>NC_089978.1:92912285-93221785 GCF_036417845.1 Apteryx mantelli
TCTCTCTTATGAGGAAAGACTCAGAGAGCTGGGCCTGTTTAGCCTGGAGAAGAGAAGGCTGAGAGGAGATCTTATCAATGTGTGCAAGTATCTGAAGGGAGGGTGTCAAGAGGATGGAGCCAGACTCTTCTCAGTGGTGCCCAGCGACAGGACACGAGGCAACGGGCACAAACTGAAACACAGACAGTTCCATCTGAACATGAGGAAAAACTTCTTCACTGTGAGGGTGACAGAGCACTGGAACAGGTTGCCCAGAGAGGCTGTGGAGTCTCCTTCTCTGGAGATATTCAAAACCCGCCTGGACGCGATCCTGTGCAGCATGCTCTAGGTGACCCTGCTTGAGCAGGGTGGTTGGACTAGGTGATCTCCAGAGGTCCCTTCCAACCTCAACCATTCTGTGATTCTGTGATTCTGTGACTGGTCATTTTTATTTTGTAGCTAAACGTACAAAAATAGTAATTCCAGTCTAATATCTTCTTTTCATATGTATAACTTTCTCCAAAATCTTTTTTTTTTTGCCTGAATTATGTCTTCATCTGTTTCATCTTTGATCATTAATGTTTTCTATAGTACTCTATTACCATGGTATAGAAATCCTCAGTCCTGCACAAACTCTTGCTCCTGCACAGTTCTTGCTGGTTTCTCTGAGGGTCCAGCATCTCACTAAATTTTATTAGGACCCAATTCTGTTTTTTCTGCAACTATTTCTAAGACAAATATAAACATTTTATAATGTTGATGTCTACCAGCTGTAGAAGTGTCCTTACACTAAGAAATTTGTTTGCATGTAGGCACTTATTTTACATTGCCTTGTATGTCTAATAGTTTATAACCATGAAAAGCAGGGCCAAAGCGTGTATAGAACACTCTGAGCTGGAATAGCTGGAATTTTATACCCATTTTTCATTGGCATAAATAACTACAGAAGATGCTTTTTCTTTGAATAGTATGAGGAGTAACTGCCTCAGTTACATCTCTGCGACTTGAGTGACACCAGAGCATTCATAATGTATGTAACTGAGTCCTGAATTTAGCCTAGAAATTGTGAGGCAGCTTAAATTTTGTCATACACATTATTTTGCCAGTAAAGTTAAGATATAGCTATTTTGAGACATTTTCTCACCAAGATGCAAAACACCTCTGTTTGTTTGCTGTCCAAGTGTTCCTGTTAAACATATCATTTAGCTCATATACTGCAAGTGCTTCCTAAACAATAAACAGCAGAAACATGTTTCCTACCTGATACCCTACTTGTTCATCCTCTCTAAAGTATTTTAAGTAGATATTTAACACTGGATAATTAGAAGCATCTTTATTCTGTGTTATTTTACAGTCTATAATTTTTCATAGTAATTTGATTTATTTTATCCAAAGTTGTTCAACATGTATCTTTGTAACAATTTAATTTTCATGCATGGTTGGTACCTCCTTCATTCAGTTGCCTTCATTTTGTGAGATGCTAAATTAGTCACATAAGGCTAAACAGGAAGACTCACAGCATTCTTTGAGTACCCTTTGCTCACTAAAATCCTTACATAAGATTTAGAAAATACACTATCCTTAGGGCTCAACCTCCTGTGCAGCAACACAGCTGATAGAAATAGATAATGCATCTAAGGGGAGCAATTGCATAGCCATTACTTCATATCAAAAGGAAGCATTTGCTGAAGACGGAGGTATCTGCTACCCCACTGTATCTTTTCCCACATCTTTACAAAAAACACAGCACATGCATAGTTAAGCTTTCCACAGCCTGGGGTTCTACACATTCTTGGCAAAAACTTGCTTCCTACTCCCACTGCTAAGCTGTGGTACCTTTGTTGCTGGGGGGCTGCCTGTTTCTAAAACAGTGTGCAGGATTTCGCTCTGCAGTATTAGCTTTGAAGTAAAGAACAGGCACCATATGCTGAAAGTATGTAAGCATGTAAGTATTATATAAAGAAGTTGCATTTGGTCATTTTCATGAAAAATGTGTTTTATGAGCAAGCTATTTAGAGTTTAGCACTCATTTTTTGATATTAGGTAAGGTGAATTTTAACACAGACAAAAAGTAGTTCATAAGTTAACACTTCTACATTGGTGCCATCTGAATGTTTTCTTTTTAACAGAAATATTGTTAGTAAAAACTTATTTACTAAGTGAACATCAACTTTGTTAACAGTTTTAATTCAAGTCACGCAGAATAATGGGCCATATTCTGTATTTAGCCTCACATGAAGCTTCAGCAGAGAATAAGGTGGGAAGAAGTAATTTCATGCTGTCTCTGTGCTCTCTGAATTCTGGGCTTGATCAGGTCTGCTTGCTCTTGGCCAAAGAGCCCAGGGGTTGAAGTCGTAACTGTATAAAATTCAGGGTCCATGTAAGAAGAAATAAAACTCAACAGAGCTTGGCACTACTGTGAAATCTTTTTGTGATGGGGCCAAAATCATCTTTGGTTATAGGTTATAGTTTCGATAACTCACTGAAGTGAACTGTGTTGCCCAGAAGGGGCATGCAAGACAATTCCCCATGCCTTTGATGTTCACTGATCATTTTGGTAAACCTTGTTCTTCCTGGCTTCACTCAATTTTTCTTTGTTAAGATAGATCTTAGTAGATGAATCTTGTGCTGTGCTGTTTCTTTGTTTATCCTGTGGTCCATTTTTCTCTGATTTAGGGAGTCTATGATTTTTTTTTTCTCTCTTCCACTAGGATGTGTAGTGAAGTAATTGCATCTTTCTTTTATACCACAGCTATA
Organism: Apteryx mantelli; assembly: GCF_036417845.1. Lineage (NCBI taxonomy): Eukaryota > Metazoa > Chordata > Aves > Apterygiformes > Apterygidae > Apteryx > Apteryx mantelli. Next base: position 92,915,022 of record NC_089978.1, read on the forward strand.
CCTTTTCTAGGTTCCTCTGTAACCCTACTTACCCCACACACCTTCTTCTTCCATCTTCCTTCTAATTCACCATATCTTAATGACCAAAAAAATTAAAGTACCAGTCAAGGAAGTATTGAGGAGGATTAAGAGAAACAGTAGCCATGAAATAAGCCAGGTTTCCAGTGAAAAGGAAGGGGCTGAAATGCCAGCCTTCAATATATTGTTAGAGAGAGCCATCTCTCATAGAAATTTTAAATGTTTGAAGAAAGGAAGGATGAGTGTTTGATTTTTGTTTTCTTGTCATCTCCACATGTCTCTTGGCAACTAAATTCACCTATTTTGTTTTATAACAGCTTAAGACTATCCTGACAAAAATAAAGGCTAGAAAAAGGAGAATAGTGCATCCTTTATAGTGCATTTTTTCCATATCAAATGGGTCATATGGCCATGGACTGTAGGCCCTAAGGCTACCTATGACTAGTTTTGTGAGAAATTTGAGACACAGACAAGAAGCAGGACCAGTACAGAGTTTCTTTGACTTTCTCTTCCTTTCGGGAAGGGATGTGTGAAATTCTCAGCCAAACGTGATCCAACAAAAGAGGAGTATCATTAGCAAAAAGGTAAATGTAAATAGATGAAATGTGCATTTTTCCCAAGGTTGTGAGTCTTTGCTAAGTGAGAGGACTTGGGGTTGCATGAGGTCTATGATATAAAGAGAATTTAATGGAACTTTTTTACTGTCAAATGCTGATAATACTTCTAACAGACTCCAAAACCAAATTCAGAACATCTCTTGGGGCAATATCTCTTCCCCTCCCACCCCGGCAAAAAAACAACCCCCAAACGCAACATATCTAAATGGCTTTGTAACTTGCACATGCATGTCTGTTAACACATTTGAGTCAAATTTTCTTCTCAATTACCCAGGTAAACCTAGAGGTTCATCCTCACTTTGATATATATAATTCTGGACCTTTTCCTTCCAGCAACTTTTCCTGGTACCAGAAGTATGCAAGTATGATTGCCTCTGCTTTTGGGGGATTTTAGTTTGTGGACATATGGATAGTTTCTAGTGACTGAATCTGCAGTTATCAGCTGCCTCCCTTCTGATTCTTTCATTGATATTACAGCCCGCTGCACATGAAATCACATTCACATGACAAATCTGGAATAGAACTGCCTTCCCTGCTGTCATTAACTTTCGTTCATCATGATGTTTCGGTGAACTACCAAGCTCACTAGTAGTAATGAGATAAATATAACCAACTGAAGTAATGACACAAGTATAAGCAGCAACTTTATCTTGCCATTTCAACTTTACACTTGGGAGAAGGAATGACAGTTCTGAACAACTATCACAGCAGTCGCTGATATTAGCCTAAACTGTTTATGTTGACAAGGTTTATAAAGGAGGCTTGTAACATCCCAGTGGATTCACGTGTTATATATGTCCGCTTGTAAGTGGTTGCAACTTCCTTTTGGCATTGTAATGGCTTAAGAGTAAAGAAGCTACATAAGCCAAATTTGTTCTTGCTGTAATTGATGCAATTGACTTTTTAGAGGATCTGGCCCCAAGTACACATTTACTCCCTTCAAAGTTAGGTTTTTTTATTTATATTAGTGAAACAGCATTATGCTTTCCCTGGTTTGCTCAAGATTTATGGTGATATAAATATAGAAGGGGTACAGAACAAGGTTTCTAAAGTAACTACCAAAGTACTTAGTACTGCAGAAGAAGGGCTAAATATTTCTTTCAACTACACTCTTGTAAATCTGAAGTAATACTGACTAAATCAAAATCATTTAGTTTGACAGAGAGGAAAAGTCAATACCTAATACAGAATGTAGATGGCCTTCAACACACAGAGCAGTAAATCTGTGCTATCAGACAGCATACCTGTACTGATGAGACACTAAAGTAAAAAACTGATGCAATACACTGGGAAAAAAAAAAAAGCAAAGCAGTTCTAACAAAGTAATAGGGGAATGTGCCTGCTAAGCAAATGACCTAGGGTAGATGCCAGTCTAACCTGTCACTATACATCTGAAGCTACTGTTTTGACTTCACCAGCATAACTGAGAGCAAAATATGTTTGGTATATCTTTAAAAGAGGCCAGCAGCCTTAGGACAGCAAACTGGCATTGAACTCTGTAACCTATACGTCAAAAGAATCTGACTTGTTAACATACTACCTATGATAGTGCAGTTGCAGATAGCATCGATGTATCTGTGATTCTCATTATTCATGTAAGCATGACACCTTCTATGTTATCCTTGCTAACGTTGTATATTAATCTACTTTGCAGTTTTATGTCAAATACCTTTTTGAAATCCAAGTAGATTATGTCCTTTAATCACTTAGCCCAGTCTGTGTTCCTTGTGATCTCATATCTTATTAATATCTTTAGGATCTTGCCTACCACCAAGGTCAAACTGGTCTATAATTTCCTAGCTCCACCCCAGGCCCTTTTAAAGAGGGTTATGTTTGTGTAACTGTGATCCTTCAGTAACTGCCTTCTTTTCAGAAGTCTATGAAAAATCTTTCACCTCTTTCATATGCTTTTGAATTCTGAAAATTTCTAGAAACCCTGAAAATGCCATCTGTCTTTAGTGTTCTAATTTGTCCCAGTGCTGTTAGAGTATATATCTGGACTCCTCACTGCTAGAAGTTTTCCATATCTGGAATCATCTCAATTCTTCTTCCTATACAGAAAGTAACTCACTTCATTTTTCATTTATCTCCTTATAGTGTAAGGTTTCTGAAAATATCCATCTAATCTTTAATCAAAGCCTTCATCATCTTTTGCACTTTTGTGAATGTAATGAAACTTTTACCATCAAATTGTGGGCAGCATACAGGATTGCTTGGGTTATACAAATATTCTTGATCAGATTCTACTTTCTACACATTTTACAGGTGCAAATCCAAAATAACTCCAAGGAAAGCAATAAATATTTTTACTGATTTACTGACAACAGAATCATACCTGTGTCTCTTCTTCATTGTATCCCATCTTCTCTCTGTATACCTATCAGATTAGAAGTTATTTAGCAGCAGAACCATTGTATTTTGTTATCTTGTACACCTCCAAGCATAGTAATGGAATTTAATAAACAAAATTAAATAGTTACAACAGTACAGTAAAGAACAATTCATAGGTTACAGGCTAAAGTTGGTCATGATGAAAAGGCATCAGACAGAAATAATGGCTTAGTAAATTCTGTAGGTATATACTTAGTCCAGATTAAAGTAATCACATTTGCATGGATGAAAATGATCGGTAGAGAAAGTTAATTAAACAAATAGCATCCCTGCCAGCAGCTTCAACAGAAATGCAAATGGGCAAAAAGACCCATCAGCAGCAGAGACCATACCTGTCATAATTAGAACAGATGCTTTTGGTTAGGCTTGACTACAATAATGAGACACACAGAAATTTTGACTTTGTATTATTAAGTCTGTGTGTGACATGAGAGTAAGCATGAGATTTGACTGGAAATTCTAGTCTCAAATCTTTCAGGAGAGCTGAAAATACATTAAAAATAAAGTATCTGAATTTATTTTTTTTTCAGTTCAAAGGCAATCCTCTTGCCATTTTAAACTTTCCTACCCTGATATTACATGTCAGTGGTATTAGATACATTTTTGCTTCTTTTTGATTTGAAATCTAAACCTGAGAGAGATTACAGATTCATTTTGCATGCAAAGCAGTGCAGATAAGGGCACAGAACATGCCGCTTACATGGTGTCAGCATTCTCAGTATGTAGCATAGCTTTGAAGGCATGTCACAAATTAAGATCACGTTTAACATACTTTGTCTTTACTGAAGCTTATGAAATCTGCCACTAATATTACAACTTTTCTTTTCTTTTACAGCCCAGCAGCTTCATGACACAATATACATACATGACTTGGTCAAGGGTACAGCAGAATGAGTTTATGAAAAATCCTAATTCTTTGTGCGGCCATAATTAGCAATATGGTGGGGGTGGGGGGGAGGGGTTCAGGTGGTGTTTTCAGTCCTTCCAGAGAAGGGGAAAGGCTTGACTAGGAGTGGGTACTTCCAGTGGATCAACACCCGGTGAGTGGCTGGTGTCATAGGCAGGGATTTGGCTTCTATACCCATGGGACTATTTTGGAGGAACAAGGACTGCAGAGCAGGAACAAGATCCATCTGACAAAGTGGAGCAAGTGGAGTGTCTTTGCCTTTCAAACCTATTGAGGAGGACTTGAAACTACATAAGCTGCGGAAGGTTTATCACAACCGAAAGAGAAATGAAGGCACAGGGAACAATGAGGAAGCGACAGCATGATGGGGGAGGCTCTGGTACTTCAACGTGAAAGGAGCAGCATGACTGGACATCTGTTTCAAGTTTCTGTACACAAACACATGCAGCAGGGGAAACGAACGGGAGAAATTAGAAGTCTGTACAAATGGGAGAATTAGAAGTAGTTGCAAAGCTATGACCTCATTAGAACATAAACAGTGAGACAGCTCACATGACTGGAGTGCTGCAAGGGATGGATATAGGCTCTTCAGGAAGGACATGCTGAGAAGGCAATGAGGAGGGCTTGTGCTCTATGTAAAGGGGTGGCTGGGTGATGAGCCAGTTGAGAGCTTGTGGGTAATGATCAGAGGACAGACCAACATGGTTAATGTTATGGTAGGCATCTGCTACAGTCTGTCTGATCAAGAACAGGATGTAAATGAATCCTTCTTTAGGCAGCTAGTGGAAGCCTCACAATTGCAGGTCCCGGTATTCACGGGAGATGCAAGCCATATGGATTATTTCTGAAGCATGCTGAAGACGACTTCTTGATGCACATGATCAAGGAGCTGAGTAGGAGAGAGACTCTGCCAGACCTGTTAATCACAAACTAGTAAGAACTGGTTGAAGATGTGGAGGCCAAGGGCAGCTTTGGCTGCAGTGACCATGAGACTGTGGTGTTTAAAATCTTGAGAGAAGCATCTAGAGGTGGTGCTCAATTTTGCAGGGAGGGAGACAGGAAAGCTAATGCTCAGCTGGTGTTGAAAATTGCAAGAGATGTGAAGGGCAACAGGAAGAGCTTCTATAAATGCACTGACAGCAAAAGAAAGGTTAAGGAAAGTGTGGACCCACTGCTTCATGGGGCAGGAGACATAGTGACAAGAGGCATGGAAAAGGCTGAGGTATTCAATGCCTTTACTGTCTCAGTTTTCACTGGTAAGACCTGCCCTCAAGCCTCTTGCTTTCTCAAGCCCACCAGCTGCTTATGGGAGTGAAACATTACCCACTGTAGAGGAATATCGAGTTAGGGAGTACTTAAACCAGCTGAACATATACAAGTCCATGGGACCAAACAGACGGTTGAGGAAGCTAGTCAGTGTCACTGTGAGGCTGTTTTCTATCATTTGAAAGGTCAGGGTGATCAAGAGAGGTTTGTGACAACTGGAAAATGACAAGCGTCACACTCATCTTCAAGAACGGCAAGAGGGATCCAGGGAACTACAGGCTCATCAGCTTGACCTCAGTCCCAGAAAAGGTTATGGAACAAATCTTCCTGGAAGCCATTTCCAACCACATTAAGGACAAGAAGGTGACTGAGAACAGTGAGCATGGATTTCCCAAGGGCAAATTGTGCCTGACCAATATGATTGCCTTCTCCGATGAGAAGACTGGCAGTGTGAAAGAGGAGAGAGCTGTGGATGTGTTTACCTTGACTTTAGTAAGGCCTTCAACGTGGTCTTTCATAGTATCCTTATAGTCAAATTGGTGACTTATGGACTGGATAAGTGGAGGACAAGATGAGTGGAAAATTGACTGGACTGCTTGGCTCAAAAGGTCATGATCAGTGGTATAAAGTCCAAATAATGGCAGGTTACTTATGGTGTTCCTCAGAGATCTTACTGTGACCAGTACTGCTCAGTGTCTTTATAAATGATCTGGAGGAAAAGATGGGGCTCAATCTCAGCAAGTTTGTTGGCAATCGAAATTGGAGAGACCAGTTGATACACTCAGGACCAGCTCTAGAAAAATGGTCAGTGAGGTAGAAGATTGAAAATTTGTCTGAACTGTCCAGCTCAAAACACTGAGATTAGTGGCATGAAGTCAGGCTCCTGAGTGTACCCTGGGGTCAATATGGGGACCAATGACATTTAACATCTTCATTAATGACCTGGATGATGGACAGAGCAGTGCACCCTCAGCACATTTGCAGAGGATACAAAGTTGGGAGAAGCGGTGGATACACCACATTGTTGTGCTGCCATTCAGAGGGACCTCAACAGGCTGGAGAAATGGGCCAATGGGAATCTTGTGAAGCTCAACAAAAGGAAGTGCCAAATCCTGCACCTGGGAAGGAATAACTCCAGGCACCAGTACAGGCTGGGGGCTGACTGGCTGGAGAGCAGCTTTGCAGAGAAGGACCTGGGGGTCCAGGTGGATAACAAGTTGGTCATGAGCCAACAAGGTGCCCTAGATGCAACTTGCATCCTGAGCTGTATTAGCAGGAATGCAGCCAGCAGGTCCAGGGAAGTGATTCTTTGCCTTTAATCAGCATTTGTGAGACTGCATATGGAGCACTGTGTCCAGTTTTGAGCTTTCCAGTACAAGAGAGACATGGACATACTGGAAGGAGTCCAGTGGAGCCCTGATAGACAAGGAGAGTCTGCAAGAGCTGGGTTTGTTCAGCCTTAAGCAGAGAAGGCTCGGGGGAAGATCTCATTGCTGTCTTCAGCTACCTAATGGAAAGGTGTAGAGGAGATGGAGCCAGACTCTTCTCAAAGGTGCACAGTGGAAGGATGAGAGGCAATGGGGATAAATTGGGACATGGAAAATTCCAGTTAGACATAAGGAAAACCTTTTTCACTGTGAGGGTGGTCAAACACTGGAACAGGTCACCTGTGAGGCTGTGGGATCTCCATCCCAGGAGGTACTCAAAACTCCTCTGGACACGGCCCTGAATGACCACAACTTTTGGACCAGATGAATACCACAGACCCTATACCTCATAAATGATTCTATGATTAAGTGGACAGTGTTTAACCTCATGTTAATCCTATGCTTAAAGTGATTTCAGAGAGATCACACACTTACTTGAGCTGCGGCCTGAGCAATAAGTATGCCAAAGTTGAAGTCTAAAAACTCTATTTTTCCTGTTTATTTTTTTCCTGTTTTTTTTTTCTTTCTTTTCACAAATATAAATGACTGCATAAGGGAGGAGGCACAAACAGTAGCGTTTATTTGGGAAGCAGAGAGAGGGGATTAAATTCTTCACGTTTACCAAGCACAAAATAACAGATAGTAAAAAATTCCTGGAATTGTTTTAACATTGCATCCAGTAGAGGGCAGGAGAAACTATAGAACAGATTGCACACACTGGTTTGTTACTTTTACACTAAGAAAAACCTACAAAAGAAAGGGATGTCTGGACTTTACAAACACTTCTAGACAGAATGGGTAAAAAGGTAGGTTAATGCCTAATTTTAATAATCTTGAAATGGTCTAGCACAACACTGATCATTTTCAGCAAAGTAGTGTAACACAAATTATCTGTTGGTGAGAATAGGTATTCTGAATACAGTAGTCAGAGCAATTGTCATGAGGATATGAGGCTATGTTAATATAATGCTAATTATTGCAATAATATAAATATTCATTATAATGACAGTGAACAAAATGTAAGGGTAAGTATTCATTTTCAAGTACAATGAGAAAAGAAAAATTTTGCAGTTTGCAACAGGAGAATAGGGATTTTAAGTGATATTTTGATCAAATAATGTCTCACTGAAAACACAAGGATTATTCTCTAATTTGTGGTAGGAGTATCCAACACTAATACATGTTCAGAGATTGCATCCTCACTAAAAAGTGAATAATATTCAAAAACAATAAAAAGATAGAATTAACATAGGGTACAGAGAAGATTATCAACATAAAGATCTCCATAAATGTCTGCTGTGTCTTATATAAGCATATTGAAATTAGTGACAACAGTTTTTACCTGTAGATAATACCTTGAATTAAGTTAGGAGCAGCAAGTGAGTATAAATAAATAATGCTTTTTTGTGTATTTTAAAGTGTCTGAGAATATAAATGAATCTATCAGAGTTCCTCTGAGATTCAGTTGAGGCTTGGTATTTTTCAATATCAATTGTAGTTTTAGACTGTCTTTCAGTAATTTTAAATAAATTCATTTTGCAACTAAGCTGCCATAAGTTAGGTTTAAAAGGCAGTTTTGCTTAATGGTTATTTCCTCTCTCTGAGAGAAAATAAAACAATTCTTAAATGTATTTTTGTGAATTGATTTTTGTTACCATGCCAAAAGTATGGTTACACGGACCCTTGCAGAGATGGGTTTTAAAGGGATACAAAGGGAATAAAATCCACCTGCTATACCACTGTGGACTTTCAAAGTAATTTGATCAGCTAGTCTATCCAGAGGTAGGAGGAAGTTCACAAAAATCCTCACCCATATCTCCTTTACTTTGCCATCCAAAAGAGTCTACAATTTGTAATACATGCAGGCAAAAGTCCTGGTAATGACATAGAATCCTGTTCAAGGAGCTCTAAAAACGTGGAAACCAGTCAACTGAAATCATTCAACCAACCTACTCTTCACTTAGCCTCTGCTTCTTCCCTCAAGCAAAACCACAAATCACAAAACAAGGAGGAAGAAGCAGCAAGCCCTTCCTCTGAGTTTAGAAGGGAAAAAAAAAAAAAAATCAATTTATAGAAGGCTTCCAGTCTGTACTGTTTCAGGAGTATAAGGCTTACTTTTGGCTTAGCTGACCTTGTCTCTTTTGAATACTACATCAGTTATCATTAATCCTGAATGCTTTTTGTGTAAGATCAGGCAGGTAAATTCACCCTTCCATCAAAGGCAGTTCCACATAGATCTCCCAAGGTAAGAAAAATACTAAATATTGTGACAAGTAGCAAGGATAAGGTGAAAATCCACTAAGGCATCCAGGCTGGACGATTTCTGAATTATGCCTTTTTTTTTTCTTTTTTTTTTTTAATATAATCATCTAATACCTGAGGCAGAGGCAGAAGTGAAGTTCTTCTAAATACAATTTGGCAGAAATTGGGTTTCTCCAAGAAATATCATTTGTTCATACAGAAGCTGCCTAGATCCTCAAAATTTAGAAAGAGGGGGATTGCTGCCTCTGTCATGGGCAAGATTTTGCTTCTGGTGAAAGGCAGGCACAGCTGATTCACTGTTTCTTCTGATTGCCAAGTTGAGTGAGAACTAATTGATAGTTGACTTTGTTGCTCATAAAGGCAAGGGCTAGCTAGAAGATACTGCCAGTAAACAGTTAATTCAGATTGGCTGAAGTCTTTTCCCCTCAAACAGTGGTGCATCGCACTGTTTGAATATTCATTCCCTTCATTTTCAAGCACTGAGTAAATGAATACATCAGTTTTCACTCTTTGTAATTTATGTAATTACCTTTGCAATTTGCATAAGATTTAAGCAGATAAAAGGATTAAAGAGGGGAGAGGTTTTCTTCATAAATTTTTAACAACAAATGTAAAACTATGATTTTGGTGAAGGAAAACAATAAACATTCTTTATCACACTTGAGGGCAGCTGCTACATTGCTTGTTAGTGGATGCTTATAAGCAGACCTAGAAAGCTAGACATTTTCAATTCTGTCGCTAAGTGCCAGAAATGGGAGAGCATAGAATTTTTTTTTTCTGTGAAGACAGAGAACAAAAATTGGTTCTACACTGACTGCAATTCAGTTTTTCTCAAAGAGGGCTCTGAAGATAAATAGAAAGCAGCCTTTGGAAAGAAGCATTTATTCCTTAATTACAGCTGTATGTTATGTACTAGAGTCTTCATTGGTGGTGGACATTGGTAAAGCACCTAGAACATGTTAGCAGTATTTTACTCCTGCTCCTCAGTGTTTTGCTCACATTCCTCGATTTACCATCAAGACTATCTTCACTGACCTGTGTACTTCTGCAAAGATTCCAATTTACAGTTTGCTTTATCCACGTCCTAGTCATAATAAGGCTGGTCATGAAATGGGAAACATTTTTACTGCCCCTCTCTAAACATTTTTCATCAAAATCATCTGATCTGTCAGTATTCAGTCACAAGCTGAAAGCTAAACCTCAGGTCATCAATGACACTAATGTAAGCAGCATAAGACAAAGAAGCAGCAGAAGACAAAGGAGAATGGGAAAAGGGATGAAACAGAGAAGTAAAGGAAAGAAGAGAGAATGAAGAAGAAGAAGGGTTGCTGAGGTGAGTTCATTTTGGTGAATAAAGGTGAGTACTTTTACTAAAAAACAACCTGTATTATACCTAAGAGCTTGTGAATCTGTTAACTTTCCTGCCTAGCCCTTGAAATGTAAAATGGAATATATTCTGAATCTAATCCATAACAAATGTATTCCTATCAGTGCCTCATAATGTTTCTGTATTTCCTTGTAGGTCTCAAAGCTTTGTTTCTGAGGAAACTTGTCAGTCACTTTTAACAATAAGTTTGTACAACTATACGCTTTGCGAGACAAAAGTCAAAAGGGGTTAGGAAAATGTGTACCATGGCCTTGACTTCTTTATGATGAAATGAACAGTAATTTTAGGACACTTCAGATCATTCAGGGGCTTAAAGTTCAAAACATGAGAATTCATCACTTCAGGTGGAAGGATTTTTAGTCATGCAATAGATACACAGGCACAAAGACTATGGCAGTCTCTTATCTCAGGCTTTCAGACAAAGCATGCAAAAAGAGAATACTGATCATGACAAAAAAGTAGGCAGGGTTTTTTTCTGTAATATCTATTCTCTATTTCCTACTTAGGCAAATATTCATGTTGATTCTGTAGTTCTGAGTTCACTAGGCAATATAATACCAGGGAGTTAACATTTGAGACTCACAGGCAAATATTATGCAGCTTTTTATAAATTCTCCAGCTAAAAAGTTTTCTGGGCTTCTGTTGTATGAAATTACATTGTCTTCCTCTAGAGTTTTAACACGACATTTTCAAGGGTTGGACATCTATTACTATTTATTTTGTGATCAAATCCAAAGCCTGAATTTGAACAGATACATCAGTACATTGACACATCAGAAGCAATCATTAAATCTGTGATAATCAGGACATTTTGTCTAAAATACAAGTGCAGCACATACTTATATTTGTATTTTATAACAAACAGTAAATTTGATGCAACAGAAGATAACTATACCAATGTATTTCAGTGCGGACTGAACAGTTCAGGGTAAACAAATGGCTGTGAACTATATTACTACTAGTTGGGATTTACATTTGAGAAAATTTTGTTTGGTAGATTGTAGGATCAAAAGGAGGATGGCTGTGAAAAAAAATCCTCCACTCTGTTACTAAGCCTGACAGTATCAAAAGCAATGTAATGTAAAGTGTGGGTCTATACAACTCTAAAAATGTTGCCACTAATGCATCACGGCTTTGATCTTGCAGATCTAATCACTTTCTGTAAGCTAAATGAGCATGCCGGTGGTTAAGACAAGTGGACATAGAAAGCAGAGCACATCTTTGATGATGATAGACTGGGTGTTAGATTTGCTTCAAGGACACTAGAGAGCACTCTCTACGTAACAGCTAAGCTTAGACCTTGGAAATCTCAAGGTAAAGGCTTGTTTGCTCTATAATGTGCTCCATGGTAGTTGCTATATATGTATCCAATTAATGTGAAATTAGTGGAAAGTATGCTGTTTATACCCATTTGGGGCTTGACCTAATATAGAATTAGTGTGTAGGTAGCCCTTAAAAGCATACAGACTAAAGACAGACTAATGACATAGTGTTAGTCTGATTTATGTGGATATAATTCTGTTGAAAACAAGGGGAAATAAAAATAGAGCAGTCCCTTAGACGTGATCCTGTGTTGAAAAGAATACTGTGAGGGTACCCAGCCTTGTAGCGGCAATCAGGGCTGAGACAGAGACACAGCTGTAAGCTCAACAGCATGGTGGAGGCTGTGTTTATAACCCCTCGCACATCTCCATTTTTAATTTGTTCTCATGTAGCTCAGATGGGAAGAAGTGATGTGCAGTGTTCATGAGCTGACCTTTTTGCATTCAGGAGTGTGCAAAAACAAACTAGGAAATAAAGAACAAGGCAGGAAGCGCAGGGTCATCCAGTCATGTGTTGTCGTGATCCCCCCGAGAGATTGCTCCAGCGTATTGGAAAAAGGAGAAAAGTAAATGTCAGATCCTGGGTAAGAATATTCTAGTCCTATCTTTAGAAAGCTCATCTGAGCGAAAGGATTCATGAGGTAAAAGGCACTGAAATCAGTGGATAGTCCAATGATCTGAAGTCTCATTGACTAAATTCTCCTCTTGGTTGTAGTGTTGCAAATCTGGGGTGACTCAGCATTGACTATGTGGTTCTGGGCATATACTGCAGATGTGAAAACAGAATTCAGATGACTACTTTAACTCATTTTATAGTTTCTATCCTATGTTTTAAAAACAACGTAGATCTTGAATCATTAAAACCAAAGAAATTAAACAGAAAAGAATTTGGCCTGTATTACTCAACACTGTCTTCATTTCACCCTTTCTTTGGTTCTTTTCCTTTTCACTGGGCTTTCTCACATGGAGACTCTCCTGAGAGGCATGTTACAAAGCAGTTTTACTTTCCTTTGTTAGGCTGCCGCGTGTGCTACTTATTTCACAGCACGGGTTGACAGAGCAACACAGCGGCACCAACATCATCCTTGCTATTCTTTCTGCCACATGACGGTGTTTCTGACATAATGTCTTCAAAGCTGGTGGCACACAATGACATTTTTCAGGCACTTTCAATAAAGATATGCGAAGCAGTTTGTGTATCTTTTCTTTCATAAGAAGATTAAGAAAAAAGCCCCTGCCAAAACAGGAAAGGTTTTTTTTCCCCACAAGTGTCTGGTTTGCTTACATTAGCTGTTGAAAGTAAACACAGCTTACCTTTCTCATATATATCCAAATCTGAGCATTTGAGGGCTGAGCAGTATTTTTGGACCAGTTTGTGATCTTATTTTTTGGAAATTCAGTTCTGAAAAATGGAGGTTCTAAACTAATGGAGATTAAGGCTGAAGCAAGTTGCTACTCAGAGGCTCTGGCTGAGCTGTGGAATAAATGTATTTTGCCATGTTTGCTGAACTCCTTATCATGGGTGGTGGTCCAGTTGGGGTACACTGTATTTCTTTGTGAGTATACATCTGAGTGTTCGTTTCTCAGGTCCCCCTGTTTAGATATACGCACTGAGAGTAACAAGAAATATTAATAATAACTTGCTCTCTCACAACAAGTTCACTAGAAAAGTGCTTGGCAAAAAGGTATCATTATCACAATTTTACAAGTGGGAAAACAGGATCACTGAAACCTCCTAGGGCAGCAATGGGCCAGTGAGAATACAGTCTAGGTTTCCTGAGTTAAGCAAGAGAATCACTATCAACTCTATGAAAGACACTGGCAATGCCTTGTGTACTACACAGACTCTGATAGGTGCCTCTGGAAAGCTTCGCATTGGCTTGCTCTGTAATTTAAGCAATCTCTTGACAGAAGTCAGAATGCAGGAGTCTGAAAAGCTACATAGCTGGTGCTGTCCAGCTGGCCCGTTCCGCTTGCCCACTTCAGTATGTTGGACTGGCTCTGGACCAAGAACATTTGTTTTTATCAGGAATCACATAAAAAACTGCAGAATTCATTCCTTTTTCCCTGCCACCTTGAGGCTAGATTTGCAGGTCTTTGCCGCAACAGAGTCTCTTTCTCTCAACCCTAACCCCCACCCTAACCCTAATTGTGGAAACTTTTTTCAGGCCTGTGCTGACACCAAGAGCCCCATTTGTGGCCCCGAGCAGAAAGTCCTCCCAGCACAGCTCTCTTGGCACCGCACCGCTTCCTTTGGCAGCCCCTTTCCACACCCACTCCAAAGGCGCCTCTACACTCTCTTTCTCTTTTCCTCACCCGAACCCTAACGCTAATAATGTTTTCATGCCTTTGCTTTTACTAAGATCCCCATTTCTTGCCTATCTGGGAATATTCTGACTCTGCCAGGAGTGGCCTGAAAATATTTTTTAGCTTAGGGTTAAGCTCGAAAGGACAGAATAGTCTTTGAGGGCCTGTTTGCCTGGGTGTGGAATGGAGCTCCCAAAGGAACAGGTCTGGTGCCAAGAGCACTGTGCTGAGGGGACTTTCTGGTCTCGCCCACAATGGGGGGTCTTCCTACCAGCACGGGCCTGAAAAACCTTTTCACAACTGTCCTGTAATTTTTTTTTTATTCTTATTTTTCAGGTTGAGAATGCCTTCTTTTGAAAAAAACATAGGATATTACACAGTGGAATGTGTTTTCCCTGTTACGGAGGTGCCTTCTGGTCTGTCTGAGGACAGGAGTTACCTTTTCAGCATTCTTCATCTAAGAATTAGGATTCTAATTGATGTATCTGTCCAGGCTTTATGGTGAAGGATAGATAGAGTCAACTCTGTGGTGTATGTCATCCCCTCCAAAGACACAGTACAAAATAAGTTTGAAAAATTATCTGCCGTTGATGCCTCGCTCTCACATTCTCTGTTGTCTATCAGCAAGTGAGCTGTGGAGAGTGGAGATGGTGGATAAGCAAAACCAGTGCCAGAGACTCGATTGCTAGTGTGGGCCATAGCAGCTTGGACAGGTGCTAGGGATCTTTGGGGAAAATATAATCTCTCCCTCCAGCATCACCAAAAGCTGAGATGGAAATTACATGGGAACAGATGAATTCCTGCACAGTACCTTCAAGTTCACTGTCACTTTGGGCATATAAAGTGGTGAGATACAAGAGCTCAGGAGCCAGGATTGGGGCTACTACTTACATTTTCGTGTACTTTTGTGCTTCTTTGGCATGGCTGAAACTGGAAAGGGAAGTGCTGAGATTACATGAGAAACATTTCATATTGTATCATCCCCACGAGAGAGTTGCTGACCTTATTCACCTTCCTCTGGGTAATTTCTTATTGAGCCCAACACCAAGTTTTTCTAAATAAATTAGATAGGATTGTTTTTTATTTTTAGATATTTGGATGGCTCAGATAACTATCCAACTTTCTAGGGCTCTAGTTTGACCCACGTTTTGATATTTGTCAACCATCACTCTGCTATAATTGCAGTTGAAAATCTGTCAAATAAGATTATGTCTAGCATACACTCGGCAGTGATGATTGTAGTCAAAAACTCATTCTTATTATCATTCCCAGATCCTGTAACAGAGGACTGCACGCACATAAAATTTTTCATTCACACATACAAGTGTACACATACAAGCACACAAAACCCTCAAAGTTCAAACACACATTAGTCTTCTCCTCTTAAGCCTCCCCCAGCACTAGTTTGAAGGAATATAGAATAAACAAAGTCTATATGCTAAGATTACTTTTACAATCCATTAAACCAGAACCTGAAAAAGGCTTTTAAAATGAAACTGCTAATTCAGGAAAGGAAAAGCCTATTAAAAATAACCAATGCATTAAAGAACAGAATATTTAGATAATTAAGAAATGTGTTTTCTGGCTGTCTAGCAGAAATCTGTTCCAGAAGTGGGTATTTTTAAGCATCTGTAAAAGAAAAGAAAAAAGGGAATGAAGATACTTTTCTCTTGTTTAGGTTTGCAGCTGTGGTTGCATGAAAATACAAAACATCACGATCCTGGAGTACCTGTTCAGCATTCAATTAAGTGATAATTTCATTTCCTGAAGGTCATTGATTTCTGAATTTTTATTAGCAGCTAGAGCTCCTCTTTTAGTACAGATACCTGCAGTAGTTAGCTGTGACAGAGATTTCAGAAGAAACATGCCTGAACTTTTCTCTCATTTCCCTGAATAACAGCTAGGTGCCAGCAACACTTACTATAAATGCAAACAATCAAGAAAAATGTATTTTTCCTAATCTGGCCTAATTTCTGAGACTGTGTAGGCAGGGATAAAATCTAATCCTCAAATTTGGGATGAAAAGTTGTAATTTAAACCATACAATGTCATAAGGCAGCAATGTACTTTTTCTCTTGCAATTTACAGCACACAATACAGAGGATATGCTTTTTTTTACTGTCAAAATATATATAGAGAGAGAGAGACCTGATGCTGAAGCAACCTGTGGCTAGCTGATCTGCCTGCGTGCAGCCATATCCTATTGCAGGTATGCAACAGCTCTGATGTGGGTGAGTGAAACAGTTCTGATGAATCCGTTTGAACTTCCATGAAACCAGACTTCATGGTAATTTCAGCCTCTGAGGCTGATAAAGGCAATAATTTTCCCCAATTATTTTGCACTTTCATGCATCCCTGGTCACACTTCATCTGATTAAGAGGGGATATAAAACACTGATACAATACAAAGAAGGCTTTTCTCACAGGAGGAGCCTATACCTGCTTTTCCTTCCAGAGGCTGATTTTGGTACCACTGCCTGCTGGGAAGGAGGAGGGGGACACTGGCAGAGACACCCCATGCTGCATACAGGAACTCGTCATCTACTCATACTTCTTTCTCTGTGGTGCCCCAGAAGGTTTGTCTGAAGCATTTTTCAAGCCAAACAATCTGTGAGTGTGACATTCGCCTTGCCCTGGTACTCTAACCCCTTTGACAATATATAAATTGAGTGAAATGACCTCTCCATGGCTATGTAGTCACTCTACATCTATCTGTGTAGGTGAACTGAGCACAGAGAGAGGATATTCCTGTGAAGACGACTCTGCATTTCCTAATACAAAGTCTATTGATGTATAAAACACAACAGCGGGAGACTGGGTAGATGACAGAATGGAACCACCCAGGCAACATTCACCCTCAAATCAGGGGGCACAAGTAGCCTTATATTCACAAAGTTTCCAGGACTATTGTCCACAAATGTTCAAGAGTCACCCAACAGACCTGCCAAAATCATGAAATGGGCTTAAAACTGATGAGATTTAGAAAAAAGGAAAAAACCCAAAAGAAAAGAGACATTTCTACTATCGCTTTTACTTCATTATCTTATACCAAAATTATAGCTGCAAATCTATATAGAAAAGCAGCATGGTCTAAGATTTTCATATAGTCATAAGAATCTGAAATCCAAAGCTTTAAGGACAACATCAAGTACCAAAAGATTTTTGATGGAGTCACAAGAATAGGCAGTACTTGCTTTGTATCTCAACTGTACGTCCCTCTGGAGAATCCAGCAATTGTAGTAACTTTCAGAAAATACCCAAAATTTTTGGCATGCCACTTAGAAGAAACCACCTGAGCTTTCAAGGGTTGCTTTCTTTGCCTCTGTTTTGAACCTCTACAGTTAGGAGTGAGACAGCTGTTACAAAAATACAGTGCTTCCTGTAATGCAATTATGATTTCTGCCCAATTATTTATATAAAAATTTATGGAAACTCCAGGAACAAGCTTTTGAAGACAAGATGTTTTATGACAATTAAAAATATGGATCTCCTTCTGCACTTATCTACAGCATTTGTGGTACTAACACTCAACCCTAACAAATGCTTTCCTTTCTTTCCAGACCACATCACAGGCTGAATGGCATATAAAATATTTATACAATATTTGTGAATACCTTGTGCAAAATCCACATAATGTACCGTGTTGGTATTATAAGGCAGGTACTATAAAACAGGTGTTACTTTCCAGAGACAGACAGAACTGGCAAAGCAAATGGCAAGTTATCCCCGAGTGACCACAGCACGAGCAGGCCCTCAGGCTTTCTGGACACTGACTATGTAGCTGGGTCTTGTCTTCCCTCCTGGTCCCTTATCTGCTCCTTGCACAATGCTAATGGGAGAATCTGCCTGGGTCACTCCTTCCAGGTCCTAGAAGGCGCCACTGCAGTGCTGGAGGCCAAGACATGACATGCTCCTATGAGAATATGAGGTTATGGGGCTGAGATACAAGGCATGCAAATGCTACCAATTTTTACCTAACATGATATTACTTACTGAAGTGCTGCTGCAACGGGTTGGACCCTGCTCCATCATAGCACTCCTATTGGAAAGCCTCATGAGTCCTATCTAGACCTGAGGAACAATTTGAGGTTCCCTTTCTCAGTGTGCCCCAGTGTTTAGAAGAGGGGCTTTGACACTGAAGTAGGAGAAATGCTGCTGGGAAAAGTGGGCAAGACAAGGAGTTTCATATTCATTTCCATTTAAATTCACCAAATGCTAAGATTCACAGGACTGGAACAAGCTTTCTCAGCTTGCTGATTTCACGAGGGGCAGAGCATGCTGCAGATTTCAGTTACTGTTTTTTGCATAACTTGTTAATTGAAATAATGATGTTCATCTCTTTCAGTTCAGTGGCATGTAACTGAGACATTTTGAAAACATGGGAATGAATAGGAATGTGGCAGACTTTGTATTTTCAAACACATTGGAAAGGAACTGTCTTTACAAAGATTTCACTAGCATCATGACACTTCCCAAGAGAATCTGCAATCTCAGTTATATTTAAAGAGAGAAAGAGGCAACAGAACATATGTTTGTTTGATAGCCACCATCTCAGCTCAGACCCCAGCAACTTGTATGGAGATATCCAGAGGTAAAACTGTAAAGTGGTTCAGCTTAGCCTAAAGAATTAACATCAGAGGCTATAGCTGCTCCTTATAACAGACCTTGACTAGTGGCTTACAGCTATCTCACAAGCTAAGAAAAATAATATTCTTGTGATCATCCTAACTGCCTTGAATCAATTCTCCTGCTCCCAGAATATGAATAAAATCTCCGTGGTAAACCCTACCTACTACTTAACAGTAAGGAAGACATCTAAGCCAAAGCAGTGACAATAAAGAGTTACCAAAGTCATGGGCTGCCACTTCACTGCCTCTTTCTCTCCATCTCCTGGTACTTGACCTCCATGTCAGTCTGCAACTTGTGTCTTGAAGCTTACTGAGTAGTCATTTCACATCCAGAAGTATTTTATGCATTCTTCAGCCTTTATACATTCTGTTTGTGCCCCAGTTTCTTTTCTGTTTTCAATTTTCCTGTCAGATTTAAATGCTGTTTCTGACTCTATATGACAAGTAGTTGTCTCCAGTAAAAAAAATCTGGTGGTCACAGCACCTGATGGAGGCTCAGGAGTGCTCAGTTCTGACAGTGCCATTTGACCTGCTGGATGATCTCGGACAAGCTACTTCGTCTCCCTGTGCTGCCGTTTCTCCTTTTGTGGAAACAGGGATAATGATACTGACCTTAGTTATAAAGTGATGTGATCTAACAAAGTTAAATGCTATAAAAGAACGAGACGTTATTAATTTAAGCAAGAAAGCATTTTACCTTGACATACCAAGCTCTTAAGCCTCATTGTGCCCTAGTTTGCAGCTGGCAACGTAAATCCAGGCTCTTTGGAGATCATAGTTAGTTATGAGGCAGATTATGGATTCTGCTGAGGCAGGTTTTTGCTTCAGATATACAAATACTTAATTCTGCATAAGCAAACCTCACTCTTTACTAGCATAGGAATCTTGCTCAAATATAAGGAAAAATGAAAATCCTTAAACATTTCTCTGTGATAATCACCCTATCAGAATAACAGTGGCACCTCTGCCAAAGGCTAATACTTAATCTCCTGGTGCCTGTCTGTTCAGCCTGAACTGGAGTCATGAAGTCAGTTTCCAGTTTCCCCCAGAAATGCTTTCAGAATACCAACCTCAAAAATGTACTTAACAGTCTTCAACTCACACTTTTTTTGCTGAGAATCCAGGTTGCCACATTTGCCAGAAAGTCTAATTTTAAAAGGAATTGCTCATCCAGAACTGACTCAATAGGGCAGCTTGCCTACACTGGCACAAACATCCTATTGGCAGAGTTCAGTAAGATGTCAGAGGTAGAGGTGATAGTGATGGCAATAAGCAAAATTGCTCAACAGTTTCAAATACCCTTCTTTCAGCTGCCCATTCTCTATAGGCTCCTTGTTCCTGTCTTTTGCCTGATCAGCTGTAGGTGTGGGTCCTCATTGCTTGTATTTCAGATGAGTGACGCTCGCTTTCTCCTTAGTCCCCCAGTTGCAACAGAGGCACCTTTGGAGTGTTACCAGTGGCACCACTGGGCTACTGGATGGAGAAAGAGCATTGGAGCATTTCTTGTGCCTTTCTGACCTCCAGTAGCCAAAAGACGCAACTGAACAGTAAGACCTGCTTAGTCCATCCGGGTTTGTGGCAAAGCTGTTCAGTTACACTCTGACAATGGGGAATATGTAAACAGGAGAGCTGTGAGGTGGTGCAGTTCATTTATAATGCTTGAAAAATTCCCTGTTAATCTCTAATAAGTCTTTACTGTCTATAAAAAAACTCAACTTTTTGGTGCTCGTCCCTTACACTTGAGCAGATTCTCCTGGCAGTGATCAAGACACATTGCTGACACCAGAGTGACCGTCTCTGTCATACTTCATTTCTTCACTACAAACACTTTCCCTTAATTCCCTGAAACAGCTAGATCACAGTGGCTTAAGCTTAAAATCAAAAACATGAGACAACTCAAAGCAAGCCTCCAGCTTGGAAAGTTTTGGTGCAGAAATTAGTTTACTAAATTATAAATATCCAAAAAGCAAGACATTTAAGAGTCCGGCAACATCAGCTGCAGGAGGGACTAGCAGACACAACTATGACATTGGATTTTAGTGTCAAGTTCATATTAAAAAATGGAAATACAAATGCCCTTTTATTAAAAACAAAGAAATCAACTGGCCTATTCATTACAACACTTCAGAAAACAGAATGAAATGGGCAGGTCCAAAGAAGGATATTAAACCCCATAGCCAAGTACTATTTCTGTTTTTGGATCCTCAGTGAGCAATCTTTTCACAGAGAGGAATTTTCTTTGAAAAATACATTAAAAATGGGTGAGAAGTGGGGTTGGCCATTTTCTATCAGGGAATATTTTCCTGGACATGAAAATTAAACCAGATGTGGATAACTGGTTTGAAAGATCTCTGGCCAAAACCATTGTTATCATCTGGGCACAAGGGGAAAAAATTAAGCTTCCTCAGGCAGCTAGAATAAATATGAATTTATGCATAAATTAATACACTAATGATTTATGCACCTGCCCTTTATCTGTTAGTCCTTTTCTCTAGAACTCTTATTTCCAAGGACCTCAGCACATTAAAACAGTCTCTCTTTGTTACTATTTTTTCCATTTTTTTTGTTATTCTCTTATATCAACTCCTGCATACCAACCTCTCTCCACACATTTAGAAAAGGCAATATTCAGTTTGTCACTATTCATATGTTTCAAGTTCAATGCTTTGCAATGCATAGAGTTTGAAATATAACTCAATGCCCTCAAAACAGGGATAGTCTCAGTTTCTTCCCATAGTACATAGCATTTATTTCTAGCTCTAAAAATGTCAGCATTGGTCTTACAGTCAGCGCAGCCTCCTGCACAAAAAAGCTGTTTCTGTTCCCTTTTAGTTCCCAGTAGCCCCTTCAGGCTGGATTTAGAAAGTAAAGGATGGTTAGGATTATGCCCCAAGTGTACAGTGCCACGGGGACCCTGCTGCCTCCGCACACTTGCTTCCCCTCCCTCACACAGTCCTTGCTGCTGGTCAGGGATCTGTTAACAGCAAGGCAGAGCTGGCACCTTGGCTTTGCAGGTAGGCTCAGGTAAGATTGCCCCTCCTCATCAGTCTGGCCCAGTGCTACTTACAAAAGTACAAGAAAGCATCAGTTAACACTTTTGCATTCCCTCACTGAGATTTCTTCTGTTGGAGACCCTCCTTTGGGATTTCCCAGAGAAGGGGACAGCATGGCCCAGGATGAGTAAAATAATTTGGTCTCTAGACAGAGAGAGAAAAAAAATGTTTTAAAAAATTCCTAGCTCAATGCATTTGGATTTGCTACATCCTTTTTGTGGTTTCCACATTGAAACCATATCGAAAATATCTGAAACAGATAGAGAATCATGGCAGTGTGATGGGGGCAAGGCACTTTGATGCTATGTGGTGCTTAGCTAGCACTGAGATGAGTGCATCATATAAAT
The DNA here is from genome assembly GCF_036417845.1 of Apteryx mantelli. Classification (NCBI taxonomy): domain Eukaryota; kingdom Metazoa; phylum Chordata; class Aves; order Apterygiformes; family Apterygidae; genus Apteryx; species Apteryx mantelli. The sequence continues at coordinate 92,936,954 of NC_089978.1, forward strand.
ACTTGGAGAAAGTATATAAATGTTTTATTGGCACTAATTTCAGATGACCTGCATGCTGTATTTCTCTTGGTGTGCCATACTCATGTGAGCTCCAATAAAATCTTTATACCCTACCATCTCCTCAAGCACTGGATACATATTTTCAATTAAAGTTGAGGAAATAAATATCAATAGTAGAAAAGGAGCAAGGGTCACGTTGGTAAGAGATGTCTTATGTCCTCTTCCCCTTTCCTGTGGTTTTCATATTATTTCTAAGGTGCCGATTTATTCTCTACTTCTGCCCATATTCCCTCTCTGCTTTTAGCCTAAACAATGTTTATCCCAGAGATTTTCTCTGTAATAAAGCATGAGTGAGAGTGTGGGCTTCACAAGTCTGACCTGCAATTCCTCCACTGCGCAGCAAATTATGTTGAGTTTGTTTTTATTGCTTTGAGCAACAATAATGCAACAAAAAAGCATATGTTTGAATAATCATAGCTTTGCACAGGATGAGTCAAAAGGCAAGATCATGCAGTTTAGCTTTCCTTATGAAATACTTCTGGGAATACGGATGTGGAAGGAATCACCATCGCCCCTGAAAACTGTTCAACAGACCGCTAATTGAACAATGTGAATAGACTTTTGCAGTGTGCTGCAAACACCTAGCATTGCAGGACACAAAATATTGGCCAGCACTTCAAGTAGAGTTAGAACAAAAATATAAGCAGAGCAGATATAATGCGTCTCAGAAAGAGGATAGGATATCAGACCAGGTCCCTGCCATAGCAAGAGATTAGTTAGATGAAACTGGAAACCCAAGGAAGCAGACTACTCCCTATGCTACAAGGAAAGACAAAAAAATCCTTGTAACATGAAAGCTTTTTCAAAAAATTTGTGATATAAAAAGCCTCTTCTATTTTACCTACACCTAAAATGATACATTATCTATGTTTTGGTGCATTTAAAACTTCAGGAAAACTCTGGTCAAAATTAGTGGCTGGTCCTTTATTTTATAACCACCAGGGGACACCTCAGAGCTTGTATAAAACAGCAGGGCTGCAAGTACAACTAAAAAGCGACATTGCTTCAACAGCGTTCTAAACGTTTTAAATTCAACACTCTTTTATTGCCTTGGGGCTTAATTTCAGTCAGTATTTTAAATTGTCTTCCTTTTTTATTATGGTAACTTTGATAAACAGTGATTCGATAGGAATTGCTTCTAGTGACCTAAACTGATTGTCATAAGTTTATGCTATTTGTAGTGCAAAATGATTATTCAGTTCATAGTTAAATACAAAGTCATGTTAAAGAGTGATCAAGTCAGTTAGGAATGATTATAACAAAAATTGTAAGAGATCCAAGATTTTTCTTATGCCTCAGTTTATTCAGTCCTCAAAGCTAAAACTGAAACTCATATTTTCATGATCTCAGAATATTCAAATATTGGTGCAAATAGATAGGCATATTTTCATGTCTTCACAGTGTATAAATGTGAAATCAATTTTTTGTTCTCTCCTGAGCTGAGAATACAGTTGTCCTATGCATTTATTTTCAGAGAAAGAGATTTCAAAAAAACATGAAAAAACATGCTTATGTCATATAAATGGCAAAGACTTTATCATAGGTTTTATTTAAGACTAGTACTCTGATTTTCCCTTTGCTTTTCTGTTAAAATGAGAAAAGCAGAAAACTCCCCAAAAATTTGGGAATATAGGTTAAGTCAAATTAAAGAGATAACATACATCTTGGACCGAGATTTTTTATGGGTTTTTAAGCACATTTTAAAAGCTTTGAGGATTTTTATGCTACACTGTACCTGAGGAATTGGTAAAAATGTTTAAAGACAGGGTATGTAATGGAAATTCTAGGAAAGCACAAAGTTTAATCTCCTAAAGACCATGGTTTTGAGATGTTTTGCAGCATGCATAAATGCAGAGGTGATGATTAACTGCACATTGCTGTTGCTAAGTTTTGTTGGCAACTATGTCTCCAGGATCACATGGTATTCTGGGGACTTTCACGAGCACTGAAGTGTGTGTTGTCTGTATGAAGTGTGTGGTATGCTGATTTCCACTAAATTTACCCCTGTAAATAATTCACAATGCATATCTGATTTTTTTTCTACCTCAAAGTTTTGAACAAGGTTTTGTCACTGACTGAGCTCTTTAAGACCCTAGCACTTCTTGCAGGCCTGTGCAAGAAGTGGGTATTACTTGGCCTCACAGAGGGAAGCTCTTGGTGTGAAACCTTTGAGATAATGTAAAAGGAAGGTTTAGAGACTGCTGCTTTCTTCCTCTCTCTTGAATCAGCCATCAGATTGGTCTTTTGGGGTATATATTCTGTTGACTGACAAAAACTGCCTTGTTGGCCATATTTCCTCTGCGCTCATAAGGGCGTTATAATTACCTGGGTGTAGGCCAAGGACCTGAACCATTATCCACTGAAACTCATGGGAACCTTCTAACCGGCCTCATTGACTTCCACCACCAGCATAGTCAGACGGGTTAAAGGCAGTACTTAGCTTTACTCTTATTTCAGCAACGAAAAATGTAATCTTTCCTAAAAGTTGTTCTTGTGCATTGTCCTCAGATAGCTAAATAAATATCACCATGGTCTTATGTCATCCCACTTCTGTAACATACACAGAGGCTGTAACTGAGTTTATTATTCAGATGTATTCAGCTATCGAAAGCAAACTAACTGGCACAACATCTGCCTCAGGGATTTTTCAATACTGTAGAGTCACAATATATTAAATGACAAAAATGACAGCATTTGGCAGGTTTTTTGATCTGAAACTTGGTTCAGATTTGACTGGTCACAGCAACCAATGACAAGTCCTATAAACAGGGCCTAAATCTGAAAAATTCGTAATTGCAAAGTAGTTTTATTCTAAAGTTACTTTGAAAGCAATGCCAGTCACGACTGAGGCAGCTGCGAGTTCAATGCTGTATCTCCTTGTCTTTATGAGAAAAGTAGTGTCATTCCTGCAGTGCTTTCTAAATCAAAGGTTGACACATTGTAACAGGATTCTTCAGATAATATCCAGTTTTGAGATGGATGACGTGTGTACGTACACAGACAGAGAAGCTTTAGTATTTTGATTCACAATGAAAAGTCAAGTCAACTTCTTACCTCATAGTGAAGGGACTGGCAGGAGATGAATGGGTAACTGAGGCATCTTTCCTGGACTATGGAAAAAAAATAAAGCAAAATATTTTGCCTTGGTATTCTACTGCTGCATACTAACAAAATGTTTCTGATGAAATCTAAGTAACTGTAGTCCCTCTTCAGTGGTCCTTCCTCAAATTCTTTGTTAATCTCAAAACACTGGTGCTCTGAGTAGAGAAAGTGCAGAGCTGCCATGTGGAAAAAGGTGAATGACTCTGCTACACTTTCCTCCTTTAATACTGCAGCTGTTCAGTGATATATGTCTTCAGTGTCTATACTTGAAAAATAAGCCATTATTTAGGTGCTTTAAACATTAAGATTTGATATGCCATTCACATATTTTTATGTAATATCTCCCCTCACTAGCATTTCATCACATACATGTAAAAAAGGAATCAGCACAGTACTATTCAGATTGATATGTATGAACTTTAGCTAGATGGCAACATTTAATTGCCTAATACCAAGTCACTAGTTCTTCTGTTCACGGTGGTCACATGCAGAACCCCTATCAGAAAACTAGTGTCAAGTGAAATTGTACTGAATGTTGTCAAAACTGCTGTCATTCTCAAGAAACAAGCTCTTTGGGTGATTTCTACTAGTGCCCTCTCAGGAAGGGGAAGGCTTGATTTGATGCAGAACAAATCAAATGGTACTAAAACCTTTGAAAATGATAAATTCTGCACAGAACAGCACTTATAGTCATTTGCAAGTAGGACATATTTGACACATGATTGCCTTTCAGGTTAAAATGATTTCTTTCCAGATAAAGATTTTCTCCCTCTATTAAGTTAGTATAACCAGACTGTGTTCGTACAAACACCTATAATGATTATTTTTTCCTACCACACTGCTGCTATAGCTTCTGTTGTCTGACTAGCCTACATACTTCTTTGAAGTAATGTCAAGTATTTTTAGTCCTAAACGTCATTATAAATAGTCTTGAGAAATGTTGCTAGGGAGGCGGACAAACCTGTGAACTCCTTTTTTCTCTAAATCTTTTCCAAATTCTTTGTCTGAGGTTTTAAAAGATATTTTTCATTTAATAAATGCTGAGCATCTAATATTGTACTTGCATTCCTTTTCCTTTGGCATACATTTTTCAGCACTCCACCATCTGCCCCCACATTGCTCAGTTATTTGCTGCAGTTTGCTCTTTCAGCTCCGAGGGCTCTGGACTTCCTCCACGTTCAAACTCTGCGTAATCAAACTCTCCACAAACTTTTGCAGAACAAGACTGGGGCTGGTCTCTGCTGCAACAGTAAGGAAATGTTTGCCTTTGGTGGAACATAAATATTTCCCAAAATGAAGTATCCATTTGTTTTATCAAGGTACAAAATAGGATGGATTTAAGAGCCAGCATAAGCATTTTGTTGAATTAAAGCTGCAGAAATCAATGGCAGTTTTGTGGAAAACTGAGTATTGCATACATTGTTTCAATGCTGGCTCTGTAGGGTGGACTCTATAATGACTTTTTGTCTGTAGTTAAGGAAAGTGTGCTATATCTGAAAAATTGACACTGTCCCACAACCTCCACAGTCACAGCTTGCTTTATTTTATCCTCCTCTGTGCACCTTGGCTGAAAGACAGGGGGTTTCTGCACATGACCTCTGTCTCCCCAGCCTTATTCCTTTCAAAGAGGGATCTTCTCTTCCTCTTGCTGGCTTGTAGGACAGGTGTCTAAGAGACATCTGTTATCTCCTAGGGCGACTCCCTTGCCTCTTTAATTTAAAGGTCCTCATTCTAGGCAGCTCTATCCTGAGGAGGAGGTGATTGGTTTCTTAAAAAATAGCTTTTCATTCCTCAGTCTGCTGTCTGTCAGTCAGGGTTTTATACTAAATGCCATCATAACAGTGTCTGAGCCTGGAATTTATCATCAGCAAGTTGGGCTTTATGGACACTCTGTTTTCTCCCCATGTGTGGTAGGGAAAAGGGCTGTAAACGCACTGCTTTGAGAAGCGTTGTGTTTTCCTCTGTGCTTTCTATTTTAGCTGGTTAGTGTTACGAGTGTCGCTGCTGGAGTGGGAGACATCAGTAAAGAGCACAGTTATGAAGAGTTTCTCAATCCAGTCCCGGACAGTCCTGATCTCTCCTGTTCCTGGCCATGCCACCGCCACTAGATGAAGGATGCCTCGTTGTCAACACTCATGAGCTTCATCCTGGGCTTATTGATCTGGCTTTATCTGTGAATTAAGGATCTCCATTATCTATTCACTGTTAGCACTGGGGTGGGGGGGTGGGGGTTGGAGTTACTGTGATATTTTAGACAAAGCCCTTTTTTGAGATTTACTGCTTAGCTTTGGTTCTTTCAAGTTCCCTTTGATGTAGAGGGAAGCAACTGCAACTTTTTTAACTTCTTAATAACAACAGTATTAGCTGATTGCAGATATATCCTGTGGCAGGGCTGTCGTCTATCATATGTATGCGCAGCTAGGTAACATCTGCAGAACTGTCTTTGCAGCAGATGATAGCAAGCCTGACAGTCCAGTTGAGCAGGATTAAAACATTTCTCCATTATTTTCAAAAAATACAACAAAACCATTTCAAAATCACTTTTCTTTTTTTTGTAAGTAATAGTTTTGAAAGTATTCACCATCTCAGGAAGCAGAAAGGCAATCTTTTAAACCAAGAATCACAGGAGAGGAGAAACTAAAATAAAATGAAGTCTTGGACGATGAGTTTTTGGTATTCAGGGGCTGGGTGAGCTGACGACAGGCCCTCTAAGGAGAGAGCTGCTGATAATCAAGACGTGCAAGCTGCTGCTGAGCACCTGAAGGACTGCATGACTTCAAACAGCAGCAGGGGCAGAGGGGAGTAAAAGGGAGCAGGTGATACTGTGTATGCCGAGAGTCGCTAGAACGGGAATTTGAAAACAAAGGGTTGCTTCCTCCTAGTAAATTTGATGGAACATGTACTGATTTTTATTCCTTTCAGTAAGGATTGTATGATTTTTCTAGCCTTCCTCCAAAGGTGGTTTATCCTGGCTTGTTTGGCTTTGTACGAAAATGCACAAAGTGCTCCAGCAGTCACCTTGTCTTGCCTGGGAGGCAGCTGCTACCAGTTAAGAGACGGCAAGGCGCAGCCTTTTAAACCACCTCTCGTTGCTCGACGTCTAGTTCTGCTCTGTGGAAATGCATCTAGTCACGGAAGGGTAAAAGAGAACAGAAGGGCAATTTTACTAAATGTGCTAAAAATTTACGAGATGTGTGAATGTGCATATGTTAATGAAAGTACCGCAGGTGAAACAACAGCATGTAAATTGGCACACCAGCCCTGAGCACAGGTCTGGGAGCACAATTGAATGGCCGTGTTGACAGACCCTATTTGTTGTTACTATATAATTACTGTGCCGTAGTTTTGCTCCTTCATGTCATATCTGGGCTGGTTTGTTTCTATGTTTTGTAAAAGTATTGATGCCTTTTTGTATCCAAGTGTTTAAGAAAGAGTGAATTCCTTACCTGTGAGTTTCTTCACTTCAGCATTTATTATACCCATATCCAAACAACGGTGAATAATGAGTTATTGATTCCAACCTCTGGCCATTCTGTTAGGTATGTAAGTAAAGAGCCCATTCAGCAAACAGGCAGAATAGAGAGAATAATTATATAGCTGTTTTCTAGGCTGAAAACTATCTCTGTTTTCTGGACCGTGCCCATATCATTAATAGCTGGGGAAATAACGAATGTAATAGCTTGAAGAAGTAAAATGTCTTCAACAACTTCTGCTTCAGGGTGAACATCATATAAGCAAGATCACTGAATGACATCAAAGATTCATGGACTACCTCATCCTTTCAAACGCAACTAGGATAGAAAAATAATGTCAAATAATATTCCCTAGAAAATATAATTTTACATTTAAAATACAGTAAAAAATAAAATCAAGTAAAGTAAACACAAAAACCCAAGGGATTAATTGGTTTTAGGCTTTTTATCCAAATCCCATCCTTGTTTTCTAGAACAAGGTTCAAATAAAACAAAAGCAAACTGTAATAATTGCTATTACAAGTTGATTTTGAGAAGTGATTACTCAGTCATGCAGGTGGCTACAGATCTCTAGAAAAAGAAGGTCCTAGTTCTAAACATTTTGGTGTAATTCCCTGCTTACTTCCAGATTCATTCATGTTGATGTCCTAAAGCAAGGTCTTTGGAGTCTGTATTATTGTCAAAACATATCCACATGGTTCAGCTTCTTCTGACAACACGTAGTCCCTACTTTAGTGGATATTTTTAATGAAACACCAAAGCCTGAAAGCCAAACATGCAGGTTTTGAAGGACATGCATCTGTTTCCGTGTTCGACTTTGTGCCTGTGTCTCTGCCTATTCTTGAAGGGCAGTCACAGGAACAGCAGGCTCCCAAACCTCTCTGCCTCGCGGCTCAAGGAGGCCATGCAGGCAGCCTGCCTGGCTGTGCATGGCGGCGGGCTTAGCTGCCTGATAGCGTGTGGGCGGCTGCCGAATGCCACACACAGAGAGCCCCGACTGTTCTACGGGATGACCCTCAGCCACGTTGCGCTTCCAGAGCCAAAGTGCAGATAGTAAATCTGATCACACGGCCTCTGGCGTCCCTCAGAAGGCTGTCTAGACATAGCTATCCAGCTGATCAGAGTTTCTGCGTTTCAGCACTGTGTTAAAGCAATGCATGTGATAGGATACTGAATAAAATCCTTACCGATGTTTCTCACCCCTCGATGTCAGCGAGGCGTAGCAGAGCCATGATGGAGGCTGACAAATGCAAGCTCCGCACAGAGCGATGTATGTGATGTATGCTCTACAAGTCCAGCTTTTGCAGGAAGCCTTGCAAGGCCTTGCCAGCAGGCTTATGATGCACCCAGATCAGAGCACATGAAGAGTATAGGGGAGGCGATGCTGCAGCAGCGAGGAGAGTCTGGCACACAACGTTGTGTCTCATCTGGACAGACCCAGCAATGCTGAATATCCCCCATGGATAGTTTATAGCACAGATGCCTCCAAAATCTGGATCAGGCCAGGACTGACTGAGTAAAACCACAAACATGGCATAACTGTAGAATAATACCTCATTTTTCCTTTGATTATGAATTATGAAATACTCCTTTTAGGAACGATTACTTCCTCACTACAGAAAAGCAACAGAAAAGCTGCAGAAAACAGCAACAATACAGCTAACCGTGATTTACTGCAATGTTCCTCAGAAGCTGTAGCCACAGAGTATATTTCTCAACTGTCATTAAGTATTTGGACATAGCAATAACCTAGAATGGCATACATATTGTACAACAATTTTTTTCTCCCTTCAGAGAGACTTGTTACAGGTGCCTCTGACAAACTAGAATTTACTTTGTCCTCTCTTCAGCTGGGTGTACACAGCACAGCTAAATACCTGCCAACAAGTGGGGGCAACACGACCTCAGAAATCATGAGATTGGTTCCACAGAATTAGAGGAAAATATAATTAACCATGAGCTACAAAGGGAGTTTTGAAAGAAGGCCATATACAGTGACAGTGAGAGGGCATTCTGGTCATCTTGCCTTCTGAATGAACCTTCACTTGGGGAGAGAGCGGGGGAAGGAGGAAGAGGAGAAAGGAGGCATCATTTCTTTAGAAAAACCAGGGGGAATAAACAGCCATCCTCATCAAATGCCAGGGAAGCTTATCTGTTGCTGCATATCAAAACTGGCCAGCACTGAAATCAGAAATATTTAAGTTCCTCTCCTGCCTCTTCTGTGGACAGTGGGTGTCCTCAGATATTAACAATATTTTTAAACTCATTAAAGTATAATACTTTAAGGCACTTTCCTCATTTTACTTGCATCTGATTCTACTGCCCATCACTCCAAAATATTCTCCTGCCATACAAAAAAATCACAGATTTTCTTTGTAGATGCCAAAACGTGTGTGCAGCGTTGAACAAGAGCATGCTGTTCAGCAATGGGTGTGAGTAACACTTTAAAACACTCATAACAAGATCCCTGCTGACTGTCAGAAACAAAATTCAGTAGCTGATTGCAAAACATAACAGTATTATTTGAGGCCTCTTTGTGCTTGGCTGGCACACTTCAGTCATGGCACGACACCTGAAAGTCGGATCCTGTAAAATCCAAGCAACCCCTGAGATGCACAGAGCTGCCTCAAACAAACCCAGGGAATGAGAAAATAAACATTACGCTTGAACCGGGGCTCAGTGCCTTTTAAATACAGGCTCTAAGTGGTTCCTTGGGCCCATTAAGGCCTCCTTTTTCAGCTAAAACAGCAGCCTACTGAGAGCATGAAAAAGCTGCTGCTGGCAGCTGAGGTGACTGTTTTGGATGTAACTGTTGCTCGTCGTTCCTTCCCAATTCAATAATCCTCTCCAGAGCAGCTTGCCTTGGTTTGTTAGGGTTGTCTCACTCACTTCTCCATGAAGAAAATAAAAGAGGTGGGGGGGGAGAGGAAAGAGAAAAGCCTTCTTGTTGCACCGGGAATTGTTTTTCAAAATCTGGTAAATTTATAGCCCTTTTACAACCCGCAAAAAAATAGGCTCCCAGCGGTCTTGACATTGTTGTGGATGGCCCACCTCTGCCGCGCGGCTGGAAATCAACATCTCAGCTGTGACAGCACTGACAATGGGGACATCCAGCGAGAGCGGCGAACACAGAGCCCCGTTTCAAGGCACAAAGAAAAAGCCTTTGTGCTATAACTCCCAGAGTACTCGGCAGTAAACTAACAGACCGTGCATTATAGAGAAGGGTCAGAGACAGGTCCCACTCATCTTTTTAAAGTCATTATCACAGAGCTGACGTACTTTGCAGGATGAAGTCGGCCCCAGCCATTAAGCTGCTCCCCATGGTGGCCGTCTTGTTTCCATTATTCTTCTTACAGTGTTTGCTTTGCACTAAAATCACCCTTGGCTTTTAGCAAGGGGTTCATGAACCTGAAGCGAATCAGAACATAAAACAATATTACAGTACTTAGACAGTTAAAGAGAGAGGATCGTGAAGCATAGTAGTTCCAGGTACACTGAAGGCAAGGAAACCCCCAAGGTCCCAATTTTCGGAGAAGATTCTCTATAGAAATGAGCCAGAGTAACACAGTCAGTGAGGGAATTAACAAATTAAAAAAATAATATCCATGACCCTCAGGAAAAACACAAATTCAAAGAAAACAACCAACAGTTATAACACAGTCTTTGGCCCATCTGCCTTTAAGCCGTTCATTTTTCACATTACGTATCTGAGGACGCCAGCCTCAAAATCATGCTGAATGCAAGTTAACATACAAACAGCACTGAGTTTCAAGGTCTTTAGAAGGACCATGAAAGTGCCCTTTTGGGGCCCGAATAAAGACCCATTTGCCAAAATCCATTAGCAGGAACATAGTATATATAGAAGGTAAGATGCCTGTTTGAGGAAGGACAGCTTTTAAGTATCTGCCTAACAAGGTATTCTTCTTAACTGCTACAATACATATATTAAAGAACTTCATAGACATTACAGGGACTACTTCAGCCTATTTAATTTCTGCCCAGGGACTTCCTATGTACCATTGCTACAAACACTGTTAAGGTAGATAGAAAAGATTGGAAAGAACACAATTCCCCTGATTTGAATTCCTTCCTGGCAGCCTTTTAGAATCAGGTTATTTGGTTAACAGCCACTATGCGACCCATGGGACCGCGTCTGAGTGAGCTGCCCCTCAAGGTCTCCTGCACCCCAGGCTTGATCCCTGGGGTGCTTGGCAGGCTCGGCTCTGCCGAGAACTTGTGTTTCACCCAGGCGGTTCCCAGTGGCATCACATAGGGGCCGGGGGGAATGTAATAATTTCTCATTCTGTACGGATAAAGGGAGGGGGGAGAAGGGAGATATATCATATCCTGATGACCTGGGGATCAGAACAAAAGCCCCGGATGCAATGCCTTTGTTGCACCAAGCTCGCACCTGCATCCTCAGGTCATGTCAAAGGGGCCTTGGAAGCCAGCACAACACTGCAGCACAGAGAGGAGCCTTTTATGTCTAACAGAGAGGAGAAGCTGCGCTGAAGGCGTCTGGATTTTTTTTTCCTCTCTCTCAGAACTGTTGTCTCCTCTGCATAAAAAACTCTTTGCTAATATCAAATGGAAAGTCCTTTTTTTTATTGATAAAATTTCAATGAAGCTGCTACTAATGAGAGCTCTGTCAAAAACTTGCAATTATTACAACAATATCCCTTGATGTTTGTGGGGAAACTGAGCACCAGAGTATTAATTGATCTCCCAATAGTAATGAGAGTCCCCTATAGCAGAGTAAGGATTAAAACTGAGAAGTTATTGGATTACAATGCTACAATATGAAAACAAGCTCTGTAGGTTATCAAAAGGTCATCAGGATGATCCAAAAAATCTTTCTCTGCAGGGAAGTGAAAGTAACTGAATTAAAGAAATGTCCTCATTCTCAATACTGAGTTTATCCAGAAGTCAAAATGAGTTGTCCTGCAGCACCAACAGTATATATAAAACCTGGATAAAGGAAAAAAGGCTCCTTCTTGCTGTCCATAAATGCCTATACGTGTCCCTAATGAAGCTGCAGTCTGTGACCTACCATACGTCATATTGCTGAAAAAGCTGAGAGCTGCTTTCATCAGCTTTGTGTCAAAAACAAACACAGAGAAATAAAGCAACAGGCAGAAGCCCAGAGAATATGATAATTCTTCTGGGAGTTCATAGACAATGGCATTCCTCCACTGCTGCTATCACCAGGTGCAGGGACAGCCACCCTGAAACCCTTCAGTTTTTCTTCCTTAGAAGTAAAGTATCTGAGAAAGAGTAAAATTTATCATCTGGGAGAACAGGAGAAACACTCAACTGTCTGAAAAAATAAAAGCCTGAGAGAGTAAGACTTACCTCAGGGAGCAAGATGAAATACCTATGCCAAGAAAATATGTGACAGAGAGTCCATAAAAATGTGCAACCAGGTAGCTGTTTACTTGCTTTATCTGTAAACATCAAGTTTAATTCATTTAATCCACATAGTAAAGGGCTAACATACATTGCAATCTATATATATAGATTCTAGGACAAACAGCAATTTATACCCAGTCCCGTGCCTGAAGTTCTAGAGGTGTTAGATGGGAATAGGTAGTAGAGTAGCACTTGTGCCCTTGAAAGAAGAAAGACTTACAGTCAGTGCAAGACTGTGCTGATGGCACAGGTTATACTCATTGTATTCAGTTTGATAGAAATCTGTAAGAAAGCCTCTCTAAGCAATGGCCCTTGAACCTCATTTAATTGTGATGAACAAGTAAACTCTAGTCTTAACTTCCTTCGCCAACAGGAAATATAAAGGTTATTGTACTTTTTGTGAGGACCTTATGAAGTAGAATAAGAAGATGGAAACTAAAGACAAGGAGTGTGTTTAGAGTTGTCTATCCAATTTTATGTATCACCTCTTTAAGGATAATATGCACAAACATTGCGGGATACAGTAGATTTTTGGCACAGTTATGCTGTTTACACCAGCTAATGACTGAGTCCAGGCAGTATCTGACACATTGCATATCAAAATTTCCAGAAAGCAGAGAGCTATAAAAGTACACCATGTGCCTTAGAGAAGCGAGAGAAGGAAAACTCCCATGCAAGTTAGACGCTCACCGCAGCTGAGGAAGGGCTGAGCTTTTGGATGGATCCTGGAAAAACCCGGTGATAGGAATATCAGCCACAGGCTTGCTTTCTCCCACGGCACGAGAGATCCTGGTGTCAACACTGCCTCACTGCTGGTCACAAAACATAGCCCCTGGATAGGAGCTGCACTTGAAAGGGCCATAACTCAGGAGCGATGAATGGGTTACGCCAGTACAGTTTGTGATATTTTGGGTGAGTGGTGTGTGTGTCAAACAGTTCAATTCAGATCACTCCCCCGCAAACTTCCAGAAATTTGTGAGAGCCATTTTAGCTTCATAAAAAAACGTGCTTTGACTGGCAGTCTCGCAAAAAAAGAGTGTTTTTTCTTAGTGTTTTATGTTTCTGGAGCTTTCTCATTCATCTCTCACTGAAGCTTGCAGGAATGATCTTTCCATATTCTGGCTGGAAAATAGGCTGTTGCCGTGATTTCTGGGACTTGGGCTTCTGAGGGAAACAAAAGAACAACATGTACAAGTGACCTATGCAAGTGGCCACCATTTCAACCAGACTAGCTGCCTACATCTCTGTTGGTAAACTAAGTGTGCCCAGGACCTTTCTCTGTCAATGAAGCCAGTTAAGGCAGCGCAGCCTGCCTTCGCACTGTTGGTCTCCCTGAGCCTCCCGAGCAGGGTAGTCACACATGGACTGAGCTGTGGGGTGGTCCCTGACCTGTCAAGTTGCGATGCCCGGGAATGCCTTATGGCATTAAATAGTATAGATATGACCACTATGTGCTTAAAAGTGGACCCGAGCTTAAACACTGAACACAGGCCTAACTGATTAACTTTTCAACTTTATACTGATGCAAGTTCTTACTAGATGCTTCACCTTAGCCTTTTTAAAGGGAGGTCCTATCTTGAAAGAAATCTCAGCCCACATTTACCGTGTTTCAGTGTAAACAGGTTTGCTTAGTTTGAAAGTAAAAAAGGTGCCTTTGCCATTTGCCGTTCTTTAGTTCAGCCTGGAACATGACACACGGTGAAAACCTGTTAATTTGTGAACGATGAACTGAAATAGAAATACAGTGGCTGACAAATGCAATCTGTTAACTCATGCAGGATATCACAGGAAAGGATTTGGCCATGATACTGGATTTAACAGTTCTGCTGAGGATGTAGGAGCCACAAAAGCATCTGAAACAAATACTAAAAAAAATGACAACAGACTGTAAATAAGCCTCATAGTTTGCCAAGAGTAAATTTTATAAATATCTTGAGAGTTCTTCTGCCAATATTCGTTTAAATAGCCAAGTTGCACTCATTCAAACTTTTGGGGTAGGATAAAATTTTGTTTGACACAAATGGCTGTAACCAGACATGATCTATTGTTCTGTCACCTCCAGTTCAGTGATATATAGGGTCATTGTTGAAACAGCAGATTATTAGAGAAGTTAGAAGCACTATAAAAGCCAGTAGGATAATGCCAGATTTGTGATCCCCAGCTATGTGACAGAATGAGAACAATTTTAAAAGCTTCAAAATCAACCAGAATAGAAATGCAGCTTTTAGCATTTTAGTAATAGTGTTATTAACAAACTATCTCTAACCCGTACCAAAGTACTCAGTGTGCTATAATAACACCAATTAAAATACAATAATGGGCTTAATAATGTGGCCCATAATGGGAAAAAAAATCACATTTTCATGTGAATTATCTCTTCACACCCAAGAGAAAAATTCCAACCAAAGACGCTATGATGAACGTAATGCTAAACATCCTCAATGTATTATTAGTTGGAAATATGTCGGGTTAGAAAATACTGTGGATAAAGTCAAAGCCCAGTCCACAATGTTCATCTACTGCTTTGCTTTTTGTTTTGAATGCATACAGCTTCAAAGACACCTTTGGCAAAAGCATGTATCATTGGCCTAAGTCTGCTTGAGCTGCACTTCCAAGTAAATCAAAAGCAGTCTTACCAAAGACAGGTCATCTCGGCCGCTTCTCCCAGGGCCTGCCTCTCTCACGGGTGGTGACCCGTGTCCTTAATCAGTACTAACATCGCATTAGCAATACTGTCCCTGCTGGTAGTCCAGGGACCCAGGCCCAGCGCAGGCACTCTGGCAAATCCGGATTTGATTTTGTGCCATTCCAGAAACAGCAGGAGGCCTGATTGTTTTATTCTGGCTATGCCCAGGAACATCTAGGTTTGTCTCACGTCAGGATTTCCTTGATTTAAATAGATTTAGAGTAAACATAATTTCTAACTCTACAGTATGAACCACCTCCCCTCCCAGTCAAACAACTAAGATCATTTTACATTAATATGACCAACTACCTTTGATATAATTAACACTTATTGACAGGAGTCCCAACTTTGGAAAAATAATTAAGTAAATAAGATCTAAATCATACCAAGCAGACACAGTAATTGGTGAGCTATTGAACTTAAAAATCAAATATCTAGGCATAAAATAAAATGGAGAAATGACAGGAAGGAAAATAATGAAAACCACAGCGAGTACTGTACATGGATAATAAGGATTAGAAAGGAATGAAATTTGAAATGAAGGCACTTCCAGTCCCATCCTGACTGGTGGGGTGCAGCTCCCACATGGGGAATCCTCAGGACCTTGCAGAAGTTGCTCAGCACCTCCCGAGGTCAAGCCCTGTGAAGGCTATCAGATACCAAAAAGATCACACTAGTCAAGTTTAAGAGGCATAATGCTCTTGAAGCCGGAAGCTTGTCTGGTCTGGTCGTGTTCAAAAAGACCTTGCACTGGGGAGAAGGTAATAGATAAAATGAGAGCTAGCAGGTATTGATGTACCTGTGGTAACATGTATACTATAACTGGAGGCATAACTAACTCAGACAAGATAATTGCTGAAAGTCTCTGCTCCCCTCCTTTTCTCTCCCACAGCTGCTTCCATGTCAGATGATCTGGGAATTCAGGAATCACAGCAGCTAATCTATAATATGAGATTTCTGTTACCCCTGCATTTTCTTTTTTTTAATGAATATTGAGTGCATACTGACCCTGAGATGATGATGGTGCAGAATATTTTCGCATTGTTGAAGGTCACAATAATTTTGGTAAAGCATCATCAGCATAAATAGGCTTGACATTCTTTTATCTAAAGCTAGATATAAATGCAATATGACCTTTATTGAACTCATATCAGCATTTGTGAATGATGTACAGCTCAGGCGATGAAGAGCCCAGCACCAGCATCTTATGCCCCAGCTCAGTTTGCTGCTGCGTTACAGTTTGTTGGCTGGTACCTGAATAGCTGCTACTGGCAGAAAGCCTCTGTAAACAGACTGTCAAGTTTAATTGGACTACATGGTAAATCTATCATTGATAAATAAGGACGTACTCTTGAGCGGTGCTGAACGACTCTCCTTGAAATCACAGAGAGCTGCTGCAGCTCAGCACTTCTCAGGATGACACCCAAGGCGCCTGCTGTGGTTTCCATCAAATGCAACTGTAATTTCATCACTGGTGTTATTACCGGCAGGACGGGACCTTAAAATTTGTAGAAGGCTTTTGAACCTCATTTGTTCTATGCGTGACATAACAGCGGGGCTCTCCAATGCTATTAAGTGCATATTGTAGAAACGAGATTGCAATAGCCAATACAGACTGCAACAACAGAGTCAAATGAGCCTCATTCCCGAGCATTTGTTTTCTCAATGCCCTGGGTACAAGTAGTTACAGAAAATCTTGAGTTCATTAAAATCAAAGATGCTGCTAGCATGTGTGATTGCAGAGACAGGGGACTTGCGTGTCCCTCAGGTAGAGAACAAACAATATGCATATGTGCGTGTGGGTAGGATAATATGCCCATAGTGATTTTTAAGACAATTTAATGAATACTAAGGCCCAACTTATGATTTCTGAATGTTGCGCAGAAGTAATGTGGTGTCGATAGTTAGGAGGTAAGGTATTTCACTGGTGGCTGAAGCAGGATTTTTTAGGGTGACTTACTTATTTAATGATAAGAAAAATGTTATCGAGTCAAATATGGTGATACTACTTCTGTCAGCTAGCCCACCTGCTTGGTCTGATAGTCCCACCACATACGTATGAGTGATGCCAACCATAAGAAAAAGGAGTGTCAGCACACCCTCCTGATAATGACAAATACCGTTATCCCAGAAAGACAGGTTTTGGAGAGAAAGAGGAGTAATTTCAGAGGCTTACAAAAGGCAGTAGTGGAAGAGGGAATTCCTCTGTCCTGGAATTAGTCTCGCAGCCACAGGCCAGCTCTGTAGCCCTCTAGGTCAGATCAGCCTGAGGCTAAGATTTCACAGGCTTTTTGCTCAGATAAGTTAAGCAATCAGAAAAGTATCTGTTTGCAACACTCAGCATTGCATTTTGCATTGCTTTTTCTTCAAACATATGTTTCCAAACCTGTATTTAAAAACCTGACTTTACATTCTGCTTTGTTTTACCACTGAGCCTCTCTGGAATTGAAGACAACATGAATCAGGTTAAATTAGCAAACCCAGTATGCTTTGTCTCTCCAGAGGCAGCAAGCCCAAGTCGTATTTTGTGTCCAGGTATCTACTGCATGCGGATGCCCCTGAAAGGTTTAGGGAACTGTTCGGAGAGTCCAGGACCAGAAAATTTCCAGACCTGCTGCAAAGAGTCAGCAGACAAAGACTAGCATCCAGAAAGCATCCCTTTCCTCCAGAAGGACAACTAGTGAGAGACGCTTCATTGCTTCAGGCAAACCCTGGGCCTCACATTCAGGCTTTGTGCTGTTTAACTGCTTATTTTTCGTACTGCAGACTTCCAGATAATGCAGTGCTGCATTCATTCTTGCCAGCATCTTGCATGAAGAGAAAAAGGTATTGGTAGTAATAAAACAAGCAACACCAATCTATTTTTACCATTCAAATACATCTAAGAATAATTGCATTAATCAGCTTAATATTTGAGGAAGAAAATGCTTTTCTGAGGAAGAAAAATGCAAGTCACTTCATAGCTCATTTGACTTGGTTTCCCAACAGTTAATAAAAGTAAACACTACGCTGTCTTTTTAAGAAATGCATCTTCACTAATAAAGAGTAGCTACTTAAGCTGGAACAACTCAGATTTAGGCACCACCAGTTTATAGTGTCACACGTGAACTTTCAGGTCCTCACTTCTGGACAGACACCTATTAGCTGACTGCAGCTATAGAGAAAAGGAAGACGCTTCACAACTTTATGCTTTCCTCAACTGCTCTCCAAATTCTGGAGTCCCCTGCCCATGTCTCACAAAACATAAAAAACCTTTACCACAGAATCTAACAGCTTGAAACTAATTTTATCTGTGAAAATGTTTGTGACATTCTGATCAAGAATACACTCATTTAATGAGTACATCTTGTTCAGTGCTGTGGGAAAGGACATGGTCCTTCATTCTTCCCACTGAGCCCCAAAATAAATCTCTCACCTTTTTAGATCTTCTGTGTTAGAGTTGGGCAGAATTACATATTAAACTAAAATAACACAATCAAATTACCATACAGCAACCAGGAAAAAAACAAAATAGCAACAAGGTCTCATCTCACTTGTTGAGTTGGAGCACCACCAGTTTACAGTCTCCTTTTCTCCAACACGCCCTTACTGTATACAAAATTCTAGCATCCAAGAGTTCCTTAGAAATTACCTGCAACAGCTTCCCAAACTGTAGTTATGACTGGAGTTAGTTATGTGGAAGATCAGGCTTATCTACATTACACCTCTAATGTTTTGGGGGATGGTTTTGCCAACCCCAAATACACCCAAATATATTTAGCTAATCATGCTTGAAAGCCAGACATGTTTTCATGACGAGTTTAGTTTATGATTCGTATTAATATAAATAAAAATTATGATTACTTGTGGAGAAACAGAGGTATGTTATTTGCTGTAAACATAAAAGGAGACACTGTCTCCTCCACTGCTAAGTTCAGGAGGACCCAAAACTGTTAAACCTTTAAAAATTTTGGAGGAGGAGATGCATGCAGCATTCTCTCACGTGTTTCAGTGGGGTCAGTTTTTACAGAAATCTCTTTTTTCTAGAGTGGAGAACTAATTCCACCTTCTCTTCTTGGGGGTCTGCTTTGCTCAGCCATATGTTACTAAAGCTAGACCAGAATTCAAGGACTCCTTGAACCTAGTGATCAATATTGTCTGCACTGCTAGAAAGCCCCCCAAAAAAGAAAAACAACATAAAAACAATCCTACCCCAAAACTAACTGTATTTCAAATGAGTATTGATTAGTTATTTCTGATTTGCTGACTTTAATCCAATAAATTTCGCAAATTGGTTAGTACATTTGCTCCAAGATTGGATGAGGATCCATCTTCAAAACAAGGTGCTATTAGTAAGCTCATTATATCTAAATTACTCCTATTGATTAGCAAAACTCAGGCCCAGAGTTTACAAAACTCTAAAACTCGTCACCTGGCATTCAGAAGAACCAAATATTCAGCATTATTAGCCTCAGGGCAATCTGGTAGTTGCTTAGCACTTCTGAAATTGAGGCCATTTCCTCAGCTGGTTAAGTGTAGATTTATAAGTCTATACTTTCTTTTAAAATGGCAGTGTTTTATATACTACCTAAACCCATGACATTTCATGAAAATAAGAGATTGAAATCGTAAAGTAGGCTAATGCACTTTAGAGTTGCACTCAACACATTTTTCCTGTTGCTACTCTAATCCCAGTTCCCCTGTGGTCCCCTTTACAAGGCCAATCTGTCAAAATATCACCAAAAAATTAAAAAAAGACAGAAATCTATGCTGATGAAGGTGGAGGCTAGCAAGACCCAACAGCTGTTGTCTGTCGTGTAGGCAGGAGGGAAGGTCCCAGAGCGCCCTGCGTTGCATGACCCTGGGGGGCTGTGCCGACTCTCCTTGGAAAAGCCCAGTTACACCTGCCTGATCCTGAGAGCTGGGGTAACATTAAAGGAGACAAACGACCTTGTTTTGCCAGCTTTATATTATCACCACAAGGGCAGACAACATACTTGAAACTGCATAAAGTGTTACAGCCCAGCCTCATAGCACATAAATGCATTTTCGGGAATGGTCTTGGGTGCAGGCGAGCTTCGCCCTTCTGCACATCAACAGGTGCTACAGTACCAGACCTGCTACTCACCTTTTAATGTCAAAGACTGTCTTTTTGCCTCAAACTCACCCTCTGAACCTCAATATAGGTGCAGCTGGGAGCTGCAGATGGGAGACAACCAACAGAATTAGGTCAGAAATGAGATATAAAGCCATCACTTCTTTGGTAAAGCTATCACTCAATTTCTTGTAAAAATTGCAAGAAATACATCTGCTGCCCCCCAGAAGGAAAACAACCAAATTTATTTTCTTCTCAGAAGAATAGAAGAAGAATGCTACATCAGAATAATTGATCATTTTTATTAATAAAATGTGACAAAGAGTATGACTTTTTCTCTTGGACAGATATTATCTACCATTGACAGAGATAGATAGATAGAAACATTGTTCTATTGCACTAACACTCATTTAGATCATCTTACTAGGAAGGTGATACCCCTACCGTCTGGGGTTTTGTCTCTGCTTGTGTGTTTCTCTGCTTTAAGAAAGTGCTGACAGAATTGATACTGTCAAAAATAGCTTTGTGTTACAGGGTTTTCCCCCTTTTTTGTGACCTTAGTGCTAATTAAATGTCTCATTCTCACAAGGAAAAATATGAAGCATGAATTGGACCTGCTGGCCTATCTGCTGATTTGTGGGTCAAGTCTCTTGTTATTACAGACAAAATTTTTAAGTCTCTGATTAAGAAGCCCTGCTGATTTAAGGATCTCACAAGAAATGTGTGCATAATGAATTACCTACAGATTATAATTCAAATGGTTCCTTGATGATTCATATCACCTTCCTTTATTAAATTACCATTTTAGAAGTCTAACAAGGGCAATGCAAACTGATGAGTTGTGACATTGCGATGTATATAACAGGTCAGCAGAGTCAAATACTGCCAGTCTGGATAAGTTGCATTTGGCCCCAATCTGAGATGCCAGCAGAAAGCAAAGGCTAAAGGAGATAGATACAAGAGAAAAACAAGTGCCATTCAGGGATAGATTTTTCTCAATTCCAGCTTTTCTACCTCTTGTGCATTTGAACCTGCATTATTTAATTCCTCACTCAAGCAAAAGCTTTGACTGAGCAGTCTACAGTGAAGCCCTGCCCCCAATGTAGTAAAATGGCTTTGCCTGGTCTTGCTTGGGAAACACCGGACTCTACAAAACGTCACCAAAATCTATATATGGATGGGTAACATGATAAAATTACATGTAAAATTGTGTGGCAGAGTGAACAATATTTTTCCTTTCTGGGTTCAGATACTATTAGCAGAAGCTTATTGCTTCTCAGACCGGCACGCTGAGGAATATGGAAATACCTGCTGTGTCCTGTGCCCTCTAAAAGGGGTGCGTAGAGAATCAGTGCTGCAGACAGCACGTGTCTCTTATGGTCTGATGGGAGAGAAAAACATAGTGAGCTGGAAAGGCATGCAAAAAATAATGTACATTACAGCAAGGATTCTCACTTTGGCTTAGCAACATGTCACATTTTTCTCCAAGCAGACGCATGATAGCAGTCTCTATCTCTCCATGTGATGAAGGCAAGAGTCGTGTGTCAGGAAAGCGCTAGAAAACGCAGTCATCCACTATTAGTCTTTACCTCGACATGTCCCAGTAAGTCTTCTTTTTTCTGTACATGTTTCTTAAGCTGGCGTGCTTCCTCTCAGAAGGAGCTCCCATACCATCAGCCTTTCTTCAGTTCTGTCCTTTTTCAGTGGTGTCTCTTTCTTGCAGCTGTGCATTAATCAGCGCTGTGCATTTT
The DNA here is from genome assembly GCF_036417845.1 of Apteryx mantelli. Taxonomy (NCBI): domain Eukaryota; kingdom Metazoa; phylum Chordata; class Aves; order Apterygiformes; family Apterygidae; genus Apteryx; species Apteryx mantelli. The sequence continues at coordinate 92,958,509 of NC_089978.1, forward strand.
GGGCCACCGCGTTCACGTCACTGCCGCTCTGGCGACAACAGCAGTGGCAGATGAGCTGCTCCCAGGTGACAGGGGAGAGAGATCCCAACAGAGGATCGCATAAGCACACAGGGCAACCAGAAAATGCATTTTCAAGGCAGTGAATAAGGAATAAAGACAAAAGGCACTGTCCCATATCAGCAGTAGTTCGACAAGGAGATTGTGGTGTTCCTCTCAAGCATTAGCTCTGCAATTGCTTAAATCCTGAAGTTTTATAGTATCTAGTCAATGCAAACGCAACTAATGAACAAAACCATATTCTGGATTCCAATACCTTTCACTTTCCATTGTCTGTAAAGAGCTTCTCCTTGGCAATAACTCAGTAAGCCCAGCCAAACTAGGCTTCAGCAGACATGCTTAAAAAGTAATTATCATGCAGAAAAGCAGACCATGACAGTTTGTACTAGAAAAATGACTTTCTGTAGGAGGATTTCCACATTTTCCACTAGGAAATCCTGGAGGAGTTATGTGTGCATTCTTATGCAGTGCATACACTGTAAATGCAGTGGGTTTTAGATACACAGGGCTCTACTGAGCTTATCTAGATGTGCTGCTCAGCACATCTGACGCTAGACATGCAGGAATCAGTGCACTTTCACTGCACCAGCACACGTACTCTGGCCAGATGTGTCAGACCTCAGATCAGACCTACTGCTCCAAGTGAGCTCTCAGATGTCCTGAAACCCTGGAAAATTGCCCAAGCCTCCTTTTTTCAACTGGGATAAAAATTCTAGCTAGAAAAAGAAGCTGTGTTGGGGAAACAGATGTAGAAAAGCCCTCCAGCAGCTGCAGGACTGACCAGTTTTGAGGAGTCCAGATGATGGCTGCTGGAGCTGCTCCTGGACATCCAGTCCAAAATAACACAGACAGCACAATTGAGACCTCTGTGTTTCAAACCAGTTGTTACTCCTGTCTTCAGAGGATGCTGAGAGGTGTTTGTGAATTGCTTTTCCTTAATTTATGAGCTGGTTTAAGTAACAGATTGCTTCAGAGCCCATCTGAAACTGCTGGAGAACTGCAAAATCATGTTAGAGAATCTGCATGCTTTGTGTCTGTGGGGGGGGGGGAAGTTACTTTATCTCTCAGGCTGACTTGTCTGTACCAAGAAAACTCCTATAACTCCTTCAATCACAGCAATGAAATGGCATTTCTCACCATCCAATCTCATTATGTTTCCCTTCACTTGATCCTAATTATTCTATTATATTCCCACCTCAGACACCTTCTCCAATAAGCCCTAACTTGTCCTCAAGTATAATTTTCTTTTCAAATGCCTCTTCAATTTAATTCCAAACCCCACTCCTTCCCTAAGCTGCTTTATCCCTCCTGACCTCCTAATGTCTTTCCAGACTCTTTTTGCTCTATTTTCAGGGGCATTTCTCCACATGTGTGTGTATATACATAAATGTGTGTTTGTATGTATATATATATATATATATTTACTATGATCCTTCTCTAAATTTTTCATTAATTTTTAGATGCTCTGGACTCACTTTAGGAATATTACTGACACAAAATAAGAAGGTGATTTTAAAAGCGTATTGGAAACACTCGAAGAAGTCAGCCGCACAAGGTCATCAGAGTGGCACTTACAAAAGACGAAAAGACAATGCTTCTTTCAGACAATTTTGTTGCAGATAAACTGGTGGCCTAATACCAGTGCAGATACTACAAACAGTTTTTATGACAAAGCCAGCAAAAGAAAAAGAACCACAACCACGAGAAAATTTTCAAAGACTTCAGAGAAAGCATCCAAATGCATTACCTACAGAAACAACAAGTTCTATTTCAAAAAGGGGACAGACATCATGAAATCATGATGTGAAGATCCGGATATAGAAGGAATTGTATGTAATTGATTGTACATCTGGTAAAATGAGAGACTTTAAGTCATACTAAGAATGATCGTGGACCCAAGTAGCTAGTCAGAAAAGATGGTGTGGGAATTAAAACCATTGAGATAGCATTTCCTAAAATGACTTTAGAGGATAAATTACAATACAGTCCTTTTTCTTACTTCTTTTTTTATTCCCTTAGCCTTCAGTATAATCTTGGTGGTTTCAGACCATTTTGCTTAGCCATAAGGACTTTTCACATTAAAAAAGTGGGTAGACTGTAAGCCCCAGTTTTTAATTTCCTGTACTTTTCTGTAGCTACAGGGTAGCTACAAATCATTCTCATAATTAATAGCATAACTTCCAGATTTTAAACTGTTTTGCAGTTATTCTTCTAAATTTCTCGTACTGATCTTTCTGCATCTAGTTCTCTTCTAAATGTCTAAACTAAAAATTTAGTATTCTTGTAACCTGACTTTAAATATTTCTACTATAGGTTTCTAGATTTGCTCACAATAGGAATATCATTTTCTAGTCTATTACGCTTTTCATTTTCCCTCTCAAAATCTGTTTGTTGTGAAAATTATTCAGTCATAAGTTGAGACTCTCTCCTTTTTCTAGTGACATGTGAAGGAGAAGATTAAAGAGAATTATTTTCAAGAGTGAAGCTGGAAGAATGAAAATAAAAGCTAAGAGCTAAAAGAATTCACATTATTTATTAAAAATTTTAAATACTGGAATCCAGGCTAAGAACTGAAGCGAATGGTTATTTACCAGCTTTTCATTTTAATAGCTGCCAAAGATTAAAGTGGATAATGAAATGAAGTTCCAGAAAGAATGTCTGAATAATTATAGGAGTCTCATGAATTTTTTTCATTCTAATATTTAACATGACCTTAATGAGAGCTGAAGGCAGCTCATTGTGCTGTGGAGAAGGAAACCCATCAAATGGTGATGGAGTCAGCAGGAAGAGCACACACTTTCCCTCCTGGTCCTCCCTGCTCCGCACCAGCTCTGTACCTGAGAAATGGGGCTGGGAGGGAGCTAATTTGCCCTGTTTTCCGGTGATAATGCTCATATCTACACTACTGATTTCTACAGAACTTCCACAGAACACCAAAATCTGCAGGGCGAGCATATGATACTTGTTTCAGAAAAATCTTCCAAATAAGTGATTCCGGATTTTCTTTTAGCCCCACAGCTTACCTAAAAAGGTTACTTTTCACTTCACAATCAGTAGTAATACCTAGTTTTCCACAAATTCCACCTTTTCAAAATTACTATTATATTTGTGTCTTAATTCTTGGAAAATTTACTTCAGTGTATGCAAGTTGCTTAACACTGGTCTCAGTTCTACTCTGTTGTATTTTCACATTTGCATGCACTTCTTCATTTGATCTGCTTTTTTCCTCTGGTTTCTATTTATTTTCCACATTCTCCTTCACTCTGTGGTTCCATTTTCATGTATTTGCACATGAAAAATTAGCCCTATAGACTATGTCATTCTCCCCATCAGAAGATTTATCTTGTTCTTGCTGTGCTTTCCCTGTCCTTTCTTGATTCGCTCCCTCCTTTCTCGGAGGACTGCACAGAGGCCAGCCTATTTCCCAGGCAATTCTCTCTCCGCTTGTCTCTGCCTTCTCCTTATAGTCTCTTTTCCCACACCTCTTTCATCCTTCCTCTTTGACTTTATAAATCTTTACTTTCCCTCTTCTGAGATGTATGTCTGCCAACTGAGGGCAGGTGGTGGCAACTGGTGAAGGTGATGGCACCTCATCTTAGCATATTACAACAGCTTTTGTTAGAGGACTGTTTTATTTGCTGTTTACAACATTCCCAAAATTTCTCATGAACTTTACAGCAATTGGGTGGTGTCAGGTTATGTGATACAAGGCTTGTCTCCACACCCACAAAGGAGCACCAAGGCGCATGGGCAGGCAGGGGAACCCTGATCTCCTGGTCAGACCTGGCCCCTACCATGGCCCCTGCCCGGTCTGTCCCAGGAGGGCAACCATCCCCTGGGCCAGGGGTACACCCATCACCAGGGGTCCCCAGAAAGGCTCCTGGGGCACCTCACAGAGCACTGGAGATGGGGTACATTTGGGGGCTCAAGGAGGAGCAATTTGGGACTGTACAAGACTTATTAAGGGCTGTTTAGGGGAGAAACCACAGGTAGGGAAAGGGAGGGATAAGGGTGGTTTGGGGAGGAAAAAGTGTGGGAGAACAGAGGGAAAAAGGAGTCCAAGCCAGGTACAGGAGAGCCTGCAGGGTCTGGGGGTTGTCTGAGAGTGTGTGTGCATGTGCGTGTGTCTGTGCAGGAGGCAACCGGAGATGAGAGGACCCAAGGGCCAACTACCGGGTAGACTGGGTGTCTCAGGCCAGTTACTGGAGGACCCATAGTGTGGGTGGGGGTGTGGGGGTGTGGGGGTGGGGGTGGGGGTGTGGATGTGCAAGGGGGTCTGTGCCAGCAGCCAGAATGGGGCTGGGGGCCATGGGGGCTCGCACACACAGGTGCCAGCAGCTGGGGAGAGTGAGGATCCTAGGCCAGCTATGGGATGGATGGGGTGTTTAAGGCCACCTCCTGGAGGGACCCATAACATATATAAATGTATATATTTCCCATTAATGGACCTTCAGCCTGATCAGCTAGAGAGGGGACCAGGATGATGCCATTGGTGCTGTTTGTGTCTGTGTGAGTGTTTCTGTGCTGATCCGTGTGGCCGGTCGGATGCATACATATGTATGTGTTGTACACCTGTTTGCATGCCTGTTGGGAATACATGCTCAGCCTCACAACGGCCAGGACCTGGGGGCATGGGGCTGCTGCAGCCTGGCCTCTGTTGGACTCCTGGATTCAGCATCCCCTCACCGGCTGTAAAGGTGTTGAACACTCATGACTTTCTTCCCTTTAAATGTCCATTGGTCTAATGAGAGCAGAGTTGGGCTGATGCTGAGAGCTTTGAAAGCTCCACACAATCTATCTAAAATGGAAGAAGACTTTGATTTAGACTGTCAAACTTCAAATAAATCCTGCTTCAACTCACCTGGAGAACACAGTGCCTTACAGGGAAGATGCAATACCTCTTGAAACCTCTCCACAAGGAATAAACAAAAGAAAAAGAAGTAATTGAACTAGGCCTGATATTGCTCAATGTTGCATATTGCTTTCTTTGTAGAAAGAAAATTTTTGTAGTTAATAGCTTTGTACTTTTTTTTGGTCTAAGTCCTATGGTCCCTTTAAATGACAAATGAATGCATTTTTGGACCAAGACCAAGAGAAAAAATCATTATTAATTTGTAATACTCAATTGCTGTGCCCCTGGATTACAAGTTTAATACAATATTCCTTGGTGTTCGGTGTACTAACTTAAGTGTAATCAGCCGTTTCACATACACAGTGGAACAGAGAGGTATTTCCCCTCAAGGGAGTTCAGAGAAAATAGACCTTGCCTTGGAATTTGTCATGCAAAAAGGCAACTGGAGTTTGCACTTTTGTTAAAGTGAGGAGATTATAAAAATAAATACACTCAGAATAATTCCTCTGTAGTAAAGGGCATGTTGGAAAGAGTTGTCTTGGACACCTATAAGGTTTCCTAACCAGAGGGATCATACAGGCTCCTGCCCCACAGATGCTTGGTTGGGGATGCTGGACCTCCCTGGCATCTCTGCTCCTGGCTACCCCAATGGCAGCTGCTCTAGCACTGGTTGAAGGTGTACTGCATAGTGTCAGGACACCTTTTCTTTTTTTCCTCTCTTTGTGCTCTTTCTCCTCTTTTCTTCACTTATTTGTTCTACCTCTTCATGGTTTTGTTCTTTTTCCCTGTTTTTTCTTTTACTTCCTTTCCTTGCTTCATTGTCTTTTACTTCTGCATCTCCATTGTCCCTCTGCTCACAGCAGTACCCTTGGTCCCAGCTCTCCTTTCTTTGTCATCCCTTTCTCCTCCCTACCTATTCTGTTGTGGTAATACGCTGACATATAGCAGAGAAGGTTTTTTTGACTGGAAGCAGTGTCTCTCCCTGCACCCCTTTGCGTCTCTTCATGCATCAGTGCATGAAGGTGAATGCAACACCATATTTCCTTTCCCTCTTTCTCTCCCTCCTCTCCTCCCTCTTTCCCCCATAACCTTCATATTTTGCATATACTTGAACAGTGTCATAGCCAGATCTTCATCTGATTACAAATTAGTGTGGGTCTAATCAAAGCCAGCAGACAAGGCTGAGTTAAAGGCTCATGTCAATGCCTCACAGTTTTTCATGAAGTGAAAAAAGAAGACTTTTTGGGGGTAGAACACAGACTTGATACAGAAGGATAAAAAAGTAGACTAGAGTAATAACAAGAACAAGGAAATTGTGGTAGAAATGCACTTCTTATGCCTACAGCTCTTCTGTAGCTTTTATGCATTTCTACAATGTTTGCTAGAATAATAGAAAGGAGCAGCTGCAAGCAAAGGCATAATAAACATATTACAACCTACTGGTAAATATCTATATTCAGGACAGCTCTGACGTGTTTAGATGCACTTGGTCCTGGAAGTGCTGACTGCCCCATGAGATATTAAATGATACTGTTATTGCATTATCCCCTGGTTAGTTACTGTTCTGTCAAAAACCTGCTGTGCCATCTTGGGCAATTGCTTCGCACAAGGCTTTCAAGGGTGGTAGGAATCTGAATCTGGATCAGACAAGTCTACATGGTTGGGTACAGGTGGACCTGTGCTCACTCTGGCCATGCTCAAAGTTGATTGTGTAGAGCAATAACAAGCCCAGGGCAATATGTCTTCATTAGCATGACACCATAGGAGAGGGAATGTGCAACTGGACAGAGCAAATGCAGGAAAACCTTCACTCAAACATTTAAAAGTAACCCTTGGCAGAAATGAGCTCCCTGGCCTCTGTGTGAATATATATGGGTGTATATGTATATGTGTGTATATGAGTGTATGCATATATATATATATATGTTTATATAAATGTTCTGCACCAGGACAGATCTTTCAAGGATTTTTTTTATTTTTTTTAAGAAAAACCTGACAGTGAGTGAGATAGATACCCCTTTCACACACAGAGCACTGCAGAGGTGCTATTTTGCAGATGTTTTCTTTTCTTTCGGATTTGGAGCAAAGACTGCAGCCCACCTTTCCTACCCCAAAGATTGTGTCCTGTGCACAAGCCTTCTGGCTGATGGAGGGACAAGTGAAGACTCACCTTCATCTCCAGGTCTGAGCAGCAGTTCCACTGCAGGCTTGATGAACCATCAGACCTGTTCCTCTCATGGATTAATCCAAGAAATTCCCAGGTGATCTTACTGAGAACTTGAATTTCAGTCACCCTAACAGACCTTAAATGCCTAAATCACATATATTTTTCAGCCAGCACAAAAGTGCTTAAGATACTATGTTCTTTTGAAAATATTACCTTCAATTTGCTTTGTCTCTGCCTCCCATCTGGAAAATGGGAAAAAGTATTTCTGTTTTTCACAGGAGGTGTTGTGAGGGCTAAGGATCAAATGAGATTAGATAAATCCTATATAGGTAGGGGCTGCTTGCAAGCTCCATCGACCTAAACAGAAAAAGAGTCCTGGACCAGGGAAGGAGGCAAATAAAAGTGAGGTTTGTTTTGTTGTTTGCAGTGACAGAAAAGAGGGTGCTTCAGAGAGAAGATGGGGAACCCAGTGACAGTCATGTTTGCTGCAGCGTACGGTGGATCAAGGACCAGGAGAGGTATACAAAGGTGTGACCACTCCACGTTTTTATGGCAGTAAGAGCAGCTAAGATCACCAGAAGACAAGGCGCAGAGCAGGGAAGCGCTGAGGCACCAGCCCTGGGAGACCTGTCCCTCTGCCCTGCCAACCCCAAGCCCCAGTGAGGAAGGCTGCGAGAGCCAGATGAAGCAGGAGGCAGGCCAGGATGTGTCGTCAGCTCTCTCAGATATAAATCCTATTGACATCAATCAAAAGTGGGACATAGCACTGTCCTTTGGGGATTTTAAAATAAATCAGAATCACACAACGTTGCCAAGCTGGCTGCAGGCTTACATGTGCTTGAAGTGTCTCTTTTTAAAATCAAAGCAGCTGTGCCTTCCTTTTTTTTTCTCCTTCCATGCAGCCCTCACCTTCTCTCTCCCTTCTTCTTCACATCCTTTCCTCCTTTCTTCTTGTCCCTGGATCACTTCTGCATGTGAAGAAGCCAAGAAGATGGCAATGCCAAGCACTGGTGTGGATCTCTGCAAAGATACTCTTTTCTGTAACGGCTCACTTTGTTGTTACCAGCCAGTAGGTGGAGTGCATTTACTGTTTTAAATACTGTTGGGCTTTGTGTTTTATTCCCCTTCTCTTCCTCCTGTAAAACAATTTATCATTTCCACTGCAGTGAATCAGTAGTTGCAAGGTAGTGTAACACAGTACAAAACAGCTAATCCTGGCTGGACCTCAGCATATAGCATCATGACTCACATGAGCCATGCAGGGCCAAACACCAGCTGATCTAGATGAGAGAGGAAACCTGAAAAAGACAGTTTCCAATTCTGTGCACTGTTCTTTTTTTTTTTTTTCCTCCTAAGAAAAGTCCGTTCCAAAAGTGAGTCCAAGCCTCGGCATCAGACACCAGGCTTTCCTGCGTTTCACGGGGTCCAGGATGTGGCTGCGCTGACCCCCGCCTCGCGCAGGGTTTGCACCACTCTGGCTGCTCTGGCTGCAGAGGAGCTCTGTCACATCTGATGTGGTGTCCGAGGGCTCAGCATCAGCTCCTGGATAAGCAAAGGGGCCCTCCCTTTCACATGGACGCTGGTGGTATGAGAAATCTTAGGCTATCCATCATTCCTGTCAGAGGTTTCACTTTTTCTCCCCAGTGTATTTTTCATGAGCCTGGAAAAAAACAGGCAAGCTTTTAGGCACACAAGTCCATCTTTAGTCTCCTGTGCCTGAAACCTTGTCTGTTTTTTTTCCAACTAGATCAGCTGGTCTAATAAAAGATATCGGAAAACTTGCCTTGTTCACATGCCTGGTTCATCACGGCTACCGCACCGTTATCACGGCACTGCAATTGCTATTGTTGGTCCTGGGTCTCACGGCTCCCTGTGCACTCTGCACCCTTTCTTGCTAAAATCAGTAGAACTGAAAATCTGGATAACTTGCTGTGACACAGCCTTTGGGGAAATGCAAGCCAGCATTTTTTTTCCACAGAACAGTAGTAGATTTTCCTTGTGTTGAGGGTCTCAGCTAGCCTGAGCAGCTATCAATCAGCCACGCTAGTGTTTTCCCAAAGGCAAATCTCCTCACCAGCAATACGCCACCTCCATCACCCAACCAGATCCACCTCCAGAAAGCTGAGTGCTTTAAAGTAAATGTTCATCTTTCTTTTTAAGAATGAACTACTGTTTTTTCTTTTTTTTTTTAATAGGTCAGTGAGTGTTTAAAAAGTGACCTTTAAAACCTCTTCCCGAGGCACAATAATGCTTCGCACTTCCAGTGCGTTTCCCCCCTTGAATGTGCTGTGCAAACACTCGCCGGCTTAGCAAGCGAGCGGGGAAAGTGCAAAGTAGGACGAGGAGCCCTGGTTTGAACTTCCTCGGCTGCGCTAAACCTGCCTGTCCCCGCTGAGTTCAATGGAGACTGGCAGATTTACACTGGAAGTAATCTGGCTGGTCCGTCTCCTCCTTTGGACAGACTGATTTTGTCACTGATTTGCTTGGTGTCACATCCACTTTCCCAGCACCGCTGTCGCAGAGCCCCCCCCAGCATCCGCTCGGGAGCTGCTACTCGCACAAGCAGCCCCGCAGAGGGGGAGACAGTTTTGCTTTTAGTTACATCGCTGAAACCTGAGAGGGTTCGTCCTAAAAGCACCGTTTCTCTCCCTCCCTCGCTTTCCCTTTGCAAACCCCCCACTCCGGGGTGCCTGGCTATTTCCCTCCTCCACCGAGGTGGGCAGGCGCTTCCCCCTCTGTGTTTTTTTGCTCTGCTTGTGACCGCCTTATCAAAGTGCATCTGTTGGCAACAGGCCTCGATACCCAGGTGCTGGTGCTCGCGAGGTGGGGAACCAAAAGGGGCCCCCAGTGAGGGAGCCCGGGGGGCTATTCGTGGGCTCACCCCAATTTCATGCCTGAGACTATCGTTTTAACTCCATGTTGTGGCACAGCCAGCTAGTGGGGGGAGAAAATAACAGGCACACCTGAATGTAATGTGTTGTGACCAGCGGTCACTGCCATGTGTATTTTCCAGAGTTCATTTTATTCCCTGCTGTAGTCCTTCGAATTAAAAGCGGTCTAGTTATTTACATTTGAAAATTGGATGATATGCTGGGCTGTTATTTCTCTATTGACTCAGTGCTGCTAATACATTTGGAAACTGTCTGCCTGCTGCAGATAGGCACTGCCTGCTTGGAAACATTTGGATTTCCTCTATCAGCATCACAGAGGGAGACACAGAAAATAGGAAAGGATATTTGATTGTTTGCACTTACCTTCATCCAGCAGTAATAGAAAGCCATTCATGTTCGGTACCTCCATCTGATGCGCACCAACAACCTTTGCTCTGTGTTCCCAGAGAAGGCAAAATGGGGCTGATGTTTCTGCCAGTTTGCTGCTAGCAAAATCTCCTTTTTTTTAACTGCAGATATTATAATTAGTTCATCCAACCCTACGTGTGTCAGTTGTGAAAGTTGGGCAATGCAACCACATGAGAGCCTGTGAGCGAATGGGCCCTTGCACAGAGCTAAAAGGCTCAGGACAGATCCTGGCTGGCTGAGAAGGTCCCATTTTGCACCATGTGCTGCAGCTATGTCAACTGTGTTTCATCACTGCTCAGTGGAGCATGCTCCCTGTCAGCAGATCTCAGTCAAGGTTGGCTTTATGGGATATGAAGCAAGACAGGAATTATTTTGTCATCAAGTTGACAATGGTTTGTGTTGGGGAGAAAGGGTCTGAGATCTGGTGGGACTCAACAGGTGAAATCCTGCTTCCAGATACAGACCTTGCCAGTGAAAGGTGTTTGCATGCAGGATAGCGTAGGAGAAGATGGTGAAGAAATTAGTGGGAAGCGGGGAGAGGCAGAGCTGCCGGGGCCATATGCACCAGGGTTGAAGAAGAAAACAGAAGAGTTGCGGATGAACAGGTGAAGGGGAAAGCAGGACAACCAGAGGGAGGGAGTAGTAAAAGCTTTGTGAGAAAGACAAGTTGCCAGAAGGAGAACAGGATAAACAGCATCAAACAACGGTGAGTGGAAGCCCAGAGCTGTAGCCAAAACCAGGTTTGCAGCAGAAAGCCAGAACTTCTGAGGCAAAGGTGTGAGAGAGCATAGGGTGCTCTTTGCCAGATACTTACTTCTCCATGAGGCTAAAATGAGGCTAAAGCTTTAGTTTTCTCTCCCATGAGCCTGGTGGGGGGTTTTGTGTTTTTTTTTTTTTTTCTCTCTCTCTCTCACAGATAGTATGCTTATTTCTGTTAAGAGTGGGATGGCTGGGAAAGTCTCCTTGGCTCTCTCTGCGCCCTGGCAGTTTTATCTACTTGAAAGTCTGGGCTTACTTACTACTCATGTCACCACTTGGAGGCGAGGCTGCTGCTTGATGTGATTTTTGGCAGCGTCCCCGCTCACAGCTCCCTCTGCACGCTGGCCGCCCGTGCTGGGCAGCACGGAACTTCTGCTACCGCCCCAGCATCAGCGTGGCGAGAGGATGCTGGGGCACCCGTGGCTGCCAGCCTTGAGCAAAGGTTGCTGCAGAAGAGGAGAATGCATGGGAAAGCATAACTCTACATTGGGAGTGCTTGGATTTGCTGGGGGGGACTGGAAATTGAGGGGGGGGGAAGTCCTGCTGTGTCTGCACATGACAGGTCTTTTCCTCTGCTCCTGCTTCTCCGTCAAGCAACTTTCAGTGTTTTATTGGAAGAAATGGTCATGCAGTCCTCCTGGGACTTTGCAAAGTCTCCTCTGCTCCTTGCTTTTGAGGCTTGACTTTGGCAAAGCGTGGGACGAGCTGCTGCCCCCGGGGAGGGATAGCTGCTCTCCCCAGCTTGACCTTGGGCTGTGCAGCCAGGGCAAAGCAAACACGTGCCTGCTGCCTGCACGCCCCCTCATTCTCCTTTTTCACAGGAATATGCAATATTCCCAAAGGAATGACCCTGCACAGTGAGCCTCATGTGGCTCCCGTGGGAGTCACAGCACAAGGTTACAGCCAGTACCAGCATGACCTAACTATGAACCAGCATGGGTTTACCTAAACTGGGTGCGTGTGCCAGCACTGGGCTGTTCCGAACCTTCGAGGAAAGACTACGGTTTCCTGACAAAGCAGGCAGGATAAAATCAAAAAATCTGCAAATAGGTTTGTGAGTCAAAGGAGGGGGGTGGCTTTGCAAGGTGCGTTTGGGGTCCAAGTGCCGGTGCCCCACAAGGTGCTGCTTGCAAGGTGCAGTCTCCACTGCTGTCGCAGGCTCCCCTCCTCCCCGGCTGAGAGGCTCCCGCAGCACCGTGCACCCGGCTTGGGTTATTCCCCCCTCGGAGAAAGGAGGCAGTGGGAAGCTCTGGGGGCCGCATGCGACAAGCTGACACTCGCTCAGCACGCGTTGCAAAGCTGCCCGGCGCTCACAGACCACAGAAACGCTGGCCGAAAATCTGAAAGAGTTAGCAAATGATTTGCTGCTCAGTCAGGAGGCTCTAGTCATTGCAAATCATCACTCGTCTGGCCATGTCCTTTTGAGCTGGAAGGTCGCAGGTTAATACAACTTTGATTAGATATAGATATTTCTATATAACCCCCGCTGCTTCCACATGCATATATACACACCCAACTGCTTTCACAGGCTGCAGCATAATCACCCAAGGGTAGTGAAGAAATTACGTTGTCTGCCGGCCTCAGAAACTTTGCACTGTAACAGAGGGAAATATTTGTTCCTTGCGTAGCTGTGACTGAAGAGACCATTCCCTGTGTGCGGGGGTGACTGCCTGCTTTTCGTGTAAGGCTCCATTTAGTGTGCTCAGTTGTGGATTTGCATGCTGGGCCAGCATGGCATCATACCTATACATCACATTCAATATTACCTGCGTGGGGGAGTCGATATTTGTTTTAGGGCTATTTTGTTAGTCCCTACAGTTTTATAGGCTTTTTTTCTTTCTTTTAGATTGCACAGGAATTTTAAGTGCCAGCTAGTTTGCCTCTTGTGCTGCTGTTTCTTGCCTTTCTTGGAGTGCAGCACATGACATGGAGTCTTGCGTCCTGCAAGAGTAACTGAAGGGAAAACCGTGATGCAGCCAAATGATTAAAACTAAAATGCCGGTTTGTGCTTACGGAAACGATGTGCATTGGGGCTTAGCAGGGGGCTACAGAGTTTTGAGAAGGATCACGAAATCACCCCAAAATGGATGACTGCCTTGGAAATCTGCCAGTTTGCGTTCCCACCTCAGCCAGGAAAACCCCATGCGAGCCTTTCACAAATTAAACCCTTTCTGCCTTAAAGAAGCCTTTGCTGAAAAGCAGGCTGCCAAACAAAGTACTCCACTGCCTGTGTGACCTTGAATTTATCCTAAAATGCCTGGACTCATGTGTAAGCGCAGTCTCCTCTATCGCCCCCTCGTACCCAACCTGCCGAGCTGTCTCCTCGCCACACTGGTCCCCACGCTTGCAGCCCTCGCTCCCAAAAGTAAGACTGTTTCCTACACTTTCATTAACACTGCATCAGAGGAGGAAGGCTACAAAGAGCAAATATCCTGGGAGTGAGGGAAAAGCCCAACTTGGGGGACATGTGAGAAGGTTTTGTCTGATGCTACCAACCTGTAAATTCTGATTTGGTACAGCTCTTTTCATGACCCCCTCCTGAGGTCTGGTAACTGCATCAATATTGCTGATAGTATCACTCACGTGCTCACTCCAAGTAGGTTATCCTTCATGCTGTGCCGCTTCAAACCTGCACACTGCAATTTATCAGTGGGGAAGGATATTTTGGGAATGATCCCATGTCTCTTCTCCATGTCACAGGATAATGTACTGGAGATAATGAATCCCACTGCTAGGATTTCTTAGTTTCTTCTTCAGTAGAAGTTTCTTACGCACAAAGCATATACACCACACTGTCTCTCAGGACTTCAGGATTTTTTTACATGCCCATCTAGTTCATGGCATCCAATACATTCCTAAATATTTACTATACCCAGATAGTCCTTTATAGTGTACAGCAGAGCCATGTTCAATCATGATTTGGATCTGTAGAAAATCAGGGCACATGCACAGACCCAGCTCCTCTGCGCTGTATTTCACACTGTGGTTCCCTGTGTATGCTGGTGCCACCAGTTTGTGATCTGGCTGAGGCACAAAATATTTAACGTGTCTGTGCACGCAAAACAAATTGTATGAAGCTGAGCCAATTCAATATCACACAGCTGTTCTGGCAAGAGCAAGAAAGCCCAGTGTCCTGGGCAGGGGCATGTGCAATGCAGCTTCTAAGACTCACCTTTTCCACTGATGCCAAACTGAAGCAAAAGGGACAATGGGTGAGAGCCACCAAGGACATGCTGAATGATGCAGGTCTGCTCTGTGAGTGTTGTTTTTTCCAATGCTGTGTGCTATTTCTTCAGGTTGCAATGGCCTGCATAGATGAAAATGGTATAAAGTATTCGCTGCTGATAGGTGCACATTGTAAAGACTTGGGCTTGCCAGGAAGCACAGTGTTACTGCTTGTGGTGTGAAGCATGTGGCTTTCTGGCCACAGGTTTGAAGCACAAATATCATGGCAGGCAAGTGACAGATGCCCGTCTGTCCCTGAGGGAAACATGAGAAGAGAGGAGAGAGGACAGGAGAGGAGAGCAAAGCAGAGCAGAGCAGAAGGCAAAATGAAGTAAAATTGGAGACCTTGTTTCACAGAATCGCAGAAATGGTTGGGGTTGGAAGGCACCTCTGGAGATCATCTGGTCCAACACCCCTGCTCAGAGCAGGGTCACCTAGAGCAGGTTGCTCAGGGCTGTGTCCAGTTGGCTTCTGAACATCTCCAAGGATGGAGACCACACAAACTCTCCGGGCAGCCTATTCCAGTGCTCTGTCACCCTCATAGTAAAGTGTTTTCTTGTGTGTGAGTGGTATTTCCTGTGTTTCGGTTTGTGCCCATTGCTTGTTGTCCTGCCACTGGGCTCTGCTAGAAGAGTTTGACACCATCCTTTTGACACCCTCCCCTCAGATATTTGTAAACATCAGTAATATCCTTCTGAGCCTTCTCTTCTCCAGGCTCAACAGTCCCAGCTCTCTCAGCCTTTCCTCATATGAGAGATGTTCCAGTCCCTTAATCATCTTTGTGGCCCTTCACTGGACTTGCTCCAGTATCTCCGTGTCTCTCTTGTATTCCAGTAGCCTTTCTTTGGTAAGTGTTACTGTTAGATACTCAGACTTAGAAAGTGCCAAATTTAGGTAGCATCATTAGCTTAACTTAAAATTCATTCCCAGAAAAGAAGGGCCAAACTTTCTTAATGCCAGAAACCCCATATCTCATACTAAGCAACAGACGCTATCGGTGCCACCGGTGTCCCCTGCACAGTTGTGCAGGGACTGTGCTGTCCAGCACCACCAAGCAGGGCAGAAGGGACGTGGCAGGCACAGAGCCGCCCTTCTGGGATCCTGCGCGGGGTGTACGGAGGGGTGCCGGGGGTGTCACTGATCCTTGCCTCATTCACACTGCCTCTTGCAACAGCTCACTTCTGCGCTACTCCCTTTTCTAAATGACACAACTCAAAGGAGTAAAAAATGGGTGAGGAAGAAGAAGGTGGCTCCTGAAGAGCACTAAGCTGACAGAAAGGGAGGCTATTCTGGCGAGCAGGCTCCTAAGAGGTAAACTACTTGCACAGTCCCCTCTTGTGAATGGCTTCTGCAGTAAGGTCTCCTGCACAGCTATAACTCACTTGCAGAGCAGAAGCTGAGGGAAAGTGAATTAAGGTAAGATCACCACTAACACCACTGTCATAACGCATTTTCACACGGGGCAGCAATAGGGCAATGGGTATCTTTGTTAATCTAAACACTGATTGAACAAGCAGCTTAATGCTCTTTTTCTTCCATAGGATGTCAGTAGGCTGTGTGACACTCAGCCAGTTCTTTGTAACAGTTTTTTGCTTTGGGGTTCTGTAGGAAGAAAAAGAAAAAGAAAAAGAAAAAGAAAAAGAAAAAGAAAAAGAAAAAGAAAAAGAAAAAGAAAAAGAAAAAGAGAAAGAAAGAGAAAGAAAGAAAAAGAAAAAGAAAAAGAAAAAGAAAAAGAAAAAGAAAAAGAGAAAGAAGGAAAAGGTCAAATACCTTGTATAAATCAGGTGGCTGAATCAGGTCAGGAAAGCTATCCTGCATATGCTAGGCAGGGAACAAAGCATTAGGGCCATTCACAGAGTGCATCTGTGCATTAGAGCTGAGTAAACGTCCCTTTATCCATGGAAATTAAAAATTTCTGTTCGGGTTGGGGGAATGACTAGGAAGGCCTACAAAGGACAAAAGCTAACTGTCTGGAAAAAATAACACAAAGTAGTGCATGTTATAACGAAACAGGCTGCCTTAGGACTAACTAATGTGAGTTACCTTGTGGACATGATTTCTTTTCTTGTACAAAAGAAAAAAACACCTTACCGTTTTACTGCAGACAAAATACAAAGTGTCTCTTGCAGCCTCCTGTTAAAAGGTTTTTCTTCTAAATTGCAGAATCATCAATGTTACTTTTTTCACAGGTAATTACTCAGCACAGTTAATTTGAAGCCATACTGGAACTGAAATGGAGATATCCTACTTCACCCTTTTCCCCTTAGTCTAGCTTGATATTATTATCATCTGCTGCTCCGGTACCCATAGCAACAGCCATGGCGTTAGCCGCTTTCGCAGCACAAGCGAGTGCTGCTAATGCCTGACATTTAGCCAGCTGTGCTCCTCACGATGGGGCTCATCTGGCCAAAGATCACAAGATTTCGAACTTGCTCAATGCCGAGGGGTGGGCATAAGTGGGAAGCAAAACGAGATGTATTTTTTGCCTAATTTCCTAAGTAATGTACTTGAAGTTTGGTCGCTATATCCCCAGTAGGTCATTTAAACATCGATGGCCTGATTTTGTGAAGTACGAATATCCAAATGCACACTAGATATGAACTTAGCGTATTTATCTCTTCCAAAAAAAAAAAGAGGGTACATTTTACTGAATTGCCTTTACAGGACACGAGCTGCACAGCACAGCTTGCAGCCCGCTTTGAAAGCTGTGTCCATTGGGCTGCCTTTGACGTTCAAGGCTGGTGGGGAGTATGCGGCCGCGGGAGTCAAATGGGCCGACCTCAGCCCTCGACACAAATTCCAGCCACAGGTAGGCTGGCAACCCCTGTTCTTCCAAAAAAAAAAGAAAAAAAGGCAAAGAATAACTAGCATACTTTCCTGCAAGGATTTTAATCATCGTCTGCATCAGTGGATTAAAAGAAAAAAAGTGGGTCTCTCACTCAAGGTCTCTTTCACAAAAGGGAAAAAACTTTGATTAATTCAGGGTTAGAGACATCAAGCAAACTAAAAAAAAGGTCAGAGGCTCAGTCCAGGATGCTAAGGAATAAAGAGGAAAATATATGAGATTCTAAATATAAACAGTGCCTAAATGGCCATGTTCGTCAGTTTATTAAGAACAGCGAAGAGCCTAGAGGGAATGAAAAAGGAGTGGCAAGGAGAGCCTGCTTTTTAAGTAAAGCTATATATTAAAGGTGGCACATGGGAAAACACTAATGAAGCACGAAAAGATGAGACTCAGCAGGGAAATTAGTAGAGGGGGAAAAAAACACACTGAAGAAAAGACAACACACAGGGCTAAGCAAATACGTTGTGCTGCAAGTCAGTGCTGCACGGACCAGTCCTGGACCCCCTTACGGTTCATACTTTTCACTAAAGATGTGGGAAAGTGCACTGGAGGGGAAGAGGGTGATGAAGCTGCAGCGTGCACAGGCTCCCACTGTGTCGGTCACCTCGTGGGGGAGCTCGGGCTGGGTTTAGGCGGAGGCAGTTTCGGCAGCTGCCTAAGTGGGAGCAGGGCAGAAACCAGCTGTGGTTGCAACCACGGAGCAAGATCTAGTGGGGACGTGGCGTTATGGGCTGGGGGGTGGGGGGGGCTTACTGCAGCAGCACGAAACTCGGGGATACATGGGCACAAGTTCATACCCTTGGGGCCAAATAGCAGAAACCTCCCCCACCTGTGAGCAGCTCATCGGGGGAAAGCAGCTGAGGAGGAGCTGGTCACGGATACCTGAGCAGCCGGAGCGACTTAGCCACAGCGAGTGGCAGTACTGCAGCCGAGGGACACGTCCGCAGTCTGGGGGAGCCCTCAGGCCTGGTTGCTGGGTTTAATTCTGGTCATTTGTGTTTCAGAAAAATGAACTGAAAGTGATTGTGAAGAAGGGCTGCTGGGCTGTTTGGAAGAGGGACTCATGTGAAGGAGAAGCTGATAAAGCAGAGGTTGGCCCAGAAATGATTGCATGCTGTTCATACACTGGCGAGTAGCTGCTAGGGACGAAAGAGAACATAAGGAGCAAAAACAGGTGACTATAATGTAGAAATTAAAATATTTTTGTCTAGAAATGAAAAGTTGCTAAGTATCAGGTAACAATAAAAGAATCCTTATAGCTGGAAAAAGGGGGAGGGTTGGGTCTGTGGGATCAACCCCTATGTACACAGTGTCTGATAAAAGCATACAGACATTAACAATACTGAGTCTTTGCAGTACGAAAATAGAGAACTCTTATGCTTGCTATGGGTACCTGCAATTTGAGGGGACTGGAATTAAAAATGCAAGTGGTCCTTTCCCATTTTTTTATACTGTTTTCTCTTCTACACTTGCTTAATGGGGAAGGGGAAGCCAGGGAAAAACAAGTAGCATAAAATATATGCACAGTAAGTCATTGAAAGGTTTAGTAGCATTTGTCTTCCTGCAAGATCTTGCCAGTGGGATTAAAAAAAAAGAGATGAAAGAAGATAAGTTATAGGATTCATATCTTTATTACCTTCTGACAACACTGCAAGGCCATGCCAGCACTGCCAAGCTTTTCAGAAGAGCAACAAAAGCAGACATTACACCTGAGCCAAAATGCTTACGGCCACTTTTCCTTAGGAATCAAAATTCTCAAAGGAACTTCAACAACTGCTGAATAAAATATTGTTCCAGTGGCTGTAAAAGATGTGGGCTGTTATAATTTACACTAAAGCTGAATTCACACACATTGGCAGGCTTTACCTGCTTAGCCATGAATGTTTGAGTTCTTTCTTTGCTGAGCAGCTAATAGGCTCAGCAGGCCGCAGGACCTGTGTGTGCGCACGTGTGTGCATGTGCAGACATGACTGTAGACACACACACACACACACACGCACGCACACACACAGAAGAGGAACAGTGTGTCTGACATCTGTGTGTGGATTTGTGTATATGCATGTATTTAGCATCTATTCTAACATGCATCGTTTTTCCCAGGGCCATGAATTTCTAAGCTCGTATTTGTTGTTGGAGGGAAGAAAAGTAGTTTCATGTCTTATCACCTGCAGCTGGTTGCAGTCTTTGTCTAAACAGTCACTGCTGGATGCAGTGGGGAATTATATTGGCAGTTGCCATTAATCTGCTGTGCCTTGTGGTCCCACAAAACACTTTGGGGTTTCAATGATCAGCTGGTGTCTCCTGAATGGTCCCCCAGGGGCTGACCTGGTGCGGTCCCTAACTTGAGGTGAGGCCTTTGCTCCTGTAGAGCCCACCGGCTGAATCGCACTGTTTGAGAGCTCACCTATTCATCAGTGTGTCGTGTCTGCTTCTGAATCTGAAGAAAAAAGAGCTTCCATCCTGCTGAGATAAGAGCACCAATCTGGAGATGAGCGAGCATCTCAGTCCTCCCTCGGGTGGCCGCTGCGACAGGTCTGTGACCTGGTGGTAAGAATGGAGCAACAGTGGCCAGAGAAAGCAGAGGTGTTGACGGTAGCTTCATGGTAGGGAGGCATGCCAAGACTGAAGTTTGTGGCTGTCAGGGCCAAACCATCTTTCTACAGCTTTACAGAGGTCTGATTGATTGATTTGATTAGTTATTCTTGTGTTTGCCTTTATAACAACGTGTTCTCAAAGCCCCTCATCTTATTTGATATAGACATTAATACCTTGTAAGATATTATGCCCACAAAATTGCATGCATAGAATTGCATGCAGAAGCATGTGAATGTAATTTTTTTAGACCTGTTACAATTTTGGACATACTGATAGGAGTATTGCTCACGTAGAGAAAAGCAAACCTCTTCCATTCAGCGAGAAAGAAAAGATTTGTTTTTCCTGTACGTGTGTGTGTGTGTGTGTGTGTGTGTACGAATCTTACAAGTAGTGGATTGCTTATGTCAGCATCTGGGGAGAACTTGTTTGGACATAGCTAGCAAAAAGCATGTCCCACTATGCCACTATTAAATAAATGATATATCTATTGTAAGGCTCAGATTACAAAAAAATATGGAAAGTCCTTACACCTGACAAACAATTACCAAGTTATCTGAGAAATATGAGGCTCGGGTTTCTAAGTAGTAAGGGTTTAAGCAATAGGCTGAAACAGCAACTTGGTATAGTTGTAAATCCCACCAGTTTACTTCTATAGCTACAAGATTTCCTTAAATTTCATTCCTCTCTTAACCGCAATTGCTTTTAACCAAGTTTTTGGAACTGTAAACTACTAAATATTTGCTGTAATCATTTTCCTTAGCTGATAAGCAGTATTATCAGCTTAAAAGGAATCCTGTATAGTAGTAGTATGTCTCAGCTGGTGTAAGCAGCCCCATTTTTCTTGCACAGAGAAACGGCATCTTCTAATGAACAGAAGGGAGGGGTAACAAATTGCCAGCACAATCTTGGAGTGGAGCCGGAGGCACAAAGGGGAGGAGGTGCTCGGTGTCAGAGTGCCAAAGCAGAGGGCCTGCAGGGGCCCAGGATCAGTGAAAAGGGCCAGGGGCTGGTCCTGCGCTGTTTTGTCCCCGGCGCGGGACCAGGGGCTGGGCTGCTGCCGCCTTTGCGATGATGGGTAAGTAATGCCCTCGTGGTGGTGTTAATGCTGCATTCCCCGCTCTCGCAAAGCTGGTAAATTCACTTGTAGTTGTAGGGTACCCCGATGTAAAAGTAACAGGGGATGTAACTCCAGAGCCAGCTTAAAAGCTGTTACTGAGAAAGAATTACAAGCAACTACTCTTGGTTGAGTGTCAGTAGACTAAAAATGAGTGTATTTAATAGGGCACTCTGTAGAGCTTGTTCTGTGTAAGGGTGTCCAGCTAAACTAGGCTGTGGGCACAGGCAACATGCACTTAGGTAGGTTAGCAGGAGATTACCAGCAAACAGTGCCCCCAGCCTTGAACATCTGCCCACCTCGACACACAGTGAGAAGTGTGCGAGGCAGGTGCATGGCCTCAGTGGGCACCATACAGGCAGAAGTTTATCTGTAAACTGCAGCACATTAACCATCATAGCCAAATTTAGAGAAATACAATCTTCTCTCCCCGGAGAACAAAGGAAACACATTGAATGGTTGAGAGTCTTGTTCTTAAAATAAGGAGTTCATCTAGCCTAAAACACCTAAGAAAAAGGTTCGTAAGAGCCATTGGGAAGTACTTATTTTTATTACTGAGATGCAAGGGCTTGTAAATAACTGGGTTGCAGGAGTGGGGAAATCAATGAAGATGACTGGTAGTCATTACACATTTCCTTCAAGAGCTGCAATACCTACTGTAGCATCAGTTCACCTATGTTATGCCAACCACATTAGCACCAATTGGTACGGACTTTGCATGACCTGACTGCCAGCACATAACGTGGCATCTTTAGGACCAGGGCTGGAAGTTGCCTGCAACAGCCCTAGCCTGGTAAAGGAAAGTCACAACATGTATATGTGGTTTTGCCTTCCCTGCTCCTTTGAGTACAGTAAAGGGATAAGGCAGCATTCATTTTCTCGTCTTCCCTGCTCATGTGCCCTTTAAGGTTCCAATTCATTTAGGTATTTAATAAGAGCATCCATAAAACTCACCCTTGTGGCACAGGGCCAGGCTTAAAAAACAACAGCATCTCCTCATGCGCAGCCAACTTCAGCACTAGTAATAGGGAGAACACTGTCCTCCCTCTTAACTTAATTAAATTAAATAGGTGACTTTTTGTCCCTGAGGGCTGCTGTGCTTTGTGAATTGTAATGTTCAGATGAGACTTCAACACAGCAAAGCACACAGTGATTCATGTATGTAGGAGTGAATCCTGAGTACTCAAGTCTGTAAGAGGAGGGGATGGAATGCATATTTACTTTCTCAAATGAATGAAACAGGGAGATTCCCACCTCCTCACTATATCATCGAAATCACATACAAAGATATAGTTATTTTTGCCTTTACATTTTGTTTTTACCACCGAAGGCAGACATACTGAATGCCTTCTTTGCTTTGGTCTTTACTGCTAAGACCAGCCCTCAGGAATCTCAGACCCTGGAGACCAAGGAGAAAAGTCTGGAGAAAGGAAGGCTTTCCCTTGGTCAAGGAGGATTGGGTTAGAGATCATCTAGGCAAACCTGACATCCACAAATCCATGGGCCCCAATGGGATGCACCCACGAGTGCTGAGGGAGCTGGCGGATGTTATTGCTAGGCCACTCTCCATCATCTTTGAAAGGTCATGGAGAACAGGAGAGGTGCCTGAGGACTGGAAGAAAGCCAGTGTCACCCCAGACTTCAAAAAGGGCAGGAAGGAGGACCCAGGGAACTACAGGCCAGTCAGCCTCACCTGCATCCCTGGAAAGGTGATGGAGCAGCTCATCCTGGAGGCCATCTCCAAGCATGTGGAGGACAAGAAGGTGATCAGGAGTAGTCAGCATGGCTTCACCAAGGGGAAATCATGCTTAACCAATCTGGTAGCCTTCTCTGATGGAATGACTGCCTGGGTAGATGAGGGGAGAGCAGTGGGTGTTGTCTACCTAGACTTCAGCAAGGCTTTTGACACTGTCTCCCATAACATCCTCACTGGCAAGCTCAGGAAGTGTGGGCTGGATGAGTGGACAGTGAGGTGGATTGAGAACTGGCTGAATGGCAGAGCTCAGAGAGTTGTGATCAGCGGCACAGAGTCTAGTTGGAGGCCTGTAGCTAGCGGTGTCCCCCAGGGGTCAGTACTGGGTCCAGTCTTGTTCACCTTCTTCATCAGTAACCTGGATGAAGGGACAGAGTGCACCCTCAGCAAGTCTGCTGACGATACAAAACTGGGAGGAGTGGCTGATACCCCAGAGGGCTGTGCTGCTGTTCAGAGGAACCTTGACAGGCTGGAGAGTTGGGCAGAGAAGAACCTCATGAAGTTATGGGAAAGAGAGGAGAAATTCCTCTCTTATGAGGAAAGGCTGAGAGAGCTGGGACTCTTCAGCCTGGAGGAGAAAAGACTGAGGGGGGATCTTATCAATGTTTATAAATACCTAAAGGGAGGGTGTAAAGAGGACAGGGCCAGACTCTTCTCAGTGGTGCCCAGCAACAGGACAAGAGGCAATGGGCACAAACTGAAACAAAGGAAGTTCTGTCTGAACATGAGGAAAAACTTCTTTACTGTGAGGGTGACAGAGCACTGGAACAGGTTGCCCAGAGAAGTTCTGGAGTGTCTGTCCTTGGAGATATTAAAAACACGCCTGGACAGGGTCCTGAGCAACCTGCTCTAGGTGACCTGCTTGAGCAGGGGGGTTGGACTAGATAATCTCCACAGGTCTCTTCCAACCTCAACCATTCTGTGATTCTATGAAAGATAACCCAAAGACAGAATCATGATACAACTGAGTGGAGTTTGGTGATTAAAACCTATGCATGTTTCTGTATGCTTAGATATGAAATGGTAAGTTTATGATCAACCTCTCTTTGATGGGAACACACTTCCCCAAAGCCCCCAAAAGAGGGGTTTGTTAGTATTATGCTTGGTGGCAGTGAGGCAGCCAAGTGTTAGATGGATCAGTGAATGACCGGAGGCTTGCTTCTGAAATGAAGCAGAAAGCATGGGACTGACAATCTCTGAAAAGCACAGGGTGCCCTGGCACTGTACATTATCAAGACAGAACAAACAGCAGCAGCCCAACATCACAGTTTAATGTTGCTATCAGTATTCAGGATGGTGATGTCTGTAGATAAAAACTGAGGTGCACAGAAAGATTTTGAGAGTGAGGCAGTGAGGGTGGGGACAAGCATAATCTTGCAATCTCTAGCAATGCAAAAGCTATAGCTGCTTCACAGAACAAAACTAGTCATGGATGGAACTGAATTTTGCCCGCTGTTGAAGCAGAACACACTGTTTCCATAAAACAGCCTTTTTGCTTGAAGTCGCTTCTGCTTTGCCCTAAGTGTTAATGGGAGAAAAAACAAAAAGAGGAAGAGGCTCTTTTATCCTCCAGGCAAATATTAAGTGCTGCTGCTGGCACTCAGTCCGCTGTGTATGTATCTGAGGAATGGAGCGTTCGTCACAAATTGGCAGTATGATGTGCTGCGCATACCATCAATACCTAACACTATCTGTACTGGAAAAGAGATGCACTAGATGAATGCTGAACCTCAGTAAAAATACTACACCTTTTATAACATAATTGCGTGCTTTATTGATATACACAGTAAAGCAGTATATAATACAATAGTAAGGCATATATTTGGTGAAATTTGATATGTTGTGAAAAATGCAGTAAAACAGAAGTTTATAAAAATAATTAGTAAATGTTACAGTGTTGGTGTTAAAACACAATATATTATGATATCCAAGTAATAAACCAGTACTAACAATGAAATAACATGCCATATGGTATTTATGTATTCAGTTACACTGATTATGTTTTACAGTTTAATACTTTGTTGTTATAAGGAATATGAAATAATTCCCAAATTATGCTTAAAAAAGCAGCGATAAAGCTTTCAACTTTTTAAATATTTTTGACAGACTCACTCCAAAACTAAGATCTAGAAAGTAAAACAAACAAACAAAACCCTGATGAAAACAACCGTGCAATCCATTTTTCTCCAATTTTCTGAAGAGAAAGTTTAACAGATAAGGAAAAAAAGAAGAAACCCATCCCTTTCTCAGATCTCAATTTAAACCTTCTGATAAAAAAAAGACCATGAGAAATGCACAGGGTTCCTACTGTAATAAAGTGTTAGAAAAGCTCTTTATTGTGAAAGCAGATGTTTGGGGGGATTGTACTTACTTTCTGTAAATTATCATTATCATTATCATTATTATTATTAAAATGATGAGACCTGTTCACACAATGGACAAGTGGTGATGATGTTACATTATCTGTATGTAATTGTCAGGAACACCACAAAACCAAAGTGAGGTAGAAATAGCATGACTAGCCATGTTCAATGTTAACTAGCACTCAAATAAAATCTTTCCCAAGTTTAATTACACTTCATACAAGAAGAGGTAACAGATTTTTACTCTTGCAATATAAAGTCAGATGGTGTGTTTCTATGTATTCTAAGATAAAATTAAAAGCTGGTAAAGAAAATGAAGTGGTAAAGCTTTTGCTGACAGCACCTCATACCTAAGCCTACCTCTGATGAGCTGCAGTTAAACTGGCTAATTTGTTTTTCTATCAGTTTCTCTCTTTCTCACTTTACTGTTAATTGTGCGGTATTACTTGTAGAGAGAAATGGGGAGGGACAAAGTATCAGGGCCCTTGTTTTGATGATAAATATCTTATGGAGCAGTGTGGCTACCTTCACCTGATCACCATACACGTATAAGAACAGCAGTAATTCTTCCACAGCCTTTCCCGAAGGTCGCTTGCCGTGTTACAGCTCCTTGGGACCAGCTGCTATAGCAGGCTGAGACAGCAAGTGGGGAAATCTGTTTGTATTATCCAGAGAATCAAGTAGCTTTATGTTCATGAACAACATAGGTAGCTACACAAGCTAAGATGCTCTGTGAGTAATCTCCTTGTGCTTCACATCAGAAGTTGATCCCGTGCAGGGAGTCAGGAAGGAACCGCTCCCTTTCTTCTCTCAGGTACAGCAAAAGTTTTGCTGAGGGTGGCAGTGGGTGGGGAGAGCTGGGGCGAACTTCTGCTGAAGCATTGGGTGCTGGCCACTGCCGGAGGCAAGGGACCGGACAGTAAAGTCCAAAGGTTTAATCCGGTAAGGCAATTTCTACATTTCTTTACTAATAACATTCAGGAACTTAGTTGGCTGGCGCATAGGATAGTCACTAAATTCTCCCCTTTCCCTTCCCTTCCTTTTTTTTTTAAATTAGTTTTTTTTGCAGGCTGTCATGTAATGTGCTCTTTCACTTAATTATTGCAAACTAGCTCTATGATTGATGTAATTCTCAATTTTATTGGAAAGAGGTGAAATAACTGCCTTCATTGGAAGTCCAAGAGAATTTTTTTAAGCCAGCCCTAGTCAGACAAAAACAATGAGAAATGATGCAAGTCAGCCATTTTGGTGTTGCTGCAGGAAATACTTTTTTTTTCTTTTTGATCGGCAAGGAAAAGAACACAGAACATGAATCTCTGATGCAGTTCCAGAGCTGAAATGATGCTAAACAAATGCACTGCCTCAGTATTTTTTTTGTGTTTTTTAAGGGGGTTTCTATAAACAATTATTTTTATAAAGCACACTTTAGTTTACAATCTTTCTTTATAACTGTTATAAATTTTTTTAAACAACCCGAAATGCGTTCCATATAAAGAAATGGCAAGTTATTTAGCTATCAAGATTTTACATGTAGCTTTCTTATAATTTTTGTACAATTGCATAGACGTGTAAAACCTGCCATTGTTAACAAAACAGTAACAGACTTAGGAAACTACTGAAATCTACAGTATAATACCACTACCCTTCACAAAAATATAGATTTGTTTTCTTGTAAACTCTTACAGTCTAATCCTCTTTGTAGTATGAATATTATAAAAACCATGCGGGACGCCTGAAGTTGTAAAACACATCTTGCTATTCTAACACCTTGTCGTCAGTCATCACTGTAACTAAGGTTTCCATTGCTCTTCCCAAGTCATCTGCCATGTGGAAAAGGCTCCCTACATTGTTGCCTGAAAAACAAAGTCAAAGAAGAGGACATGAAATGAAAAAGACAAGGCAGCAGGTTATTAGGAACATTTTACAGAAAAGGCTAAGTACATATACATAGCTTTTCATGTTCAGCCCTCCACATATTCCTAGCTGAGTATACTACAGAGTACTGTTTCCAAAGGTCTCCTGATGAGTATAAAATATCATCATTGGCAAAAGTTGTCAATTTTGGAGAAAACTAACTGCAATACCAGCTTGAATGGTTAATGCAAACTATATTGACAAATAGTCATGACTATAAGCAATTATTTTTATAAAGCAGACTTTAGTTTACAGTCTTTCTTTATAACTGTTATAAATTTTTTAAAGAACCCAAAATACATTCCATATAAAGAAATGGCAAATTATTTAGCCATCAAGATCAGGAAATGTAGCTTTCTTACAATTGTTGTACATTCGCATAGACATGTAAAATCTGCCATTGTTAACAAAACAGTAACAGACAGGAAACTACTGAAATCTTCAAAAACCCAATGGTGATCAAGCTGTATTATTAGGAATGTTCACCAAAAGCAATTCTTAAATCCACTGACATCACAGAAAGGTTTCCAACTGCTGCTACAAATGTTTGACCATTCAATATTCTATCAAGGAAAAAAAAATAGAAACAAACAGATCATCAGTAATCAACTAAATCATTAAAAAGTGAAGAGCTCCCAACAGATACCTGCATGGGTATCTAAAATGGTGACCAGACTAAATGGTTGCATAATTCAGTTCATTCTGTCTTTTTAATAAAATCCATTGCCTTTCAGACAGCAGTTTAGCAAAAACAAAGATCCCACAATTATCAAGTAACTACCATCCAGTGGTTTATTTGTGCATTTCTACTCACCAATAACCACTGTGAAGTCCTGAGACAATATAACCATAACACGTAAACCTCCTACACAAAAGCGTTAAATAAATGCAGACTAGAATTCTGGAAACAAAATCAGTACGTTCTTCTCACCCTGATGTTAGCACAGCCGGAAAGTGACCAGTAGCAATGCTATCAGTGGTATGGACTGGCTTCAACACAGTTAGAGACTAAACAGACTTGGGAGCAGGGAGGGCATGCTGCCTAAAGGTAGGCTCTGAGTGCCATTCTAGCCACTTGGCATTCCCTGCCTGGCTGTTCAGAAGAGCGTGGGTCTCTTGCAAGTCCTGTATCAGATCTGCAGCCCTGTATGACTGTCTCAAATACCCTCTGGCATCTCAAATGACAGAGGCACCATGGTTTAAACAACAGAATCCCAACTGGATTCAACCCCCTGTAAAAATATAACTGAAGAGGGAATGTGAACTAGAATATGATCTAGAAAACCATAAAATATGTACATCCAGACCAAGGACTGAGCATTCAAGATTTCTTTCAAGGACAAGGAGGAAGGATCAGACAGAAGGTTTTAAAACAAGCAGAAGGAAATTATATTCCACACAGCGCATAATTACATTACAGTACTCATCGCCACAGGCTGATGTTGAAGCCAAACATATAAATGAGTTAAAAAAAAGGAGTTAGAAAACAATCACAGAAGAAACATCTCACAAGAGTTATTTTAAATGAAAGAAGTGCATGTGACCTCCAATTCAAGAAGTCCTCAAGCTGCCAGGTGCCAGAATGTGGAAGCATGCAACAAGGGAAGTATTACTCAGTAAAACTCTAAGCTGCTATGGCCTGAGGCGGCTGATTTACTCTATGGGAGTACTTGTGATAGAGTATTTGTTTGGAGAAGTATTGAAGGTGCAACACTGTCTGCCCACAACAGTGCTTCACAGGGACACTTTGCAGTAGTCTGGATCCTGAGTCCTTGCCATGGTCCATGAGGAAGGAGTACCCAAATGAAGACAGGATATGACCAGGGTGTCCAGGATACAGATTTCATGCAGTCCCTACCTGTGAAGTGCATGAGCCTGATTGTTAACATTGCCCTATCTACAGGGTCATTCTTCCTCCTGACACAACTGTTTTTCTAACAACAGGAATAAACCTTTCCTGTGAGGTAAATCAAACTCCTAAAAACAAGGTGAAAGAAAAGACCATACTCTTCCAAATATTCAGATATTATGGTAATCATGCGTTGTTGACATTTCTACAGTACCAAGAAGCTGGGAGTGATGTTAGTTAATATTCACCACCATTTATGGAATAGAAAAAAATGACCTAAGAAAATAATCAGAGCCAATTATTGCAGGAGAACTATTACCACTTTTTACAATCAAATCCTAATTTCTGGAGGGACTTTTTTGAGTATAGTATTCATAACATCTTCAAAAATGTTACATATCTAAATATTGACTACTTGGCAATCTGCCCATTTTCTGGTGCACTGTGCTGTACATGGCACAGTTTGCCACATATCAATACAAAGAAATATTTGGTTCTAATATAGTAGCCATCCTACTCATCCTAAAAAAAATTTGTAATTGGTTCATCACCATGTATAGTAGCTGTATATGAAAAATTCCTGCCAAGTTTTGGTCAAAATATAGCTTACTTTAAATAAGTGTATGCTACCACATTTATTTTAGATGTAAGGAATAATGCCTCTTGCTTGCACCATGCAGACTGTAATTAAATGCTAGTATAATCTTTCACATGCAACTCTAGTAACACTCCTTAATCTTAATCCAACTCTATTATAGTGCAGTCCCTCTGGCTGAGATCAGTCCAGCAAATTGCACCATGAAAAGCAAAATTTGACAAAGTAATAGGAAAACAGCAACATATTTTAGATGGGAGATGCTTATGTAAACAGAAACATAACTGCCACTGGTTTGGTCTACTTATCTGAAATTCTGACATGCTTAGGTATATTTGCAGCCTGTGGTATCAAGGCTTTATTGGAATAACCTTGGTATAACCTGCATAATCTACAGCATCCTCATAAATATTCTGACCCTGCAAGCTACTTTCAAGCAGTCTCTAGGCTTTAAAAGTGCTGCTTCTTCTTCCTCACCTGCAGCAATTTACAGATATGAGACAGGAAGCTGCCAAGATGCTGGGTAAACAACAGTGAGAGGCAATACAGTGAGTGGGATAACAATCTCTCATTCAGCTACCTTGTGATCTGCTATATCTAGAAACAATGATGGGATCCCCAGACTTTTCAGGGACTCCAACACTATTCATTTCCAGCTCAGGAAGACTGATCACCATTCCATAGATTTATACTAACCTAAACCACAAAACCCCATCTTCAGAAAGATTTAGTACTTGTTAATACCATTTTTTTCTATCAGTCACAGAGCTGTAAAGGTAACAAAGGCAAGCTGATTTTACAAAAGAATCTATGTCTAGAAAGAATAGCTGCAAGCCAAAAACATAAAATTATATTAAAAAAAAGTCTTTCAGAACTATTAAATTGTGCAGGTAACTAAAGCATGGGCCAAGAAAACGTTATGAAGCCAGAAATTCCTAGGCATACTCTTCATGCATAAAAATTCTATCACACAGAAATATGTGCTAGAGCTTTTTCCTTTTTTTAAAAAATTGCTGCTGTGTTTTGAAATAACCATGCCTCAAATCTGATCTGCCTCCAGAAAAGCTGCAGAGAGCAATGCTGTGGTGATTAAGGAGATGACCCCCCCACCTCCACACCCCTCCCACGCTACCTCCCCAGAATAGGTTATAATCTCCTCTGCAGAAAAGCTGAACAATCACATGCTTGTCCCTGAGCCATCTGAGTTTACAACTCAGGGCACAATCATAAACCACTGCTGATTTGAGCTTATGTTCATAGCTGGATTGTAAACTGCAACAGCTTGGGGACTGCAGCCTCCAAGACAGTCATGAGATGGGTGGAAGGGCCAGGACAGTGGGTAACGTAACTGTGCTTCAGCCATTCAGCTGGTGAATATGCTGGGTGTCATTGCACCACCAGCAGTTTTGGTTTAAGTTAAGCAGCAGAGCTCTGAACAGTGGTGCCTCCGGAGCTGGTCCAACATTTGTCTCCACCAGCTCTGTACCCATGGCTGTCCCTCCAGTAGAGGAACAGGGTTCATCGCTGGGCCCAGCAAACTCCCATATTGGTTCAGAACTCACCGGGCCACGATGTTACACTGATTTTTCTGCAGCAGCCAAAATCAAGCCTTCCATTACACACTATCTTTGAGTGTTTCTGTATTTATCTAATGACATCTACCAAGCTTCAGGTTTGTTCTTATTACCACCTCGCACTATCATCCCTCACACTTTCAGAGGAAAGGTGTTTAGCGCTGGAAGGACATTAGCATTACTGAGGTCGCCACCTTGGGTGGAGTCTTGTAACACACAAAGACAGAAGTCCTTTCACCTGGGCTTCCTTTTAACCACACCAGAAGCAGATTAGAAAAGGAGTCTGACTGAGATTCATAATACAGTACTTCATGTGCTCCCAGCTGATCTATACAGAAGAGTAAGGTATTTCATGGATTTTCTGTGAACCCTTTTCTGACATCTGTCCAGGTGCTGGGGAGCTGGCTTCCCCCGCACTGTGCCTTTCTTAGTTTCCGAGCTCCTTTTCAATGGCAGTCATGACCTGAACACTCCTTTTTAACGAAGTGGGAGAAAAATACCAGTGGTTGAGTGACTGGGGTCAGGATTTTGCCTCTCTCGCACATAGGAGTAACAACTAGGACAATCAAGACTGTAAATGTTTGGGAACAAAATATACAGGAATTTCCTGACACTGTGTAATGAATACATCCTTTTCTTTACCTAAATTATACCTAAGTAAGAGCTCTAATACACTGCCTGTTTCTACATAGCTGTGCTTCTTCTGTTGAATACTTGCTTATTTGGCCTCTGTGAGACTCAAATATAAGGTACTGATATTTTTTAATTAAATAGCAAATGAGAAAAATACTTGCCCAAAAGCACTTATAAAATACAGACCATAGCTTTCCACTCATTATTATTAATATTTTTAATATAACTCAGCCAAAGAAATCATTCATTCATTTTTTTTAAACATTAAAGCTGAAGAAGTTTTCTCCATGCTTGAGGCGTTGAAAGGTTGAGAGCTGATACTGTTTAAGAAAAAAACTAGCACACTTTGCAATGCAGCAATAAAGCTCAAAATGGACATAGGCAGTTTTAACTTAGTCTTGTAAAACTGAAGAAATATTAATACAGGTGTGTTTGCTTTGAAAGCAGGGGATATCTATTTCTGCATACACTAACTACATCATCTCTGGTCACATAAAGAAGGATGTGTTTCATATCTGCTGAATTTGCTTTAGAAACTATACTGGAATTAAGGCCCTTGCGTGAGGACACAGTAATTGAATATCAATCTCACACTACAACTTGTCACAGAAATAAACATGGAGTCTTTGAACTCTAAAGAGTGGATAGAAAGTAAATTAAGAAACCCCAACACAATGCAGTCTCTATTTCAGCAGCAAAAATTTCTAACCCTCCCCCACAAAAAAATCCTTCCTGTTGGTGGCTCAGATTTTGATAACCTTATTCATATCGAGTAATGCCATGAAATCCATGGGGTTACTCATGAAGACAATACCTAATGTGAGTAATGGGATCAAAACCTGGTCTGGTGGGTTTAAAACTACGTGATCTGACTTTGCACAAATGGATTCACATATAAAGCAAAAGCTATTCTATAAATTAGCTCATATACTTCATAACCATGCAGAGAATTGTGTTTTATATCGAGCTCTGCAAGTTACTAAGCACCCTCTGGAACTGTCAGTGAGCACAAATAGAATTGGAGAGCACTAGGCAATTCACTGAAGAAATCAACATTTTTAGGGTTAAGCTGCTGGAATCTGATTAAGAAATTGCACACTTTTTAACCTTTTATTTTTTATTTTTTTAATTGTGTCAAATGCACCCTACACAGTAAAACCTTTTTCTTCACAACATATATAAATATGAACGAGGATCATGGAAAACACCAACCTGCTCTGTTGAATTGGAGAGCAATTCTCAGACCTTTTGGGCCAATAATATGATGGACTGAATATGAAAACAATTTCACAGAATTTCTGAACTGGTGTAATCTGTTTGATGACACGTCAAGCACGCTTTTTGATTGGTATGAAAGGACCTGACACTTGAGTACAGATTTATCTGCCCTGAAGATCTTATTCCTCAAAATAGCTGGAGAGAACCATTGCATTTCAGGGCACCATACTAGAAGAAATCCTAGTTTATACAGTATAGCATATCAGTGATTGGAGGTTCACAGAAGTGCAGCTGAAAACCCCATTGTCATGTGTTTTCATGAGCCCCTCTCTCCGCTCTAACCAGACGTACATTTGCGAGCTGGGCTACCCTTCAATTCCTGCCTCATTCACCCTAAACATCATCTGTGTGGGAAAGGTCATTTCACAGCTACCTGCAATTGCACTCAGGCAGTCTCTGCATATTTTATCTTTAATAATAATTTTCTCTAGCAAATCATCTTTCAAACATTATATTGGGTTGGAGAGACGAAAAATAAAGAGTCTCTGGAAATACTTTAAAAGGTGCTACGACAACACTGCACAAAACATTTTCCTCCATTAATAAGCAGCAAAGTAAACACTCTAGAATCTATTTTAGCATCAAACTGATCATGTCTAAAGCACACAGTGAATACCATAGCCATTTACATTGCTAAATACAATACTGCGGAGTTGGTGAATGTTAGTAGTATTCTTCATTGTGCAATAGGATATCAGTAAATTAAAACACCTGAATCTCTTATACCTCTCAACTCTCGCTGTTCTAAAGCAAAAGAAAAAATATTGACTTTAGTTACTGGAGATCATGGTTGGTACACTGGTAAATATACATTAAAAAAATTGCATGTATATAAGCAGAACAGTGAGGGCCATGGCCTTCTGTTTTGTTTACATACAACAACATGAGAATAACATAACAGAAGTCAGTGACAGCAATACCTTTGCTGACCACATATGACATACAAAGGCTTAGTTTCAATCTATTATTTTATCCTCCCCATTCCTGAGTTTCCATCTGTGGGAGGATACAAGAAAAGGCACATCCCTGAGCTACCATTGTCTCCATTGAAAGTTGAGAGGTACAGTATTGTTAGAGCACACATGTGAAATGCACTCAGCAAAACCAAACAAAACTAAAAGCAAAATAAAACAACCCCCACCCTTCAACAAAACCAAGCAAACCCATGTTGCCGTCACACGCATGCTGGGCACAGAAAGCAAGATGTGACAAACAGAAGCCATGGCAGTGAGCCTGCATCTCACTAACCTCTCTTACTGGCTTTCCAGGGGCATTTCTTCCTTTAGGAACAGAGAGAGGAAGTGGTAAAAATATCAGAAAAGAAACAAAAACACCACACATGAATATATATTTTATACTGTAAGAGACACATGAATTTCCATTTAGGAATTTAATATAAAATAAACATATTTCTGCTTTAAATAAAGATTGAAAGTGCACTGAAATCCTCTGATGACTCTGATCTGATTTATTGAAGAACAGTTCTGTAAACTGCTGCTTGGTTTTAGCCTAACAAATACATTTAACAAAACTACTAAAACCAACTTATAACCCTTTCAGTTGAGGATAAGGGTGGCAAACTAAAACCTGAATTCATTTTCTGAGCATGCAGATTTTGTCAATTTAAGTACTTCCACTAATCGACATTACTGGTAAAATCATGTTTCTCTGACTTCAAAATTAATTCATCTGAGCACTTTACAGTTTATTATGGCCTACATGCATATATACATTTATATACTAATATATACATGTATGTATATATACATATATATACACACATGCACATTTTACACTAAAGCTATTAAACTGGAATATTAACACAATGAAATCTTGTTCTCATATTCAAGATAAATAAACCACTGAAGATCCCAAGAAGTTGATCTGCAAGCATTGTAAAGCTTGGGCAGGATGGACGAAGAGGGGAAGAAAATCAAGTAAAGGGGAAAAAAAGGCAAGTTTCTCATCACTTTTAAGATCTACTGACAAAACTGAGAAGTTAGTAATGGCTTTAAGCTGAAATGATGTTCCTTACAAGCCTTCACAGAAGTCATACTTTGATTAGATAGGTTTACTTATTGTACTATGTATTGTAGTCTATTTGTTTTAAAAAAAGAAAGTCAGCTGTCAATCAACAGCGGAAACAACCCTCTCTTTCCCATCACACAACCAATGTCAATAAAATGTCTGTTGTTGTCTTCAGAAGAAGCATTCTACTCTGTCACTGATACATTAACACTAGTACTATCAGACATCTAGTCCTAATCAAGAAGGGCACTGAGATAGATGCTGTTCATGAAAGAGGATGACTTTTGCCCCAGAGTTGTTGTAAACACAGTAACTGTAAACAATGTATAAGACGATGGAGAGAGAAATATAAGTGAAACAATATGCACAGGTCAGCATAACAGCAACTTAATTGCTGTCACGGATGTTTGTAGGCATCATGGCCTGCTGTAGAAGGCAAAGAAGAAAGACCATAAATAACTTTGCAGATTTTTTACAGGGAGTAAAACGAGGGTCAGCAACAGAGACAGCTGAGGTACTGGACTGAAAACATAGCAAATCAGGTAATGGAAAGGAGAGGAAGACAGAGGAAGTGAATGGCATCACTGATCGATCATAAGTTAGAGCCACTGTTCAAGTACAAAATAAAGGTAATAGGAAAGACAGGATAACCTGTGAAGGGCTTTGGCTGTGAAGGTTATGATTTATCAAACACAGAAAATTTTATTCGCTTCCTTCCACTGTCCCTCCTCCTAATAGCTTATTTACTACTAGAAATGATGATGATAATAATAATAATAATAATAATAATAGTGGGTTCTAAATCCTGTTCTGTATGTGGGTTTTTATTCTGATTCTAGGAGAAGCTTTGACTATGTTTATACTGCACATGATGGTGGTGCAGAGGTATTAGTGCGAGCTTGACTACTAGCTTCACTAAGTAGCTTCATTGTAAGGACTTTACCATAGTCTTGTTTGGCCTGTTTCTTGACAGACTACATTGTCTCCATGCAGCTTCGGGCTGTTCTGGCTAGACTGCTTGTATTAATTAAAGGTCTGTTCCTATGCCCTCCAGGGCCGGACTTCTTTGGGACTAAGGTTGCTAAAACCTACCAAAGACCCAGGCATAGTCCATTCTGTCTGCCCTGCAGGCCTGCCTATCTCTCTAAGACTTAAAGACTCCCTACACAGCCTGCAACTTTCTTTGGTGCTTATCTCAGGAGCTACGCATGCTCAAAAAATGCCTCTCAGGGAAGATGAGAGCTTCTCATTGATTAAAAAAACAGGTAACACAAAATCCAAGAAAAGTAAAATCCATTGCACTCTTTGGCCTTCTGAGGAAGAGCTCGAGGGTTTCGATTAATAGGCAGAGTCTACCTAAGACCTCCAGAAACTGCAGCCTGGTGCAGTTGGGTGTGTATGAGTCCTGGGGCAGGAAGGAAATCTGGCAAAATACAGCCGAGCTTGAGTCTAGAGGACAGAAGGAATTACCTACATTCAAAATACCAGATCCTTCTGCAGGTCTTCAGAGGCGCCTATCTGTCTGCAGAGGCATCTAATGTTTCAGCTAGGCAGTGCCTAATTTAAATATCTACATGCAACAGACTGAATTCCACTTCAAATGAACGTATTCAAAGCTAGCTGGGATAGCACTACTCTGCACAAAACAGCTGTGGAATAAAGTCTGTGGTGAATAACCAGCCCTAGACTTTGTTACAAGCAACAAAGAGTAGCACTACTATAGTAATAGCTAATTTCCTTTGGAAGAAGATTAAAAAGGGTTTAGTGGATTTTACTTTATTTTCCTCCTTGAGTATGAATGAATGCATGTCTCTAAGTTTTAAGGCAAGGAGTATGGTTTGGCACAAACTGCAGAGGAAGGGGATTGTCTGTATCACAGCAGTTCATAAACTTTGTATTTTATAAGACACAAAATACTGATGCACAACTCATGGATGCCTAAATATGTATTAATGTATTATTCCTGCTCAAATCAAGTTTCCTCTTCACAGAGGATGTTTTCTTTTCTTTTTTTTTTGAAATCTGTTATATTATAACACAGCAAAGGTAGGGAGTCCTAATCAATCCTGAAAGCACAGGTACCAATGACAACTTTACGCATCTATGCAGTTTCAGGTCAAAGCACAGAGTACAAAGTATACAGTATCTACTGCACCGCTCCCATCATACACAACTCTGTTGTGAGAGAGGGGACAGCAGGGGGGGGAGAGATCAACAAACAGTACTGTTTTCTTAAAAAAAAAAAAAAAAGGTGTTTGAAGTTTTGTAAAATTCATCGATGTGTTCTCAAATTACATCAGGACTGAGCATTATCAGCTGGAGAAGATCTAGTCCTCCCCATCATTATCCCGGAAGAAGTATGTGCAGAGAAGCTCAGCTGCTACAGTACTGTTGTGCCAAAGGAGGGTCGTAAGGAATCTTGGTCATTCAGGCTGATTGATGTGGTATGCAGTACCATAGCACAGGGAGAGGGATACACTCCAGAAGTGGCCAGGCTAGCTCAGTTGGAGGAGGATTTCAAGCATTCCCTACAGTACAGTAATTTAAGAGTATTCTTTCACTGATTCAATAAATTGTGGAAAGAAAAGGTTGAACAGTAAGTTGTTTTGCTAGCAGAATAAAAGAAATTGCAGTATTTTCAGTGATGAAAGTTACTAGTCCAACTTGTGAATATTCATGGCAGCACCTGGCTGATGCAGGGGTGAGAGGGGAGAATGTGTGTGATATGTTTTTATGTGTTCTTAGCACGTTTATTTATTGTTGTGGGATCTTGTAATTTAACTGCTTAATGCAACATCTGTATTAAACAGTACCATGTTAAATGTTAATTGTGAGCACTGACCCTCCCCCAAATTTTCCACATGCTGTCATGGCCTCTTAGCTCTTTTAAGCCAATGACCGCTTCATTGCTTCCCCTTCCTCACTATGTTCGAGCAATGTCTTTGCATCGAAATCATGGGAAGTTCACGGAGTTCAGTTCAGTTAGCTCAAGGTCTTCTGTTCCCTCAATTCTCCTTTGAGCTTCATTCATAAAAAGCATTTGTCACAAAACCATAGCCACAAAATACAGTCTGATCCACCATGAGATCCACCTGAAGTGGGTGCAACTTGGTTTGCCACTGGTGCTCCAACAGAGCTGGATTTAGCTTTAAGAATGCTGTCCTGCTGCTCCTTTGCAAAGCCAATCTCACTTTTTGTGAACTAACTCCCTGAAGACTTAATAGTTTGGACACAAGTAAAGTGTGAAAATATTTTCCTCTGTAGCCCATTATCTAGCAGGGTTAAATAAACCACTGAGGTGCTATTTAATAGTAGATTTCCACTAAATGTCAGACCTCTGGCTTTGACATCTGTTTTGAGTTAGCACAGCAGCTGCTTCTAGCAGCTGCAGCAGTTGTGAATTTGCTGGGAGCAGCAAAGTAAAGGGGGAATGGATGGGAAACTTTGTAGATTTAAAGGAAAGAAAAAAAATCCTTAAGCACAGCAATCATCAGGTATTCAGCAGAATTTATCTCTACAGAAATTAAACAGCTTTTAGCACCAACAGTCAGCTGTGCAAGGAGCATGGAGGTCCCATGCTACTTAGGAAATGCTAAGAACTGCTGAAAGGTTGAATTGAAGAAAAAACAAAGCTGTGAAAGTTATACAGGAACACAGGTTATTTCATCTGAGATTACAGAGGCCTATGACATGATTAGTTTAATACAAGTTTCTCTAAAATCAATTCAAAATAAATGCTGTCAACACCTGATGCC
This sequence comes from Apteryx mantelli, assembly GCF_036417845.1. Taxonomy (NCBI): domain Eukaryota; kingdom Metazoa; phylum Chordata; class Aves; order Apterygiformes; family Apterygidae; genus Apteryx; species Apteryx mantelli. The sequence continues at coordinate 92,997,164 of NC_089978.1, forward strand.
CTTTTTAACACAACTATATGTAGCAAAAGCTTAGAAAAAATCATAATTGAAATGAATCTATCTCCAGGTGAGTGAAGATTAATTACTACTATATTTTATTGTGTTTTTTCAGAAGTCCAAAACAAGAGCTTTTATCTGCCTTAGGAAACTATTTCACAACCTTATAAAATCTTACTGTCCACATGTTTTTGATGATATTTAGACTAAATATTTCATTTTTAATTTGTAATCCGGTGATGCTTAGTTATACCTCTGTGTACCCAGGCATAGAAATTCACTCCTTTTCTCTATTCACTACTTATTCAGTTCTTTGAACTTTTCTCATAAATCAAAGCCTCCAGAGTCCAGTTTGCTCTTGTCATATTATTCTGAAATCCTCCAATTTGTTGTTACCTTAATGGTAATGAGATACCAGAATTATATTCCTGATTCAGAAGGGACATCACTCCCTACTCTGTGATAAGCTACGGTTGGACATTTAGCTTAAAATTTAACCTGCTTGTTTACAGGTCAAAAGGCAAAACCATATTTAATGTATGGCCAGTAACTTCCCAGGCCTTTTAATACATTCCCAGATTTCTTCCATTGATGCCATGTGTACATTTCAGGTTATCTGTATGGATGTTTTCCTGTACTTGAATTTCATTTTATTACTCTCTTCTGATTTTCAGTCTAGGTCAACTTCTATGAACCCTATGTGCTTTGCAGCTTCTCCCAAACTGCATGGTCCATGAATATCAGAGAGCAGACTTCTCCTTCTACAGCATTAGTATAGAAGTAAATAAAGCTATTTCTAATACTAGTCAATTCTGAGCATTTAATCTATCTTCTTTCAGTTTTAATTCTCAAAGATAGTATGCATTACATGTGGTAGCATCTAGCACAAGTAGTTTAATTCATCCTTCAAATAATATTTCATAAGCTCCTGTATCAAAGTACGCTTCTGAATGCCAGACTGGGATGATTGTGTTTCTTGCCTCTGACAGTTTTGTAATTTTACTTAGTAAGAATTAATACAGGAAAATCTATTCTTTACAGATCTGTGCTCATTGGTTTTTTGGGCTCATTGTTCTGTTTCCTCAATATGTACTAATGGCTTGAGATTTGATGCAACCTGTAATGGAAAGAAATAAAATATTACTTCCACCACTCCTGAATCCTCCTGAAGCAGCTCTCTTTTCAGGCTGCTTTGCCAGACTGCTTTAACTCTTCTGCAATTACACTTTGATCTTTTCTTACAGATTGGAAACTTGAGATAGAGATTTGCACATCTTAAAAGCAAAACAGCTCCTGATTCAGTGTTTTGTTGCAACCAGTCAACCTTGCTTTCTCTTATCCTTTTTGCAGTTTTATAAACCATAAGCAGAAACTGTGATGCATATGGAATCTGACTGAAGGGAGCAATGAAAGGTCTAAATGATGCTGTGGCAAATTATCTGTGGATGTAAGCTTTGTTTATGCAATACCAGCTGAATATCGGTTAATCATTAAAATGGGAGCAGAAGAAAACTCCAGTAATTGAAATTTGCATAAAATCTCAGTAAAATTGACAACATCAGGAGCCTTCTGTATCATCCAGTGACTGGAAAGCCGTTTGAATTGACTGTATGACAAATTAGTTTTTTCCAGAGAAGGTCTGACCCTTCCCATTCTTCAGTCAAAAGCAATTAGACAAACCTAGCATGCATGCAAATGCATAAGACTGTATCACAAAGAACAGAGAAACCTAATGAAATGAGACTCTAATCTCTTTAACTAAAAAGATAAGATAAACTTAACAAAAGAGTGAATGACTTTCTCTGAGATGGACTAATCTTATATTGCGTAGCCAAAGAGAAGGGAAGGGAGAGATTTTGGTCCAGTCCAACAGTGATTTAACTAGGCCGAAAAGTTCTGTATGAAGCCTGATTCTGTCTGACCACATATACCTACTCCTGACTGTTGCATCAGAAGCCCTTCTAATTATAGCCTGCTTTGCTGGAGATGACAGATGATGTCCAATAAGATAGTGCCTCCTCTTTGCTTGCAGCTCCACATGCAGCTAAAGAATATTTTTGTCCTGTATGGCTGCTAGTCAGGCAGGAACATAGGAACAAACAGTGGCTGTGTTTCAGAAAACTTGAAATCAGTGACGTGTAATTTCATGGACAGAGAAGGTTACAGAGTCCACAGAAGCTGAGAATTGCAGAGAAGTCTCTCTGCTGTACAGACCAATGACAGAAAAACAAAGGTATTGTATTTTAAGCAGTGGGAAATTGGGGTTCTCTGCATCAGTCTATCTGTGGCAATAAATTGTTAGCTGAACATACTAATTCTAAGTTGTTTTCATTTGTCTCAGCAGGAGATTGTCTCAGCCAATACTTTTCCACTTTCATTATCTCTTCATGCAGAATATATTTCTTGCAATCTTTTTTAGTGATGTTTGTGATCACATAATACACTTCTAACATAGGTACTGAATAGAGGAACAAAATAAAGGAATATATTCATTCTACATATGTAGATTATTTCGCACCACTAGAATGCAAATACTAGTTAATTTTCTTGGTTGTCTTGAATGAATAATTTCTAGGTAAAATGAGGCCTGGATTCATGACGTTTTCTCATATAATGTTGAGAAGAACAGTATATCATATTAGATTTTTTTAAATAATATTTTTCTGTACTGTTTTATCTTTTGATCTATAGCAGTTATACAACTTTCCTATCACTTCTCCACTGCTGCCTTCTCCACTGTTCACTTATGATGCTTGGTGATACCTGAACTTGCCTGCAGGTCAAAGGATGGAAAACAACTTCATGCCACTGAAAGTCCAGCATGATGGTTAAGATACTTCTCTAGTAAAGAAGATCCTTTGGGTGACATGTGCCACCTGAAGAAGGCCTGCAGAAGTCTATGCACCTACTGACACCCACTTAGCAGGGTGTCAGCAGACACCGGGACTTTCTTCTGCAGAGAGGTTTATGTCTGAGCCTTCTTTCACCACTGCAGGTAGCATCCCAAACATCTCCTGTTAGGAATCCAAGTAGTTTTTCTTGGTAGCAGAGTATTTTCTCTGGGCTCAGAAAATACCTACCTTAAATGATAAAAAAAGGCTGAAAAAGACAAATTCCAATAGTACAAATGCTTATCTTTAGCAAACAGCAGGAGTGAACTTTAACAAAACCGAAACACAAAGAAATTTTGTGGCTGTACACCCAAGTGCATGTCTGCACTGCACAAACACACAGCCCACTTGTTTTCCCTTGATCACTCTGGAACTAAATGCTAAAAGTTTGAGAGTTTTCACTCAGAACTTCAGTATTATTCAGAATGGCATTCTACTTGGAGAAAGGCGAGGAAATAAGAAAAATGTACTGGGACATATATTAAAACTAAATCAGCAAGTAGATAGACTGAAAAGGAGAGTGGCTGTGAGAAAAGGAACACGGAGAAAGGGAAGAAAAGAAAAAGCAAAGAAAAAAAAGTCTCAGAGAGGACACTGTTTCATCCATATATCTGGCAACCTCTACCTGTGGAGGTAGCTTAAGGTAAAAGAGGTGTAGGTTACTTCCCCACTCTAAATAAGACAGGTTTTTCTATGGCTACTGTTAAAACGAAAACAAAGAGCAACAATAAAACAAAACCAAAAAACAACCCCCTGAAAACATGAAGGAACAAAAAGCATTTTTTTCTTCTGCTCTCCCCAAAACATCCATGACCTATTTATGTGTCCAAAAAAGTGTCCCTCTCAACTGCTGGCAGGCGCTCCTGGGCACCAATACTTACCTCTGGTACTTGGGAAGGAGTTGTTAAGCTGCTCCATCACTTCCTCCAAACCTGTGCTTGTGTCCTGGGGAGGGCTGAGCAGGTCATCCTCACCTGGAAAGCAAACCCCAAACACTGCATTTAGGCCACTATAAAACCATTTGTTTACATCTTACTCTTGCACGTGTCCTTCATGAAGGTAAGGTTGTTCACTTAAAATACATTTTCTGATTAATATACAACCAAAATTGTGAAGGTGAATTTTGGTGTCTATAATGTTTCTCTCTCTTTTTTTTTCTTTAAGAAGCTGAGTAAAATTAAGCAATGAATTTTAAACAATTAAAGCTGATTGTAATTCATTAAGTATTTAAGAAATAACCTATTCTAGTAAAAGAAGTGGGGTAAAATGTCTGCTTAGGAGCACTTAGTTCATATAAATGACGGTCTTGTTTCAGCTTCTCTTCCATTAATGGTACAAGAAATTGCTGTTGTGAGTGCTGCTACTGAGCAGCTTTCTAATAGTGCTGGATTCATGTTAGCACTGCTTAGCCTAGCTGGGTAATTCAGTAGAAACCAAGATTCTCATCTGCATCAGTATTAATATTTCTGACAGTTTAATTGCATCAGATTGGTGCTCCATGAACATTCGATTGTACTGTAAAAGGGTTTAGCAGCAGTTTAATAAAGCAAAATACATTTCTCCCACTGAATAATTTCTATAACCTGATTATAGGGCAGTAACTTAATGGGAAATTCAATATATTTTATTTTTACTTTTTTTTGGCATGATTTCAGATAACCAAAATCCATCTGCTGATTTTACTGCAGACGCTAGTCTCTAATAGCAATAAAGCATCTGAAAAGAGAATATATCTAAAGATTACATTGAGTGAGATTCTTCTTTTTTACTAGATTTATTTTATCCCTATTCAAACACTAAAACAGTTTTGCCTGCTATAATGACCACAGAGAAATACATCATTATTCTGAAAATGACTAATGACCCTATACTCAACTTGAGTAATAAATTACCTAATTTTCTGTTGGCATTAACATTCTTTAAACATTTCTGGTGCTCCATGCTAGTGGGATCTCTACTAAAAGAGATGCTAAAGGAACACTTCAGGACTGTGTTTATTCCCTATTATCCAGTTTAGCATCTGCCTCACCTTAAGGGCAGGAATATCACAAGACTTACTGTCCAAGAGTTATTTTACATACTGCAGTAAGAGAAGTGGGGTAAAATGTCTGCAAGGAGCACTTAATTCATATAAGCGATGGTCCTTGTATCAGCTTTCTTTATTCTATTAATGGTATAAGAAAGAGTTGTTGTGAGTGCTACTGATCAGCTTTCTAATGGTGCTGGGTTCACAAACTACAACAAATCAGTTCCCACCACGAGCTATATTCACATCAAGTGTGGCACCAACAGAGGTGCCTTAACAAAACAAATGTCCTTCTTCCAGACTCTGATGGATGTCAAAGTAAAAACTCAGAGCAAGACCTCGCTGCTTCTACCCTGGTTGCAGACGAAATCAGCATGCCTGCAGAAAACAGGACATGCCCCCATAGATCAAAGGAACAGGTCAATGGTTCTCCTGGCCTGGCCAGCAAGAACTCCCTCAGGCAAACCGAAGATGGGATTGATTTCCAAATGTCCCATAAGCACAGATACAAATTGAACTGTGTAGAACCTGAAGACCGCCGTACCTTTATTTAAAATGTTATTTTTATTCTTTCTCCTTTGAGGATTTTTCTGAGCACATTCTTGTAAATAACATAATAAAAGGAGACGTAAGACAAGCAATCCAACAAAAGAAAAGACTCCTTTAGACCTCAATTACCGGTCTTAACCCAAGCCAGTCTTCCCCATTCGTGTTTCTAAAAAAGGCTTGGAGGACCAGGTGGATCTCAAATGTTTTGGGGGTACCTGAATGAATTTAAGACTAGCAACAACCTCTTGGCTCACCTGACTCAGAGAACCTACTGCAGGAGAAAGGTCAAAGATTCAGCCTTTGCGTAGGACAGGACAGGGACAGGGAAAAAGAGCTTTCAACTTGCCTATGTGTCTCTGGTTATCAAGGCATAAGCTCTGCCTGCAGACTACACTCTGAGTGGGTCGCTACTTTTACCAAAGGTTTAACGCCACCACTGGTGGAAAGCATATTACAGTAATCTGTCCTTGAAACAGCAGGGAGACAGAGAAGTGTAGTGGGTCTACAGAAAAATAAAAAAAAAGAAGGTATCCTTTCAAAAGGCAGAATATTTAAAAGCTACCACTACATTATCTCATTGCCTATAAGCATCTACAGAACCTTGGTATTTTCCTGAAAAATTATTACTCCCTTATTACTGGAAGTATGCTTTTTGTATGAAAGCATTATTTATGACGCTGTTCTGGTTAGTGATATATTCACAATTCTAGAATATTTTTAGTTGTACTTCAAAAAACTCTCAGATTAGCAAACAAATATCCTCTGGTGTGAGAGGAGACTTAACAAACCATATTAGTTGTGGTTTCTTAGCGCAGTTAGTAATTCATTTTATAAATTCTGTTCCATACTGCCAACACTCAGCGTTGCTGAATCTTAACATGATCATATTGATAACAATGAAACATCCCACCATCCTTCCAAATATTGTCTCAGAAAATCACACAGGAAAAAAAAATCATGTTTAAACTTTATTTTAAATATGAACGTTTTAGCAGCCTATATAATTATGTGTGTGTTAATTAGTTAATTCCAGTCTCATAAATGAAATGGGAGTATTTGTTTATCAGGACAAATGAAAAGAAGTACATGATAGGATTTCTGGCCTCCCAAAGGACAAAATATGAAACCACATATCTTTTAATAAGATGGTTGGGAACCATTGTCTTCCTATCTTTCTTGCATATTTTTAAGTAGTATATGAATATGTATGAAGAAATTCATGGCATTTCTGCAGAGAGCTGATACAAATTATTCCACTCATGCATATTGTCTAGTTTGTATATGCTATACATAACAATGTATTTACTTACTAGTAATATGATTACGGAAAGATCCAAATGAAGTTGCTGTTACCTGTGATTGTATGCTCCATCTCACTGCAAATATTTAACTTAAGCATTAGTTTCACACTTTTCTCTAGTAGGGCCTACAGAATCCATCTTGTTCTGTACCAGCACAGATTGACATTACTCTGTGCACACCCAGGATGGACGAAAGTGGCCCTGAATAAGTTGCTTTTCCCACAACCATGGCACTTCAGACTGACAAGAATATCCCTTCCCATTCCATTTCTCACTGTGATAGACTATTTCACCAAATATAATGAAAAGCTCCCAATTAAGCATCCTTCTTTCTCAAAAATCTCTAATATAGACTAAACAAATTTTTGTGTGAGAAGCTGAATATTATCATCAGATGTCAAATGTTATCTTATTGAAGTAATTTAATTATATTAGCTTAAAGATGCAGCAATGGATGATTGCTTTTTTATTAATAGTAAATCTTTACTACTTAGTACTAAATACTTATTAATTATGTAACAGATAGGAAGTTAGGAAACTGCTACAGAACAGTTACTAAAAGCACCAAAATATCAATTCCAACCTCTATCTACAGAATATTATTACTTAACCTTACTCTACAACTCTTATGATGGCTATTATCACATCTGATGTGATATTTAGAAGAGCAACCAGAGGAGCATTGTTGGTGAGTGACAGCTCAATCCTATTTACTTGAGCAATGACAGATTAAAAATAAGATCACATCAGTTAACATGGGAATGATTAATCACACATTTAAACTCTTAGCCATAATTAATACTCTGTACATTTAAATCAGTCATGTCATGTTTATTAGCTGTAAGTCAATCTGAATGAAATAGTTAGCTTTTTTGTGCTGTTTTCAGAATTCAAGCCCTGGCTCAGCTTTGCATTTATTGTCAAAATATCCAGGCTACATGATGAAACACAAAAGCCTGCACAATAATGAAGATGCAAAGTGTAAACAGCCAGATGATATCAAAGACCATTGCAAGTGCCTACTTCATTCTCATTTGAATTAAAGAAGAGAATAGTATATTTTCTGTCTTTAAAGGAATTTTTGTTGAGAAATGGGAAGGTAAGTATTTTTGGTGAAAGTCTGAACTTTGTTGTCTTACCCATGGTTTCCGAAGTCTGGCTGCCAACTACACGAAGAAGCATTGGCTGACTGCTATCTGACCTCTGCAAAGAGGTAGAAGGAGAGGACAGCGTTGTACCATTCACCTTGGCATCAGCCTGTGGCTAAAAATTGAAGAGAAAAAGAAGCGATTATTAAAAACAGTTCAGTACAGTTGCACAAATCTTTGTATCTCTGAATTTTGCATTTATCCCATGAATACACAATTTTCTGTTTATTTTAGAGTAAATATATCCATGCAAACAATGAATCCAACTTCTCAATATAAAAAAAGGAAGAAGACTAAATAACCATATTGAAATGTGATTTAACCTTAGCACTTTCAGTCTGCAGAACAATCTAATATCTCTCTCTGACCAGTCTTTACGGATATGATCTCCTGGTATGTTATATTTGTCATAGTGTGTATACACTTCATACCTTGTTTGGAATATAGCTCTATATTTGGCTCTACAGAGATTTAAAAGAAAGGTCTGAGGACTCACCTGTTCCAGCAGCTGCCTCAGTCTATGCAGCTGTGACTCCAGCTGTTTGTTGTGATCCTCCAGAATCTGCATCCTGGCCTCCAGGCGGCCCTTGTGCTGGCGAAGCAGTTTGGCTTCTGCAATGAGTTCAGCATCCCGGGGACTTTGCGGAGAGACTGGCATCATCTCAGGTGGGGATGGCAGTGGAGACAAACCTTTGTGATCATGCTGTTGCTTCAGTCGGTCATATTCTGCTTGCAAGTTTCTGTTGAATAGTAACAAGAAGGTAAAAGCTGAATAGCATCATATATAGTATCCTTTGCCAAGGGTACTCAGAATGCACTTTCTTGCATGTGATATAACACATACAACTATCAGGGAGGTAGAGGCTTATTTACATCAGCTGTCTCTGATTCTGATGAAGCTAAACCCATGTAGGATTACACCTCACAGATTTGCACAGAGCTGATATTATATGCAACTGTGACACAACTAATATCTAAAAGCTCTCAGAGTCACATGAGTTCACAATTCCCTTTCCAGAGCATATAAAACAGGAGAAGAATGGAATGCTTTCAGACACCATCCCAAAGTGTAAGTCCTGGGTTCAGTTCTCAGCTTCCTGCATTTTGTCATTATTAGCAGAAGTCAGACTGTCTGCCATGAATACACCCTAGTAATAATTAGTGCTAACAGAGTACTTTGTATGATCAAAGCACCTTACAAACATTAATTAAAGCTTATACCACCTGGCCTGCCTATCTGTTTTACAGATGGGAAAACTAAGACACAGAGATGGCCACATAAAAATTCAGAACAAAACACAGAATTCAAGAGTTCATTTGCAACTCTGCTGTCATTACTCAGGTCACATCATTCTGCTTCCTTTATATTTGCAATTATATTTCCAATCTAGCTCTAAAATTACCAGCCTAAGATGAGGAAAAGACAATCAATGAGCCAATAGGTTAAACTGCACTTGTAACTTTTGGGCTAACTATCTTTTGGGCTATAACTTCCACCTTCATTTGGACAGCACCATCTATAGTGCTCGTCTACTGTAACTTTATAACTTTTTAAAACTTGTTCTTTTATTCTGTTTCTCCAGTAGAACAATCTATATGATTAATATGACCTATAAGGACCACATGAAAAAAAAAATCTACCAAGCAATAAGAACACAGAAGGTAAGAAACTGAAACCCTATTAGGGATAGCAGTATGATAATGCAAAAATAGAATCTTGCAGCAGAAATATTGTACACAAGGGAGGCAAAATAAACTGCACTGGGATTTTGTTACTGCTTTCCAGAGGGGAAAACTTGTTCCACAGACTACAACCTGAAACTGCTTACTCAAGCAGTGACCCAGATTTATTTTTTTCAACTTTTTCTTATTAGAGGTTGTGAGAACAGGCATTTTTTGCTAGTTTGCCTGCAAATCAAAATGTTAATCTAGTCCCATCTTTTAAGTAGTAGTTTCCAAGTATTATTTCTGATCTCAGCTGAGAACCCTGTCTTTACCATCTCGATGCTTATATTCTGTCATTCTGTCTGCCATCTGCCTGGCACTGCAGGGGAACAGACTTATGGATTAAACCAAAAGAGATGTTAGCTCTAGTGGGCGCAAAGAGATCCCTAAGAAAAAAAGGCAGCAAAGTTGGAAGAGTGGCTACTAGTTTTTTTCTCTCTTTCTCTTGTGTTTAATTCTAATTTAAAATTAATTGTCATTCTCTGGAAATTCAGAGGATTTCAAACTGCAGGGGATTGCATAAAATAGGGCAAACCTACAGATTCGATGATTAACCAGTAGCAGATGACAAGAGAATCGCCTGGAACTTTATGACCTATCTCCATTAATAAAATGCTGATACTAGCATTGGATAGGAGCTGTCTTGCATGATTCTGAAGAAAGGGCATCACCTTTGGATTACAAGTCTTAAACAATTTTAGAACCAGCAAATGTTCTAACATGCACTGAAGTTGTTTTAATTTGGACCCAGATGTATTTTCCAAGGTTTCAGCACTAAAGCTATTCTCAGGATTGAAGGACACTGTGTCTGTAATCATAGCTCAAGGGTGCTGGAACCAACAAGGGCCACTTCGGGTAATATTTAGAACCTTGGTTTGGAAACGTTTGTAACTGTTGATTTTACTTGGAGGAGGCCATAAATGACTGTCTTAGGTGGTGCTCCTCGGGAATATGCTAATGACACACATCATCCCTGAGTAATGTTTACATGAGACGAAGAACCATGTTCAGACAGCCTAAATTCCACATAAGTTCTTGAGCTCAGAGTCTCCCATTGACTGAGTGCTTCCAAGGGCTTAGTGTCTGCCAAAACAACTTAAAAACACACAAAGTCTATGACGTCTGAACATGAGTCTGTCTATCCGTTTAACATTTTCAGCATCAGTACAAGAGACCAAGACTTAGGGGTAATGACTACAGACGCCAAAAAATCAGAAGCCTCTGTATGCTGATTATAAAAGCAGTCAGCAATGTCATTTCTGCATCACCAGACTCTAGTAACTTGGGCCATGTAACCTGGGGGAGCCGTTCTACTGGAGACACAGAATGCTGTATGGGCACACAGGTGTTTCACTTGAGATCAAGAATACTGGGTCTTCAGCAAGGAGGAATTACCTGCCCTCACTTTTCCCTGTTGGATAACTGTCCCATCACCTCTCCCCACCACTAACATGTCCTTTATTTCACAGATATCGATTATCTATTTCTCTTTGATGGTATAACTGATGCATATTTAGTCAAGTTCTGGACAACCGTTCTCAACTGGTACTTAGCATTAAAATTTTCCATTTTTATTTTGGATCTGCAGAAAGACTTGCATATGCAAAAGTGTCTCTGCTTTCTCCAATTATAGTAGACAGTGTCACCAGGAACATTGTCCCCACCTACCAACTATGACAAATCAAAGATTTTTTAGATGGAGACACTGCTCAGAGTATCTTTCTGTTAAACACTTCAGAAATTTGACACTGAACTCACCCAGGGAAATCAGAAGATGGGGTATTGCCAATATTTGATACTAAACAACTTTAACAGTTTATTTATCTGTGTTAATAATAATGGATCTTGGGCTCTGAACTATGATGAGTTATGATGAACTAACATCAACCTGGTGGTTCTTGACTGAGTTATAAGACATCTTCAGCTGTGGATGACCTTAGTACCACATGCATTGTACATCAACGCAGCTTGAGCAAATCTTTTGGCACCCAACCGCATCCAGTCTTTAACATGAAATTCTGTCAACTTGTATGGAAAGTCTTGTAACTACTTAAACCAGTACTGAACAGGTAGGTGGCATATCAGGCATGGTGCTGAAATGACGGCATCAGGCACAGAAGTTGACACTTATTTAAATGTAGATGTCTACAATGTAGGTGCCAACATCTCAGATGGTTATTTTAAGGTCCCTCTATGCTTGACAAAGATCTAGTCAATGAGGTCTAGAGAGTGAGCTACTTTTATTCTACAGCAGATATCTAAAAACTGTTATATGATTCACTTTTTAAAAGTTCTTAGTTCTCTCTGTTAACTATAAAAGGACACTGGGATGGGGGGCGTCTAGCTTGTGTGTGGACCGTAACACTGTAGAATGTTGTAGGTGTTATTAGCTTCGTAAGATCAGCTATATGAAACAGGCATAAACAGATCACAAAGTACCTTGTGTAGGTATGTAATCATACTCAAGGCTGTAGCTTGTCCATTTATGGACTCAGCCAACTAAAACCAACCAACTCCCCCATCAGTCAGGGTTTGTGAGCCATCCTCCTGCTGCTTCCGGTTATATTTCTTTTAAGTAAAATACCTGTAATGATAAATGTTAAAAATTCTCTCTTAAAGATTAAAGAAAAAGAATGTTGTCAAGGATACTGGATATTATCCACACAGAGGTATGGCTGAATTTATGAGTTCTATAGTTAAATACAGTAATACTGTTAGAAGAAAGGAATGTTTACATGTCACTGTAAAGGAAACACAAGTTATTCCTGAGCATCTATGTCAGCGATTTTTGTAGCTGCACCTTCTCACCCCAGTTACAGAGTCCTTAGTCCAGAGAATTAAGAGACTCATCATATCAATTGACTTCACAGCTGTGAGTGTGGTGCAGAGTGCAGATGATCAATAATATCAACAATAAGTGGAACCTAATATATAGGAATAAAGATTTGTATTTACATAAGAGAAAAAAGTTGAAATTCAGAAAGAAATCATTTCAAAACTGCTGTAAGAATCTCCTAGAAGAGAAAACAATCTGCTCTTTTTCCTAGCTCTGAAACAGTTTTAAGCTATGTGGTGAAAAAGGAATGTTGTTGCAAGCCAGGCGTCCAAGGAACTGTCCACAGCCCTCAGAATGGAGCATTCACATTCTGAAGAAAGAGTATTTCTTACATTTTCTGCATAAAATGGGAAGTAAGAGAAAGGGGAGATAAAAGCATAATCCTCTCAAAATGAATGTGACTGAGCAAGTACTGGCAATGTTCAGAAATCCAGCCTCACTCCACCACAGTTCAGGTTGGGTGACTTTACACTGCATGTCACAAACAAAACTGACACATCTTCTCACCACTGGGAAAATGCATTCTATTTCCATAAGAGAAATATTCAAAGAAAAATTAACTATGCTTGCACCTCTTTTAAACATTCATGAAGAAAAATAACATAGGAAGCATGCAATGTAATCTTGATTTATGCAACCATAAAGAGATGGGTAGTAAAGAGCTCATGAGTTATTAATAACATCCATCACTTGCAGGATTAATTGCCTGGTGAGGAAAATCCTAGTGGACCCCATTCGCTAAGAATTCCCCTCAGAGGCAATAGAGAATTTGTGAATTTGTGTTACTTCACATCTCCCTAGAAAATATCAGTGGTTTGAAGAAATGGACAAAGCTGGTAACTGAACCACCTACCCCTGTCCTTCATTAGAGTGCCACTGTTTACTTCTGATGCTTCACACTCAGAAGATTTAGTTCCACCTCTTCAATTCCAAAATAAATATCAAAAGGAGCCACAGCACATTTAGCAATGCATCACTTTCCAGCTTTTGGCAACTATATAGAAGGAACTTATTTGAGGAGGCTTTTCACCAGTCTTCACATTTGAAGGAACACTGCAGCCAGATGAAAACAGGGCAGCTTTGAGATTTGGGATGTTAGTGCTTCTCCAGGAGCACACAGTCCATTTTGCTCCCAGTGCAATTCAGTAAAGCAAAAGAAAGCCAAAAAGCTCAGATTCGAGAAGTCATTTTATCAAGTTCTTGTTATAGTACAGCTGGAAGCTGGGAGAAAAATGGAATGAGAGAGAGGTCTCCTTTTACAGAAGTATGTTAATAAAATTGAGTCAACTATAATACTGGGAAACCTTCAAATTTTTCTTCATTAAAATAAAGGAAAAGTTTTTTTTAAATCTTTGCAAAAAGTTCTGAGGCTGTCTCACCACAAAAGCAATGTTTTCTTTTTTAATGCTAGTATGGTACATACTAATCTATAACCTATGTAATATGCTGTTTTAGACAGACACTAAAAATCTATCTCACCTGTTTCTGAAATATATTCACTCTCAAGAAAATGATAATGCCTTCTAAAACATTCTAATGCCTATTGAGTATACCAAGAAATGGTCTTCTCATAAGATTCATGCAATTTAAAACTGAGCATGAATCTGAAGGCCTAATACTCAAATGAAACAGTTTTATCAATTGAAAATACTCTCTAAAATGTTAGATTTTAGCAAATATAAATTATTTAACAGAGAAATTTTAGGCATAAATTATTTAAGGAAGTCATGTTTGCTAGCTACAAAAGCACCAAGGTCTGAAAACTCTAGTAGATAAATAATTAATATCTCACAAGAGGTCTTTGGAATCGAAAAGAAACAGCCAGAACTGTGTCACAGCTAGGTCAGTTTATAATTTGGATTATACGTTTCACAAGAATCCTAAATTGGCAACAGATCTTTTTAAACTGTCCAAAAGCAAAAACTCAAAATTTCAATTTCAAAGAGTCTCTTTCATCTCAACAAGTCAAGACTGAGATATTTGGAGACCAGAAACTGCAGCTGAAAACAAAATGGAGGTCAGAATGTTATAAACAGCTAAAAAGAGATGAGGAAAAGTAAAAACAAAAGGTAAAAAAGAGAAAGGCTATTTTAAAAGTAGGAAACTGGGCAAAAGAGGAAGATTGGGAAATGACAATAGAGTGTTTTGAATATCTCAGTATTACTGCTTGCTGGTACTTAATGCAACTTTTCCAGTAACTGAGGAGTGGATGTGCTGAATAAAATTGTGAAATAACAAAAGATAAGCAGAGAGCACTAAATCTTCATTGTCAAAAATCAACGACGTGTATGCAACAAAAGTTTTGTCAATATAGCCATGAAAGGATGACAGTATTTATCTAACATAGCTAGCCTTCTAGCTGCTCGCCTTTCCAAGAATAAACATCACATCCAGCACAGCACCAGAAAGGACATGCACTCCAGAAAACGTGTGCATGTGGCTCTCAAGACTAGCGATATTTATGATGGAATGAAACAATCCAGGTGCTTTAAGCCTGTGCTGAGATAAAGGAGACCACAATATGATTTACATCATATTCATCCTATTTCCAAACTACAGATTCATCACATTCAAGTGCTGCAACAATAAACAATGTTTACTCAGAGAGTACTTTTGCAATAAGATGTGAAGGAATATGCATTAACCCACTGGACCAGGATCGCACAAGGAATTAGAGCACGGTTTGTTGATTATCTTTGATATCGATCAAAAAAGTTTTGAACAAACTCAAGGCAAGAGAAAGACTCGAAAATATAGAGAGATCTAAAGGGACAATACCGCTTTTTTTAAGGCAGAAAAGTGTATGTGTGTCTCCTGATTAATCCTGTCTGGATGGCTTATTTTTGTGACAAGAATCATTGATTCTTCCATAAAAGCATAGTTTCTGGCTGTGACAATCTATCAGGACAATAAGCAAGAACTTGCTCTCTTTAGGGCTTCTGCCTTACATTTTAAGTACAAGTTATTTGTAGAAGCTTGCAGAGACAAATGCAGAGAGACAAAAGTCATGATTTTGTCATAATCAATGAAAATCACAGCAGTGTGACCTCCACACTGTCGTACAGAAATAGACCTATCAGTCCCTGCTGCATTAAGACCTGATTCAGCCATAAAAGGACAGGTTGCTTGTGGGTGGCATCTAGTAATGGAGTCTCCTTTCAGATAATCTATTTCTTAAGCTAACAGGAGGAGTTTGGTAAAAAAAAAAACCCTCTCTAAAAGCTCTAATAGTAGCTATAATAGCAGAAATGAGAAAACAACATAGGCTATAACCAAGCCTATAGCTCATTTAATCTAGGACTGGCAAACTTTAAAACAGGTATTTTTAAGGTATAATTCTTGTCAGAGATTTTTTCAACCTGTTATTCCTGATTAACAGTTATTATACTAAATAAAGCTCATACTGATATTTAAGGCATAAATCTTGAAAAGGATTTTTTCAGCATATTTAGCTATCTAAACTCAAGGTTATGCTGCTGTTCATTTATCATTTTTCTCATCTGCAGTAGGCCACTTTAAAAGGTGTATTCCTTTTTGGTGGGCAGTTTATTTTGTGTACAGACAGAAAACATTCCAGTTTTTCTCCATGATTCAATACCTAGTGCTGTTTAAAAAATAACCTCCTCCAAACCTGTAGTTACTAGTATTAATAACTAGTACTGGTTACACAATATTTCTTAACCACAGAAATACTAAAAATGCAAAGTATGATAGCTTATTTTAAAATACTGATTTTCCTCCACTTTGGAAAGCATTTTGGCTTTATGTATTATGTATTAAAAGTTCAGGACTTATTTCAAGCAAGATCTCACTGTTTTTTGGTGAGCAAGAGTTTTTTTTCCCACAGCTTTCTGTCTGAAACACATTCCTCATCCTTTATGCCTCATTAATTTTCTGTATTATCTGAAACACCACTGAAGAAAACATAATCTTGACCATTCCTCTTTATTTCTCACTCTCCTGTTTATTATTTAACTTTGAGGAGCATTTAAATGATATGTGGAAGCTCTGAGAAATAATGTTGTCCTTGATTTTAACTACATGTGAACATATGGAGTTTTGTTACTTTGCAGATGCTAATTTACTGTTCTTGGAGTAAGGAAAGGGTCAGTCAGTATTTTCATGAAGAGATCGGAGGAGGGATACATAGGGATCTGTTACGCATTATGCCAGTGTTTTTCAGGTAGGTTTAAATGTAATCTCCATGTATTCTACCCGTAACTAATTCCCCATAGGAAACAGTTATATTTTAGGAGTTAGATCTTCAGTTTAACCTGGCCTTCAGAGAGGGTGCAATGCAACTGTAAGCATGAGGGCATGAGAAAGAAATGGTATATTAAAAAAGTAACTATTATAGCAAATTACATCTTTAATGAAAAAAGCATGTATGAAGCAAACTATTGGTGAAATTAATTACCCCAGCCCCTAGAGAGTTCTAAAGATAGGTCTACAGAAAAATAAAAACTGATCTTTATGGAGAACAGGCTCTTCCCTGAGGCTTGGTTGAAGTATAGAGAGGAGCAGCTGATACAAGTCCAAAAGAAGTACAAGGCAGATTTACATCTTTCTCCTATTCCAGGTGACAGAATAACTTACTTCAGGCTTCTCTATGCCAAAACCAACTCAAACTGTTCTGCAAGTCCAGGATTAGTTGTTTGTAAAAAAAGTCCCAATAATAATCTCATGGAGATGATGGGGTGCAAGAGCCACTATAGTTGATTAGCACCAGCCAAAAAAGACTTCTACACAGAGAGAAAACCTATGGCACTGCCAACTCTGGCAAATATTTCCTTGATGTTCCTAAGGCAAATGATTACTGCATTACACTTTAATTGCAAACAAGAGAAAGTATCTAGCTCTTACAGCAGCAAGAAAAAAGAGAAAGAAAATGCTAAGAGACTGTACTGTAAAGGCTAAAGAGAGCAGAAGGCAAATAAAAATGTGTTTTTGTAGATCTAATGATTTTTAAGTTTACATTCTTACTTTGATAGTTGATGGCTGTGATTGTGAATCTGCCAGTGCCAAGATCTACCAGCTTTTATGCTGACGGCATGAGAGTCCACAGTACCGTAGAAACAGGACTACAGTGGTATGATGTTGCAAGAATGCAGTCTGGGTTTTTTTGTGATTAATGAAGACACTTTGAAATTAAACTTGAAATTAAAAGAAGTGATAAATGATATTTGATACTGAAGGGTTAAAGAAATGGCAATAAATAAGTTAATACCAAAGAAATAAAAAGAAATAAAAGAGGATCCAAGTTTTAACTAACATGAAAGTAAGTACTCATCTGTCGGAGGAAAATTCAAGTTTAGAACTCATTTTACTTCTAAAAATGCCACCAGGGGGAATTCTATCCAGTTCAGCACACTTATTTCACAGATTCTTTATTTAGAATTAATGCCGTATGAAGGTTATTTAAAAACTTCACATATCCCAGTAACCCACCTTTCAGAGGAAAGTATGTCTTCCAGTGGTTATTTCCTAGAAGAAAAAAAGAAGGCCCTATCTTTTCTTGATAGGGTTGTAGAAAATCTGCACACTTTCCTCATGAATGGCAAAATAAGGTAACACTGGAATAACGCTCTTTGAGGTTTATCATTTTGAGGGTTCTATGGAACAAACTAATGGCAACAGTGCTGCCTCTTCATTGCACTGAAAGTGGGAATGAGTTAATAACTATACAAATTCAGCCTCATCATCTCTCTCTTATTGAGAGGAAACTGAATGGATTAGGGAGGTTTAACAGAATCAACTTATTTAAAAAGACAGCCTAACTGCAAGGCTTTATTAGCTTCTCTTCTTCACTTTTATTTGTACCTTTGGTGCATACCTGATCACTGCTGCAGCTGAGAATGTAACTCACCTGTTTTCCTCCTCCAGATCTGCAAGAATCCTCTCCAGTTCACCTCTTTCTTCACTCTCCAGAGAAATCAAGATCTGGGCAGGGCTTCGGGGCTGGCTCAGGGGGGATTCCTGGTTCAGACTTTGGCAGTAGTGCTGGATTAGCAAGTGTTCATCATCACTGGAAAACAGAGGAGGATAAAACAAGCTGTTACCTTTCTCATTTTTAACTTTGCAATGAATATGAGGAAAGGATTCATTGTAAGTCTCTCATTTCTTATAAAGAAATTCACTGAACTCACTGCAATGAACAGCAGAGCAGTGTATCTGAAAAGAAATCTGCTGAATTGTTTCACTTCGTCTGTGGTAATTTGCCTCCTCCACAGAGTCCATCTCTCTTCCCCTCTGCTTCTCAGATATTTAAAGCTCAGTTTTGCCACAGCTGAAATCTCAGTTTTCCTTTTTCACCCAACTTAAATTAGAAATTTGCTTGAGAGAAAAATCCATCTTATGTGCTACCTGATCTGTGCTGAGCAAGGTTTATTCAAGCAAAGGTGAAGTATTTATTTTTACACTACAAACTCTCCTCACTTAGTAAAGGCATCCTGTATTTATCTATTTTATTCCTTAAAATTGTAAATTTTGTGAAATGAAAGAAATCTTGAGTTAATCATAATTTAATGAAATTGGGCTATTTTTGACTACAGATTTATTTTGAAAGTACAGATGATGTACACTGTCAGAATATAAATATATTCTATTTAATACATATGATCCATTTCTGAATTTCTATTGCCCCTGAAACTGTCAGGCATTTGAAACAAAAGCATGTCTGGAAGAAACAAGCAAATCCAATTCTGAAGACCTTGCCCACCTCACAGAATGAAATGAAAGTTTTGGGTGCTAAGGAAATACATTCTGGCCCTAAGCTAGGCAATTAACACCAACAATTATGAGAAACCATGAAAGATGGCATCAGCACAAGTCAATGATAGGAAGGAAACAACACTGCTGTTGGGAATCTTGTTCTTCTGGTAACACTGACTTATAACACAAAATCATTTAGCAGTTTTTTTCTGTTACTTTTGTAATCCAGAATTTAAATGGCATTTTGAATTGTTGTTATTATTCAAAAATTAAAATATTTCCTGTTTCCATTTTGTTCCTGAAAATGTTAATTATGCCATTTTATAGACTGCAGGAGTGCTAAAGCAATTTACAGCACATTAACATTAGTTCATAAAAGAGAACTATTAATTTTTCACAAGAGACATCCTTTACTTTAAAAAAAAATTTTTTTGAAGGCTCACTAGTTCCTAAATTTATACTTTTCATGAAACACTTCAGCTTTGAATTCATTCAAACAACTGGTTTGCATATATACATATCCTTATACATCTTAGGTGAATTAATGGGGAAAAATTGACATAATTACTGCAGTACTAACTAAATTGTCATTTTCCAAGACATACTCCTCGTGTCATTTTCAGCCTGCACATACTTGTAGATATAATTACAATGACGCTACAGATCCAAATGTTTTGTGTCTGTATATACACAGATTTCCTCCTTCTCTCCATGCATCAATCTATCTATCATTCTAATTGCAATTATAAACCAGGTAATCCAAAGCCCATGAAAATGTCAATAAATAATACCTGAAGAACACTTGACATACAAAACTCGAAGTTACAGCTCCAAACTCACTTAAAGCATGAAGAGTACTTGGAGGTTTGATTTTACTGCAATTTGTATCTGGAACTCAGTTCTTCCAAAACTCAGAAGACGATATAGCTATATTCTAATTTTAATAGTGAAAACTGCATGACATACTGGGAAGTCAGTGGTTAGCTTATTAACTTAAGCATATGAATACAATTTTTAATTAACCAAAGAATGAGTTGAACAATAAGACCAAAGTGCAATATGAAAAATACAGCTTATGTACAATTTTATGCATAAGGGCACTCAGATATTTCACTGAAGACAACAGGAAAATTCATATGTAATAAAACTACTACTAACCACAACAATCCAAGATTAACATAAAATTTGGAAACAGGGTTTCATTAACTATCTGAAACTATGCTGACATTATGTATGTATTAGTTTTGATATGACATTTTCATTTTCTCCTTTTTGAACCAATAGATTAAAACAATGGTAAAGTACTTGGTTATACACATAACTTTCTTTCAAAATTGGTAGGTAACAATCCTACCAAGTCAAAAGAGAAACTATTTCAAAACAATGAAACAAACTGCTTTATTACTATCCAAGAACATACCACAGGCTCACAAACATCCTTATAAAATACTGATGCCTTGGAATTTGAACTGAATCAAGTACTGGAGTTCTGTGCTCTAAAGGAACACCATAAATTTAGTAGAAAGAAGATACTGTCTGAATTAAAAAAAAGTTACACTGTGGTAAGGATCACACTACGTACAATAAAGAAAACACTTAAGAATGCTGGGCGTTATTTTTTTCATATTTGATTCATTTAGAATCTATGTTATGGCTTCTTCTACACCGTTAGTTAACTAAGAGCAAATCTCCAAGCACTCCAGAGATTTATGTGCTTATATGCTGTTTTTGAAAGCATCACCCATAGTTAGTTTTCTGGTTCTGTGCACTCGGAGATAAACAAGATAAAGCAAGCCACGGAAAAGGAGAAATATACGATCATGTCAGAAAACCACAAAAAAGTCTCAATGTGATATTAAATTGCACTAATTTTTTGAAAACATTTCAAATTGACTTTAACTTTTATATATGATTTTAAATATAAAGTAGTAAAATGAATGCTTGTCAGTGATCTGTCCAGCATAAGGTTTACTACTTTTGATATTTCATGGTGAGGTTGAGTCACTCCTAGGTTTTACTGGCAATGTATTTCAGTTATTTGTAGATGAAAGATTTCTGTATAGTCTCACTAGCTTTTTGAGTGACATTTTCCCCACAACAACATTTTCTAGCTTACAGTAATTTCAACATGTTAAAGCTTGCAGTTCAGATAGAGGGGATGCCTTTTCTTTGTCCTTGAAACACATCAGATGATGAGCATTTTTTCCAAGTAATATGGGAAGTGTTTGCTAAATAAATGAGTAATTTTTATTGAGAAATTAATAATTTTAATTTTGAAAGTATTAACCATCTGTTATATAAATTAGGTAATTAAGCTATAAACCATAAATTCAGACACCACTATATAAACTGAAAGAACATGAGAAGTTCATCATGAAATTGAACCATGTGTGGGACATGGCCATGTAAATT
This sequence comes from Apteryx mantelli, assembly GCF_036417845.1. Taxonomy (NCBI): domain Eukaryota; kingdom Metazoa; phylum Chordata; class Aves; order Apterygiformes; family Apterygidae; genus Apteryx; species Apteryx mantelli. The sequence continues at coordinate 93,018,760 of NC_089978.1, forward strand.
CTGTTTTATGGTATTTTATTACAAGTTGTAGACCTGCACAAGAAAACACATATCAAAAATATTAGAACAGTCTACTTACATGCTTTCATTAGGTGAAATACTGTCATTTAGATAAGAACCATTGCTGTTCTCCATTTCTGCTAGCCTATGGAAAAATAAACAAACTCATTAAATTCATAGTGTTTTTCAGAAATTTTGCTTGCTCTAACATTCCTGAAAGAATTAAAGAATGCCATGTTTTTGATTACTTAGAGTATTTGAAACACAGATGACTTTATATTCACTGTTGGTTACCAAAGGTTTTGCAATAAGCTATCACAAGTAATTGTTTATATATTACAATGACCTGTTTTAACTCACTTCTAAGTTTTCAACTCTTCCTCTGAGGTTACGTTCAACTCCTCTTGATTAATTAATTTCACAATCAAAGACAGGCCTTGAGATGCCAGGGGATTCCACAAATTGTTCTGTATCTGTCAGTGCCATCACAGAACTGAAATGATCAGTCATTTCTCATTGTTTTTCAACATTTAGTCTCTCCTACAGGTACTGTATAATTTAGAAAATACCTCTGTTGAACACGGGTTTTTTGGGAGGGAAAGAGGAAGTTGGAATAACTATTTTTCTCTATCTCAGCCCTTGCAAATTAACCTGCTTGGTAGAAAAACATTTTATTTTTTGTATTTGTGCAATTAACCCACTTTTTGACTGTTAAGAACAGTATGAAAGTGGACAAGTGAACTAAAGCAGTGATATACTACTATTTTTATCCTCCAAACCAAGTCCTGTCGGCAGTATTTCTTATGGTGAATTACTTAACATTGAAATGTGAATTAATCAGGGTATTTGAGATTCATGTACAGTTTGGCAGTTTCAGCTCTTCTGACTTACATAATTACATCAAGGTCTATATTAAAAATAAAACACTGTTTAAACTGAATGCATGCCTTAACAAAGACCCCCACAGAAACTAAAGGCCATTTTTAATCAAGTACATGCTCTGGCATGCAAGTTAGTTGATGGAATGATTAGTAGTAGTTACGGGTTATACTCTGCATCCCAGATCTGGGAAAACAAAACCCCAAACCCTATTTTTCTTTAAGAACCATTCAGGTAGCAGCTAGCTTTTGGGATTTTTTAAAGGACTGTTTAAAGAAAGATTTGCCTAATGTCCAGCTGGTCTCATACCTGCTAGCATAATGTTCAATGCGTGAATGAGTATCATCATGTGAAAGCTGAGGGGACGAGGCAGGCCTATAAGGCAGAAAACACTGATTAATCACAAACAATACCCCTTTAAAAGTAAAAAAGACACTTAGGTATGTCTATGCCCTCGCATTTCTATGCCTTATGCTTATATTATGTTTGATAAACAGCAAGTTATACTTCTGATCCCTTGTGATGTGTGTGCTTCCTCAAGTCACAGTTTTGTGATACAAGACAGGATTGTGACAGTTTTGCAATTTGTCTGTGGTGATGACTTTTCTCTATATAAATACCTGAAGAACCTTTTCCCAAAGCATTTACAGATGAGCTTTCTCCCCGATTCTCCCTCACACCTGCCTGCTTCATTCATAATTCTGTTTTATTCACAATTGTGTGTGTGCTCTGAAAGCCTTGCTCTCATGTGTCATTGAAAACCTTTCCTCTATCTCCTTCCCTGTTCCAATATATGTTTCTATTCCTGCAGAAGCACATTCCATTTAAATGTGCCTTTCAGTACTTACTCCATGATCAATTATTAGGAATAAATACACAAAAGATAAAATGTCTGAAATGAGCCTTTAATAACACATCACAGAAACTGATGATTTGGGCTGGCTTCTTTCCAATGTTGCAATTTGAACCAATAAATCAGCGTGTTATACTGTTACCTGTTCTATTTTGGATTTCCTGCCTGACAAATGAGACGGTATGAGATCCTCTTCACTTTTTTCTGTCAATCAAAAAAATTAATGGAACTTTTCACAAGAATTAGAAAGTTGTTCTGGCTTCAATCTTGAAAACCGCATTGATGCAATTATTTTAGCTAAATATGCAGTTCAGAGACGGCAGTACTGGTAGAAAGTACTGTAATGTGATGTGGAATTTTGCCAGTCTATTAGGATGTGCTAGAAAAATAAAAAATGATGCAGCTTTCCAGATTGTTCAACAACTTCAAATTTTAGCTAAATTTTACCTTCTGTCTCTTTATTATTAGGACTCCTTTTTAGAACTCCTGATGGATCAAGTATTTTCCACTCATTTTAAATTGTTATATACTGTGGTCAAGCTAGTTCTGTCCAATGGGGAATGCATTACATTTCAAGAGTGGATAAAATAACTTCTGCATTTACTGGTTATAACTCAAAACTGTAACAGTCTTGTGGTGTATAATGCTGCTGTTTGTTAGGAGTTTGATAATCCTGTAGTAATCTACTAACGGATCATTATACATTACTGGTCATCTTCCAGTTTTCATATCAGCCTGCAAAGTGCTTTAGAAAATTAGGATCTTTCAGAATTCATAGAACGATATGCTGTAAATACAAAAGTCATTATCATCAATACTTCTTCTCAGGGAATGAGAAAGCTTTTTTCTGTAAGACATTATAGATCAAGTATCATGAATCTCATTTTGTCTGAAGTGAGCTTTGGCCTCCATCTCTAAATTTACCCATCATATATTCAGACATTACCAGAGCAAACCAGTAGATAAATACTCAGCTCACAGACTTCCTCAGTACAACAGAGATGCCTGAAGATGGGCAATTGATTCTCTGTAACCTGATATCCTATTTTGCGTAAGAACATCAATATTGAAGGGAAAAGAGTGGGAAAACAGTGCAATTTATCCAGAGCAGTGGATTATGGAGCAAGATAGTAACACTTTTCTGATTAAAAAAATGTGGGTAGCATTAATTTATTTGTTTGGCATACAGGATGCGTTAAGCTGGTCTAATGGGTTATCAGTGAAAGAAGAGATCTTGTTCTCAACGCACACACTGTACTTCTGCTCCTACTACTGTCTCCAGATTAGGAAATTTGCATTAAAAGTAGCTTTAGTTTTGAAAGGGATCGTTCTCCTAATCTATTTTAATGCTGGGACTGCACATGTGTTTCTACCAGTATAAGGAAAGGATAACGCTTGGTTGGGACTAACTGGCCAAAGGAGGAAGAGAAGTGATGCTCCCTTTGGCAGTAGTGCAAGGTAAAAGATTCAAACTACAGCCTGTCTACATGATTGCATACCTGCTGCCTTAAAACTAAGCTTTATCATCAGAAGTGAACAAGATATGATTCCAGTGCACCAAAGGAAGTTAAAGTAACATAAATTAAGAAACGGACATAAAAAATATGAACATGAATCTAGCATATATATCTTATTATTGAAAAATAAAATATTAAGACAGTTTTGTAAAAAACTGATTCAAAGCCAAAAAAAACCTGAAAAAAACCCTTGATTTAATCCCAAATTCTATTCTCTCATTTTAGGCACTTGCACAATTCAAATGTAAAATAATTCAGTGGGTTACAATAATACTATTTATAGACTTCCTTCTTGAGCTAATTCTTCATATATCCTTGTCATGTCCTCCTATGCTTTTAGGAGTACCTGACTGCTTAGAATCAGACACAGGATACAAGGTTTGGTGCACCCTATATTTGACCCAGTACACTCCACTGGGGTGTTCCTCCTACCCCTGTATTTAAAATATTTCAAGGACTTCTGTAGAGACATGTATATAACCCAAATACTTTACACAGGAAACTGGCAATAGCTTTTTCCTTCCACATACTTCTGAAAAGGAGATATGATTCCTGAGGTAGAAAAGAAAGTAGGAAGGTTAAGGGTTTTATTTTGTAAGAATGCCAAAACACCCTCAGCTTTATCTTGATGTTTTTTTCCTCCTATAACCAAAGAGTAAATTGTAACTTTTTTTCTTTTTAAAGACAGCACAGTGTGTGTAACTTGTTCAAATTGATTGTGCCTCTCTGCCAACTACAGGCATGTGATGAGGCTACGTTTTCCAGTTTGTCTACACTTCAGAATACACTGCAGTAGCGACCTACCTCACTGAGTTTTTTAAAAATGTGCTTATAAAAGCAAACATGTTGAAGAGCACTGTAAAGTTTTAGTGTTGAATTCAGTTGTTTAAAGGCAGACCTCTGCTGGTGTCTGAACTAGCCTGAGAATGACTGTGCTGCACTGCAGTCTGTGGTGTAGACACATTCTTAGATGAGCATCAGAAAAAGAGCTTACTACCCTTACTTTCTAAGGACATGTAACCAGCTCACATAATCATTTTGAGTAGTCAGCAGGGAGGCTTAGAAACATAGCCAATATTTAACCAAGATATAAATTCCTTTTACTAAGACACCATAGTTACATTTTTCAAGATGGTGTCTGCAGTAATAGCCTTAAGAATTCCATTAAAGTCAAGTGGCGCTTGAGTGGCAAATACCATATACTGCAATTCTCTATGCTCATGGAAACTTGGGTGAAAAGATGAAGACACTTTTCTTGCTATTCAGCATTTCAGTTGATGCTTCTAGACAGTGTGGAATCATGTAACTGTATTTGTCCCAGTGACAGCCCCCAGTCCAAGTAAAAAGAAATAAATTCTCTTGCAAAATGCATGAGTTGCCCCTTTAATGCATGGCAACCAGAATATATGTAAAAGATCAGCAAACAAGCAGTCAGAATCACTAACTTCTAACAAAAAATATATACGTATATATTTATAAACAACCCCAGACATTATAACATGTTGTTGATGCCAGGATAGTGCTAGCACTGCTGAATGCTGCCAGGTTATGTTCTTCTGGAGGACTTTGGAGATTATCAGAAAAAAAGCACCAGAATAAAACGCGGTCTCAGAAGACACAGGAAAGTTTTCTGATAATCAGAATAAGAGGTTTGACTGCCAAAGCTGGAATTAGCCTTGTAACTGAGAAATAGCTTTAAACCTGGCTTGCTCAGTAACTTGTATTGTAAGCCTGGTGGTCTAGCACTAAGGGAAGGAATGAAGCTAGTAGAACAGAGAAAAATTATTTCCACTTTTTAATTTTCTGTTTTCTTGTCAGACCAAATGAAAGGACTGCGTTCATGAAGATATCTGAATTGGTCAACTAAGAGTTGTTATCTTTCCCTACAAATCCTGCTTCTCAGTATTTCTCAAGCCATCTCAAGTACTACATGCAAGTTATATACTACAGGGAGTTTAACCCTTAACCTTTGGTGTGAAGCTATTATCTTAGGCATGCCACGAAGTTATTTCTGTAAGTGAAGTAGGGGCACTGCGCCTTATGGTTAAGTATGCTATAGCAGCTTAATTTCATGTTATGCCAGAAACAGTAGTGACATTCCATATCATCCAAGCTTTATTTAAAAGGTTACTTTTAACTTTTCAGTTTGTTTTAAAGATAAGAAATATAGATCCACAATTTTGTACATGGTACGCTGCAATTACTCCCAGATGCATTTACAAACACAAATGCATCCTAAAGTTCAAAGCCCCTCTATTTCAGTCTGACTCTAGCCTTTGGCATTTTCTGTGGGTGGATTCTCAACCACATGTGGTTTGCAGTAGCATGTGGATTTCTTGGTTGCTTTAGGTCAGCTTCCCAGAGGAAGAGCACTTCAACTGCCTTCGCAATGGCTTGTGCTCCAAATTAAAATTATAAATCAATATTCCAATGTATACATTTCACTACTGTTTATTCAATGAAGGTGCAAGCCATATACATTTAACCATGTTACTAGAAATATATAAAATTATATTTATTAGTATCTCAATATTTATCAATATGTGAATTAAAAATAATCTTTATTTAACATTATTTTAAAATTATCCATATAACACAAGTAGCAGCAAATGCCACAATGCTAAGTATATATCTTTAGTTTATGGTAAGGGTATTACTACAACAGTAAGACAACGCACGTGCAGGAATGGTGCAAGAATGAAAATCCAGTTCATAGTTGAAAAATCCTGCTTTTTTAACTTCTGAAAAAATACAGAAAATGTATTTCCCCATTTTGATCTGCCTTCACAAATCCTACTGTAGCTAAAAAACTGTAATAAAATATCCAGTGAGGTTTGGATTATCAGGACACGTGAGTGTGTTGGTGTGCACGGATGTGCATAAAACCTAAACAACGGCCTTATGTACAAAACAATGTCATTTCTGAAAGTGAATTAAATCCATCAAGTTCAATTTATATCCTTCAAAAAGCATTTAGTTTACATTCAAAGGGATCCATATTTATCCAGAAACACAGATTTTTAAATGACAAGTTCTCATAAGCATTAGTAGGACACTGCACCAAAATCCCACTTAATTCAGTGAAAATATATACTCCAGGGAGAGTACACAGTACACATTTCATGATTGCTGGGAATTCCTGGATTTATCCCATTCTATGAGAAAGTCTACCAGAGAAAATAATCATGAAGAAAGAAGGAAATGAGCATATGTAAAACTAAACAAGGAAACAAAAAAAAAGTGAGGGAATGCAGCAGCAGTAGCAGCAGCAGCAGCACACTTCAGCAAAAGTACTCACGCAGAATCTACTGGCCAGAAGTTGATCAGAGTAACAGGACTGCAAGACAAAAAATGAGGAGGTGAAGAGAGAGGCAGAAGAAACTCAGCAGCAAAATAATTACAGAAAGATTTAAAAAAAAATCACAACAACTGAAAACAGAAAATCCAACAGACCAACATGAATGGCCATGAAGAGCAACCAACCAAAAAGTGAAAAAAAATTAAAATTTAAAATAAAAAAACAGAGAGAAAGAGAGAGAGAGGGAGAGAGAGAGAACAAGCTGTGTGCAATTGCCATTAAACAACTGATTGGACTTGTAAGAAAACCAAAGGGAACTGGGTTACTCATTGATTTCTCCATGTGTATCATTATTCCTTTTTTTTTCCCCATAAATACTTCAAAGCCATTTAATAAGACTGAATTTATAGGGTGAGAAAAGAAGAAATCAGCTGGGAAGCTTGCAAACATAATAATCTAATTAAAAAAAAAATACAAACACAGAAAGATATCCACTTGGAAGAAAATAAAAATTTAACGAAGAGATCATTAGTTTCCAAATTGCTGTATCAAATTTAAAAGCTTATAAGGCTGTCAGTAAAATAATATTTTTCTTTGACTAACTGAAGTTTAAGTTCCTCTAAGGATAGATGAAAATAAAGGGAATGGCAATTGGAATCCCAGCTTGTGTTTTCCTGTCAGCCAAAGTTAACAAAAATGAAAGAAATAAGGAGGCTTTATGCATTTAGGAAGTGACGGGAGTTGGCACCAGCTGGGGAGCTCAAAGAGCATACCAAATGAATTACTACTTATACACTTTAGAGCTACTCACGTTTCCATGTTGTCTCCCTCCAAGACAGTTTGCACAGGCAGGTAGCCCATTCGTGGGTGCTTTGCAAAATATCTTTTTGTTCGAAATTTGTTTTTTAGTACCTTGGCAAAGTCACGGACATCTTCTCCTGAAGTTGTCTGAAAGCCACAAATCACAATGAAATCACCTTTCATGAGGTTGTTATTGTCTTCAGTCGCCCCTTTGCTGGACCGTTTGAAAGAGCTGTGGCCTCACCGAGCAGAGCTGCCAATGACTTGACCTTTGGAACCTCAAATTTTATGCATTTATCATTGTAGTCCTAAAATGTATTTCAAAATGACGCAGCTAGTAGGGTGGGAAAAGGAAAAATGGGAAGCTCCAAAACCTGTAGTAACAGGCTCATGTCTCTTCTCAGGTGATCTGAAGATTGCAAACAATAATTAGGTAAGAATCTGTCATTTCTGATTTGGCTTGGGATTCTTTGCCTGCTCTTTCTACAGCACTAAAATGGCTGTAAAAGAAGTCTGTCTGCGTGACCAGCAGACTGCTTTTCTGACTGACTCCCGTCTTGCTACACATTCTTTGTTTACAGTGTATAGATTTGTCAGTCCATGAAAGTCAGCCTAATACTTCTGGTAAATTTTCTTTTAAGTTTCTCTTCTCAGCCTTTAACATTTTGATCAAAGAAGAACAGAAAACTGGTAAGAGCTGCTGAAACTTCTTAGATCAGTTGTTTCTTCCTGTGTCTGTTCAATATGAAGCTAGCAGGCATTTAGATCAATAATCTGAAAAGAGTGCTATTTGCACAAAACTTTCTACCTTGCTATCTGCACTCAGCTCCCTTTCTCCTATAGAGACCAGTACAGGAGCAAAAAGTAGAATTCATCTCCTAAATACTAGAATGAGCCAGAAAGGGTTCAAAGTATCTCTGCTGGGAAGATGTAAGACTTCTTGTGAGTATGATTAAGAATCAGACGATCCTTTTCTGAAGAATTTTAATGGAAGACTTCAGTTACTTTATTCAGTTTATATCCAGTCCTTTACACCTCACAGAGAAGCTCGACCCTGAAATACTGCTATTCTACAGGAAGTTAAGTTTTTCCTGACCCACATATGGATATCACTTCTCTAGTGTATCTAATTTGAAGGAAAGAAATGAGGAAAAGTCAATCTATCTGACAATTTTTAATGAGTTCTATGGCTTCTGTTTACAGAGGAAGGAGCTGCTGGGATCTATCCATCAAGTCAACTTCCCCAGAGCTGCTGATACATACATACATATATATATATATTCATATTTATAGGTATATATTTAATGATTGCTCAGATAGAAAAATTTAGGATGCCCTGAAAAGTAATAGGCAAAAAGACTGAACTTCTTTAAGAAAAAGGACAGATGTTATGCCTCTACTGAGGATACCTACCATCTTCTGCATAAAGCAGAAAGGAATTTGCCTCTCAGGTCAGCCTATCTTGTGTGAAAATTCAGTGTGCTCCATGATTAGCAGAGAAGTAAGATATCAGAACCGACAAATTTTTGCAGCTGAACTATTTTTGTTGATGATCACCAGCCAATTTTCCAAAGACAGCTCCAAGTCCAGCTTTCGCAGTTAAAGATTCTGATGGTCCAGGCACCAATTTTTTTCTCTCAAAATTATACCATTTTTCTTTGTTACAGAAAAAGAAAATATTTGGGGTCAAACACCCCAAATTTGCTGTTGTCTCAAACGATTCATTATTCTCACATTCGGTTTCATCAAAAGCCAACAATGAATAATATGTACTTATGTCTTTTATACGCTGTATGTTTTTCAATGTATAGACTGATGTAAAATCAGTTCAGTTGATAGAGACATTTCAGACCAAAAGGGTACATAGGTCCAAACAGGAGGGTAACAGGAGTTTCACATCTGACATTTTGATTTTTCAGTCACGTAAAGGAGATGAAGATGACACGTGGTCTTAACACAGCAACATTTGTATTTTCAAGAAACTGAGATAATGCTCAGCAATATTAATCATTACTTCCTCAAAACCTTACAAGTAAAGACATCTTGGGGAAGGGAGAGATTAAATAAAACCAGATCACCGAGAAGACTCCAGATGCAAAGGGATGCACTGATAAGACCTAGCATTTTCCACCAGGAGGGAATTCTCTGCAATGAATGCAATCTGCAGTGTCTGTTAAAAGAATTCCTAACAAGGTCAGTGTCAGGAAAGCAAATATAGCAAGTCAGCTGGGAATGGAGAAAGACTTTTAATATTTAATCTCAGTATAAATAGAATAAGCATATTTTTCTGTTTGTTTTTGTTCACCTGTGTCATTTATGAACATTTATTACTATTTTCTTGTAAACCCTTTTAATTGCATTTTATTGTAACTTGGACTAAGCATTTTCAAGCATGATTAACTGTGAAAAATTCTTCCCCTTCCATCTTATAAACTAGAGATGTTGCTTGCTCCCCAGAACTATCTACATGGAATCTTAATGGTAAAATTGTGTGTTCCCACAGAAACATCACAATCTAGTTTGAAAGCTCGTATCACAAGAGTCCCAAGAAGAAGGTATGTCTTCCAAGGACAACTAGGAGCACCACGCACTTCTCAAACACTCCAATTTCAGTTTCAAAAATGTTCAAGGAGCTCAATAAAGGCAAATCAAATGTGATTATTATGTGGACAAGCTGGTAGATTAAGGCTATTTTCAACTAAATTTTCTACTTTATTCCACAGATGTAACATTTTCCATTTCAGAGCAAAATCATCCACAACAAAACTCTCATCAGAACTGGTTTGTGAGGAAGAAACAGTGGCATTAAAGCCCCTCACCTTTAGCAACCCAGCTCTCTTAAATCAAAGCAATACATAGGCAGCTGGGCCCCTACCAAAGCTACTTCTTGACATAAGGTGAGCTTTACGACTGACTTTCTGCAGTTTGGTTTAGATAAGCACATTGCCAGCCCAGCACCCCAGATCTCAGCTCCAATTGTACACACTTGCTGTATAAAGAAATCTCAATTGACATGCTTGCCCCAATCAAGATATTTTTTTCATGCCAGTGTGCCACTGTTAACCCCAAACACAAAAATGATCCTACTTTTAAATCCCAGTCCAGAAGTCAGTCACTTCTATGCTTTGTTTGAAACCTCTTTAAAAGTTACCTCTCTTTGAACAATAAATTGAGCTGTGTTGCTTGCAGGAATAAACATAGCTTTTTGTCTAAATAAAAATTAGGAAACTGCCTTGCCCTTATTCTGTCTCTCTCAACCTCTTGCAAGAAAAGAAAGTTATCACATTCCTTGGACATGTAGCATGAGTTCTCAAATTCCCTTTCAGCAGAACTAAAGACTACAGTTTCCTGGAAGCAAGGGGGAGGAGAAATAATATCCAACACTTCATTGTTAATTGTACACATCTAGCTATTTCAAAAATACATCAAAGGCAGCATCATGTGCTTCTGTATGTTACAATGAATTCTAACGTGAGAGCTTTGCCTAGACTAAGAGGAAAAATGCTTCACCACCTGCAAAACTCTCTTCATTCATTTAGAAAAAAATCACATACTAGATATGATAGCTTCAGTGGATGTCTTGTTCAGTCACACAGTACTTAGGTTTACTTTTTCAATAGCAGCAACAAAGAAGGTCAGAGCTTGCTGTGTACCACATTCACTTTTTTTCAGTTAATCCTTCTCTAATTCAGCTTAATGCTGGTACAGCAAGGCACGGCATATTAGCATGGATTGCTGGAGTTCAGAATTCACAAAAAAATCTACTGTCTGTAAATGGTTCTTTATTCTGATTTCAGCAATCTGAATGCAATCACAAGTTTTCTGTTTCTCACTATATTCACCCATTAGTAATCTGTATTCTTGGGAAGAACAGAAATCTGTTGGACATGTATTGCAATGAGTTGCTTCAGGGTATGGGAGTGTCTCAGTCTTGCTTCATTTCTCTCTTTTCACATTTTCCTCAATACACATCTTAATATACAGGTAAGAAAATGGTAGCAATATGTTGTTTTGTGCACTCTGTGCATCATTCACAAATTCCTCACATCACTTATTAGCAGAAGAAAAGAAGCAAACAAGGAAACAAAACAGTAGCCAATTCAGCACAAATTTTCTCAGCTACAGTTGAAAGGAATGCTCTAATGTGGTCTGTGACTCACTCAGCTCATTACAGTTTGCTCTAGGAATGCCTACGATAGAAAAGTCTGTTTGGACTTGTCTAGATAGTTATAGAACTTCCTTCTGATTTGTGCAGAAGTTTAGAAACTTTTCTTTTTAGTTTAGTTTAGTTTAAATCCCCCTTTTCCAGTAACCTTAACCAGTACGGAAAGATGCTAAAAAGAAGAAGCCAATGAATAATGACAAAAATCTAGCAAAAACAAACTAGTTGCTCTTGCAGAGGTTCTGATTAAATAGTGCCATATAAATGCTACAGTAAAAGTTGATAGGTAATATAAAAAATATGAATGAAATAAAACTGATAAAAATAATGTTTTTGCTGTATTACATTTTAAGGGAGTAAATTTTTCTCTGTTTCCTGAAGTTTCTAAGAAAAGCTGATAGTCAGCTTCATTCATGCCATGCCTTTTAGGTTTGGATGAAGATCTAGAAATCATTCTCATATTTTTATTAGGCTAGCCCATGTATAATTTTGATGCTTTATTTTTAACATTTATATTTGACTAGCAGACAAAAGTATAAGACTAGTGACCATCCTATCACATGAGGAAACGATAGCCCGAGAGTGCAATGCTTCAGTAGCATCACAAACAATAGCAAAGACGGCTGAAAGCTCAGTCATTCTGCATTGTGGAAGGACAACTTGAGAGCTTCTCTAATTTCTGCCATGGTCTGACCATCTCTGCCATGGTCATAAGAAATCAAAAAGAGAAAGGAACACACCAAGAGAGTAATATGGAATTTTCTTTGTCAGCTGTCTGATATAAAAGAAATATCTATGCACAAGTGATCCTCTTGAGAGCTGTGAAATAAGGGTGAGGACCCTGACCAATGCAGCACAGTACAAATGGGCTGCATTAAACAGTCTGGCTTCCAGTCTTCAGAGATGAAATCTAACTTGCTACTTTTGACCACTTCCCTGATTTTTTTCTATCATTAAGTCATCATACAAGGAAAAGGTACTATTAAATATTAAAACATTTAAAATGCAACCAAAGTGTACCAGGGAAAAAAAAAAGTGAAGAGGCAACTTGCTGGGGAAAGGAAGAAAAACCTCACACTGATACAGAGAAAACACTGTGACCTAAGTTGCAAATATACATATTTGCACAAATCATAGGCTCATTGCAGAAAACATAAAATGAACTGTATAAAACTGAACATGGAACAAATCATTAGCACACAATAAAGTACTTTGATACAGCATTGTACAAAAAATGAAGCTTAACTTCTATTTACTTCAAACTATTGGAGTAAATTTCTACTATGCATTACAAAATGCTGGAGAGTATAATATACAAAAGGTGATTTAATTACGGGGGGAAAAAAGCCTACCCAAATGCTCCATTAGCTTGCTCACAGCAAATGAAGTTTTTTCTTTCTACGTAATAATGGGCAGTAAGGGTCAGTAAAACAGCTACTTACTGGTGTGCAATATTCCACCATTGGATAGTGCATTTTATGACCTTTTGCAACACGACCAGAGAAGAAGCAACTTTGGCAGATGTCATAGTTAAAGTGCTTTAAGCTTCTGTACCTAAGATAGGAAGAAAAAAAAAAAAAGATATGTCTTCAGGGCTTTGCATGTGAATGCTTCATGTCAACTTGTAAAGGAGCTTTGTGCGTTAATAAGTTCTTTTCCCTGAGATGTCACACAATGCACAATACAGTACAGTGTTCATTAGCCACTGAGTGTCAGGTATTGCTGCCATCAGAGAGCAATGAAGCACAGATATTTATCAAAGAATTGCATCTTAGAAAAACAAATAATAAATACTACAAAATTTCTAACAATGGGCAACAGTAAGGAATTCTACAGAATCAGTCTCTCTCACACAAAAGACACCACTGGGTTTTTTGTTTCTATGATCCTAACTTCATTTCTTTTCATCTCCATCATGATTCCTGACACACAAAATCTTGAGCAAATAAAATTCAAGTCAGTTATACCCTTCTCAACAAGTAACTCCAGCAAATTCTTATGTTCTGCATGCAAGCTAAGAATTTGTTTGTGTAGTTGCTAGCATCTCTATCAAAATAATTTGCATGTACAGAATTTCATCCATGAAAAAATCTCAGTGCACTTTCAGGCCGTTATTTAGTCTCATCAGTTCTATGAGACAGCTAACTGTTGTATCTGCTACACTGAAGTGCTTGAAAGAGCCAGAGGCATAAGAGGTGTCTTGTTCCAAATACGCTTAGCGGTTCAGTCACAATAACCTCAAAAGAGCATTGTTTCACATGTACTGAGGCTTACAGTATTAACTTTCTAAAAGCCTTCCAATACAGTATCTTTTTGTCAAGTATGTAAAAGAGGCTCAATGACTTGCAAAGTCAGAAAAAAAATCTGTGACAGACAGATTCAACTATCATGATAACAGATTTGTTATATAAATTTAAGATACAGATGAGATCAGACAAGTAAAATCAGATGCAAGCACACAGCTCTAGTGTCCGCTTTCCCAGTTCTTGGTGTTTACTATGAGACTATCCATTCACTTGCCATCCTTTGATTTTACAAGTGCTGCCTTTTTCAATTCTATCTACTTGTCTTTGTCTGTTTATGGAAATCTTATAAGTAATTCAGTAGTTTCATAAACTGTAGCTGAGAGCAGGGAAGTTAGACTTTGTGGATGTGTTAAACTAGTTACATCCCAGCCTTAGCTCTTCAGTAATATTTATCATTTCCTCGCTGAGATATTCAAGGGGAATAAAAGCAGGAGATGAGTTTAGATGATCAGAGGAACAGCCCTGCAGAATTAAAACTCAGATTCAAAACAAAACAACATGTTTCTTCATGTTACTTCCCATGTTTCTCACTACCTGTGGAGTTAGAGAGGAGAAACCTAGACATGAAAAGCACTCTCCCACTATACGTACACATAAAAGCAACATTCATACTCTCCCATGTAGAGCAAAATGATGGCTTTTCTATGTGATACTGCCTGCTGCTGTTGTCTCTCTGGCTTTTAGAAACAAAATTACAAAAAGCTCTTTGAAAACAACATGATACCACAGAAGGATAAAAGCCAGTAGTAAAAGAAGACCATGAATAAAAAGGACACAAACCATACAAAGCAGCTATTCGGAAACAAAGCGATAAAATAAGCCTAAGCATAATTGAAAGTGAGCATTTACTTAGCTGTTAAGTGGATTCTCAACAAGCATACCGACACACAGCCATTTTACAACACACTGGCTTATTCATTGCTGTAAGTAACCATGGTTTTGACTGAGATATTTAAATACATCAGCAACATTTCAAAATCAAGGATTTCATATTATTGCTAAGTAAATGGTGTTTACGGAAGATAGATTGAATAGAATCAGAACAAAGAAATGATTTTAATGTAATGGTATTTCTAGCTTATCAGGTCAATATTCCACCAACTTAATTCCCTCTCTCTGAAAAAAGCACAATATCTTTACATGTCCACAAATTTTCAAATAATTTTCTTGCTTTATACCATGATAGAAAGAAATTCATTAGGATCCAATCGAGAAAATACAATTGCATTTACAGGACAGATGGAATATAAGGCAAATCGTATTAATTGTGCCATCTACCAATACTTCGATCGAAGCACAGAAGGAATGAAAGCAAGAGCAGGACTGAGAGGAACAGATATCTTAACTGATAAATGGATTTTATTATCAGATCTTCAACTCTTGTACCACTTTATCCAATCTAAGTGTCACTCTCTTCCTCTTGCCTTGTCACAATTATTTTTTCCTGAACAACATCTATAAAATCAAGAACATGATTTGCCTGGAAACAAACATAGCTCTCAATCTACTGAACAGTAGTACAGACAGTAGAAGGGGAATTTGTTTGTACCTGAATCCAATAATTGGACACTCCTTACAGATGTTGCATTTAGCTTGGTGTTTGGCAGTTTCAGCAGCAGCCACTCTGTGCAACACTGGCAGCCACACCATGGACTGTGGTTCCAGCCTCATCCAGTCCAGGAACAGGGCTGCTTCAATCTCAGGCTTATTATTGGCCTGTAACAGAGGGGGAAGAAAGACAAGGGCTGAGCACAATTCATCTCAAAGGCTGAGCACAATTCATCTACATATTACCAGCTAATTAGCAGTTCAAGCCATTAGTTTCCTACCTACTGCACACCTTTTCCCTGAATCTCCTCGAGCTTTTCCCCTAGTACATCCATCCTTAAAAATAAATAAATAAAATTAAAAAAAAATCTTCCAGGATCCTGCCTTTAAAACAGGAACTGAACACTATTATTAACATTTCAAATCTGTTTCTCTTATTTTCTATTACAATAGACAGCACTACCACGTACACTGTCACAGAGAGAATCATTCACTTACAGGATCATCTCTGATGCTTAATCCTCTAGTTTTTCCTCTCTCTTATCTGTACTTGCATAGCATTGTTTCTCACTTCTCATATTAAAAAGACCATCTGTGTCCTGCAACCCCTAAAGTTCAATGTCTTTCGATCAAAATTGCTTTAACATCCTTCATCATCACACTGACCTTTCTTCAAAATGCATCTAAGGAAACCATTAAAATCGCTTTTCAAGCCTGTTGTTGAACTCTCTGCCTTCTCAAGTGCCTCAAAATCCTTCTTTTCACTCATGTTTAAATTTATTGTCATTGCCTGAAAACACAATACAGTTCTGTCCCACAGAATGCGAAACATTCAGTCTCGATTTCCATGACCTCCCACTTTCGCCCCTCTGCCGATAGCAGAAGAGCCTATGAAAACTTGCTGGCAGGACTCTTTCTCTGCTTTCTTCCCATCATATCTATACACTGTAATTAGTTTATACATCTGTTCTACAGTAACTTCCAGGAATCTTAGTCATAGAACAGTATTATTGCATCAGGCACTGTTCAAACATCAAAAACAAAATATAGTTTCTACCTCACAGAACTTAAAATACAAAACAAGAAACAGTAAGCAGACAAGAAACACATAGCAATAGGAGACAGTGATCAATGGTGTACTGGTCATACCATATTGGCAGAACGTTAGCAACCAATTTTGAGAAAAATTTTCACAACTGAACTAAAGGAAAGAGCTATATGGAAAAACAGTTAGGTTTTTTTTTTAAAAAAAAAAAAAAAAACAGGCACTGTTTATAAACTTCAACAAACCAATTAACTGGATCAATAACTGCAGACCAAATAAAACAAAGTTTCTTAGAGACAGAAACCCTGCCCATAGAAATGAAAAAAACACAGAATATCTTCTGAATAATGCATTGCACTAAAATTGACTTAAAATGCTGCTGCAATACTTTGACTGAATAGAAATAAGTTCTTTTTGGTCAAGGTCTTCTTCTTGGAATTTTTATGCTAATTTGGGAAACCATCTAAAGACTCCCATGACTATATTTACGATCAATGTAAATGGATTTCTGGTACTGTCATACACATCCTTTTTGGATGTTTGGGGTAAAACCATCAAACCACACATTGAGACAAAATCTCTCACAATTTAATATTCACTACATGTCTTGTACAAAGTGAAAATAATCTTTTTTAATACACTGAAATATGTCTGAAAGCTTCTGCATCAAATCCTACTCCTCTGGCCTTTCAATTAGCTATAGTATTTAGGGTAGCACACGTCCCGCCCTCTCCCCCCCCAGCAAAAAAACAGAGCAAAAACCAAAAGCACAAAACTCCAGCACTGGCAACAGAAAAATGGATACTGCCTTCCACCGAAGGACATCAATGAATTCAATAAAATTAAATTAATTCTAGAACTCTCTTAAGAGGAAGACGTATTTATAAAATGTGATCATTTCTATGTCTATTTTTCAGTGAGCAACTACAGCAGTAAAATGGGGGGGAGGGGGGAGAGGTGACTTTCCCTGAACCACTCAGTGAGCCAGCATCAGCCAGGAACTAAAATGGCAAAGCATTACTCTAACTAGTAGACTACACAAAGGTCCTCTAAACTTCCAATATATTTAGAGTATCCCTTAAATATGCTATTGATAATAAGACAACATGAAATGTATTGAAATGCTGCAGTGAAAGCTGTAGACAGAATAAAAACGAGCCACTCAAAGCACTACTCTGTACGTCTGTAGTTGCTTTAAATTTGCAGGGAAATTTTTGCCGTGATGAAAGATTTTCTGTAACATTCAAAGATCTATTTTAATTTTGCAGTCACTGTTGATTGCAGTCCCCATAGTTGCCTATCCAGGGTTCTGCATCCTGGCTGTACAAAACGTGTGCTCAGGGAGATTAGGTGCATTAAAATGTATCAAAACTGGTTCCAAATTATATTACATGAAGATTTAAAGCCATGTGGAAAAATGCTGGTCAGGGTCAGACAGTATAGGACAGACAGTTCTCAACTCTTCCCTGTGTTGCTCTTACAATTTTTTTAATAATCTCTAAATCCAGTAAAGGCAGCAGCTAAAGATTTTACATAAGGAAAGAAATCTGAATTCATACGGAATATATCTGAAGCAGCAAGAGCAAGCTGTAAAGAATATTAATGGTTCTTTTCTTGAACACATTTCTGTGGAACTCCCAGTTTTTATGGTAATAACAGAGTTGAATCAGAAAGTAAAATTCATAAAGCCCCTTCCAGCTAACAAATAACAATGTTATTGGTGAAAGGGGGGAATATTTGAATTAATTATATGCCACACATCTGTTTTTCAGTATTTATTTTCTAGAAACAATGGGGAAATGGTGAAGTTGGGTGCTGCTTGCATCTTTATGCAATACTCAGGAGTTTAATTTTTCTGTTTATTTTTTTTTCTTCCAGCTAGTATTTTTTAAAATACTCTGTGCTGTATCAACTTTATCTACCCAGAACATGAAATATGCTGCAAAATACAGTCTTGATGTTATATGAACAATGTCATATGTTTTTGTACAAAGTCAGGCAATACAACACAAACTTCTGGTAAAAATTTTGATGAGTTATGTTCTGTAGAGCTGCACTGTAAGAAATAAATTGTAAATAAACTAACATTATTAATTTAATGGTCTTTTCCATGCAGGTTGGAAAGCTTCGTGTTAGTCTAAGTAAATACTATTTTGGACAAACAAACTGAGGAAACGAATGCTTGTGACTTGCTAAACTTTAAGAGTACAAAGCATGCCATGAGTAGAAGCCCTGCCTCCCCACAGTTAGGCCAAACCCTGTTGTACCTTGTCTTCCATTCTTGAATGGTTTCCCTAATACATCTATGTTCTCCCCACTGCTAGCTGGTAAGAAGACAACAGTCAGTAATTTACAGTTTCCAAGGCAAGTGCTGCTTCTTGGTCCACAAAGAAATGATTACTATAAAGGTAACTTTGGGTGATAGACTCTTGGAGGAAATACTTAAGATCATTACTTTGATTCCTTGCATTACACTTGCACTGTTCCAGTCAAAGGTTTTAGTGTTCTGGCAATGACTAATAAAATAAAAAAAGTGAACTCAGGACTGATTTATTGCACTGTACCATATTGTTGCCACTTGAAAAACATAATCTTCCCGCCCCCACCACCATACCCCGAATCATTTCAAAGTAGCTCTTTAAACCAGTTCACTTGCAGAACTCTTCAAGAGTGTCTCCCAAAATCAGGTACAGGTTCACAAAATCCTACTGAAGTAAAACCAGACAAGTGTTGTTTTATGACATTTACAGCAGAGCAGCTTGAGGAAGGATTTGCTAGTTCCCCTTTGGCCAGTTCTCCTGTGTCAGAGCCAGAAGCAGAAGAAATATCCTCTGACTAGATACAAGGGCTGTCTGGATCTCTCAAAAGCACAAAGAGACCGAGTGTCTCAACAGCAACACTGTATTTGCACATTATTTTCACAGGGATATAGAGCTAGAGCTGTCAATAAGTATAGCTATTATATAAAGCATTAATATTCCCTACCTGTTTAAAAAACAACCAACAAAACCCCCCAACCCTCTCCCACAAAACAACTGCCCAGTTAAATAAAAATACTGCATTAATGGCCAAAGTTAGTATCAGGTCCTAGCCCAGGATTTGCAATTACCAAACTCCACCTAAAAAAAAACTTACAGACCCCTATTTTGGATTTGTTTGCCTGAGTAAATACATTGGATTTGGACACACATTTAAGTGGTTGGTAAAAGCAATGCTCTCTATTGCTGATCTTTCTTGTTCACTGATCAGTACAAACCTAAAAATGAAGACTGTACAACACAAAATTAAAATACTTTCCTCTGTGAAAATGAAATGAAACAAGGTCTTAAATGTTGATATGAAATAACTACATATTTTACTCATCCTTGGTTTCATCTGTGCTATTTTTCATATAAAGTACCCTACCTCAGGTACAGTTTCAGAAAAAAACATACTTAAAACAGTTTATAACAAAGAACCAAATATCCAAAATTTTATTAGGAAATAGCAACAAATGTTTTCATCTGAGCTGAACTGTCTCTGGTTTTGCTCTCACTTCTTAAAGTTCCAATGTCATAGAAAATCACAAAAGACAGTGATGTAAACAGTGTACTTATGTCCTGTCTATATTATGCAAGGAAAGCATGTTAACAATTTGTGATTAAATACAGGTACCTTCATTCATAACATTTTGCTATCCTGTTTACTTAAATAAAAAATGTATCCATTACATATCAAACAGGGATCTCTTGCACACCACAACAATACTGTACTGAATTCACTCAATTTTTCACAGCTATATAGATTGCATGTGAAAATAATGCAGTCTGAGCCCAGGCTAATACATTCTGCAAATGGTCATTAGATCAAACTCTTTGCTCTCGCATGAGATATTTTTTCTTTAAAATCTCAAAACATAAATTACATTTTCCCCCATGTGGGAAAGATACTATGTGCTCTGTAATCCCCTTTTCTCTCCACAGTTAATATTAGTGCTTTTCGTTGCACAAAGAAACCCGTGAAAAACAAGCGTCATGCTAGTGGGAAGAATAGTTAAAGGAAAGCAGCGGCCTGAAGTAAAAGGACTCATTTCTCAGGGCAAAGAATGCACTTGTAGGAGCAGCAAGTATTTTACTGCCGTCTGCCCAGGCTGTTACAGAGAACAGCGCCGAGAACACATGCATATTGACAGACCAAGCCTGCCCTCCCCCACCATTCCCAAGGACTTGTACTTCAAACAAAAAGCAGGAGAGATTTCCCCTGTTATCTCCTAGAACAGTAAACATCCCTTTTTTGTGCTGCTGTGCATGACAGACAAGGCTGTTGCCAGGGCACCTAACCTAAGGGGGCTGGGAGAGTGATTTCTGAAGCACACATTTGTTGCAGACTCTGACATGACTGCAAGTTATTACTAGCTTACCAGAAGAAAAAAGAAATCTGAAAAAAAACAGTCCTCGCTGTGGGTGCACAAAGAAAGACTTAACTTAGTTTGGACATAATAATATAAGCTGTAAATTCCCCCACTATTTTTAAAATTAAATTATTTCACTTCAGTAAAAAGAAAAGATGGTAGCTAAGAGTATGAGAAAGCACTATGGAGACAGGTACTGCAGACATGCAGTTAAAAACCAAAAGCACCTCAGAGAACTTCTACAGTTGTAACAGGCCTACAATCAGGTTAGAAATAAAAAAGGAGGAAGGTATGAAAAGCTATGGACAAGCAAGAAAGTGCTGCCTATTTCTTCACTGTGTTGTTTCTCCCTTTACAGTGCCGACAGTGAAGCATATCTCAGCAAAAGAGGAAATGAGAAAAAAAACAAATGAGGTGGCACCCTGCACCTCTGCGGGTCAAGCTCAGGGCACCCCGGGGGGAGCCCACGCGACTCCCGAGTGCTGCTCCTCATGCTCCTCTGCTTCACCTGCTCTTCTCCATGCCTCCCTGCCAGGCCACCTCTGCCATTTCTCTAGCAGTCTCTGAGGCCTCTTGGTGTCCCCCATACACCAGGGTCTTGTGCAGTGCCTCTCACACTGAAAGGATCTTTGTGCTCTGCCTCTCCCTTCCTCCTGGAAATACCTTATTTCTCCACCTGTCTCCAACTTCAGCTGCTTCTTTCCTTCCTATCTGCTCGCACCCACCTTTTTGTTTCCTTCATCACTATTATTTCTGCAATTATTCTTACTGTTGTTCTCATTCCCTTATGGCAGCCTTTCCACGCAGGCCCTTACTTTTCCACTTCTTCGTTCCTTCTTCCCTCCTCCAACAGGTCTGTCCTAAGTGGGGATTTCTGCTCCTCAGCCTAGAACTCCACCCGTCACTGCTACGTTCCCTCACTCCCACATATTTTCCCTCCTGACCTGAGCCTCCCTTCCCTGTTCTAGCCTTCTGAAGGGATTTTCTTTTCCATTGGGGCCTAGGTCAGAAACAATCCTCCCACTCCACAAGTTAAAACTGCGGCTTCACCTGGAGGAAAAATAGAGGATAAAATTCCTCATGTGGCAGGTAAGAGAACACTACCTATTTTTTACTGCAGGGAAGAGAAGAAAACCCCAAGTTTTGCAGTGTTCTGATTTATGTACATGTTAAAGGTTGTGCCTAGTTTTGCTTAGGCTGAATCCAGAAACGTTGGTAATTGGATGCAGTATAGCATTCAGCTTGTTGGTATTTCTTTATCTGTAACAAGACAATTTTGCTAACTCACTGAATTCAAATAACCATTTATTCCAAGTCTTCTATTTTATAAAAACTGTTTTTGTGCTTCACCTCTGTGAATTTTGTTTTTTTTCTAATGTAAACACACAGAATGCCCGTCATTTTTTCAAAAACATTTTTTTTAAGATTCCAAGGTCATTTTCATCATCATTTTTCAATACAGTTTTGTAAGTGCTGTTGCTGTTCACTTGGGAAAAGGGAAATTATGGGACCCAGAGATTCCTTAATTCATAAGAAGATCATTTGCACAAACAACCTTTTGACATATAATCTCAGATTGTGGAGTTGCTGTGGCATTGTTCTGTGTTGGTCTCACTTGAAAGTTCAACATGGAATCCTTTACAAGTCTCTGAAAACCACAGCAGGGTCTAGCCTAGCTATCAAAGCTACTATGCGGTTTATCAGCATCATACCCATTGGATATATGGCCCTATAAAGCGTTAATTTGGAAATGGCATCGAAGGCAGACCAGAATTATGAAAGGTCGAGACAAGAATGAAGGAAGTGGGGAAATATAAATCTTGTACAATTAATCTGACAAAAGGAGTTAAAAAAATACAGAAAAGAACCAGAGAAATGCCTAATCACAACTCAACGTTTGTAGTCATTTTAGAATTAGATTCTCTTTATACACTATCATTGAAGATTACTTCCAAACATTAATATTCATTGAAAACACTTGCTATGTTTTGCTTATTACAGAACCAAAACTGCTACATAATGCAACTTGAGCAGGAGGCAAAAAAAAAGGGGTGGGGGGGGAACAGTTAGGAGACTGAGAAATGGGGGTAGTTAAGACCACCCACTCTTCTATTGTAATGCAGAAGATGCGCTGAGAGTTATCACAAATAATACATTAGCTCCCCCCTCTAGTCACACAATGAGCAGCTGACTACCTCTTCATTATGCAGTTATCTTTTGCATTTTGCTGTTCGTTAGGGGAAAGATGAATAATTCCCTTAACTCTCTTCCTCCCCAAATTAAATAATTTACAAATTTGAAAAAGAGACTTCACTGCATATTCCTCAACAGACAGGACAGAAATTCTTTTAGTGCTGTTTAAAGAAAAATGGCCTTATCCGTTCAAACAATGAAACTCATTGGGTGCTGTCACCCCTTGAAAGCAATACTAATGCTGACACTTCAGTTTAGTCCGTCAGTCCTATCACTCTGTTGGGCACCTGGCTTTCATTGGTATGTACATGCATAATATTTAGATTAACTACTCCTGTTCAGCTACATGGTAGCAAATAAACAGTGATCTGCTGCTGGCAATAGAAAAGTATAAAAGCTGAAATTGCCATAACAGAAGACTTAACCTGCTTGCAGGGTTCAGTTACAATATAGGCCTTCCTGGCAATTATTTCCATCACTGCCACAATTCTAGTGAAGATGGGGCCTACAAACAAACAGACAAATTCAAATACATCTTGCGAAGAAAACAGAAAAAATCCACTAAGCGACCCTCAGAACCCCAATCTTTCTTCCATATTTTCAATCCTCTTAGAAATGGAAAGGCTGGACTAAAAGAAAATACAAAGCAGAAAGTGAACATCACAAACTTACAAACTGGAAGCAGCTTCGGACACTTGGCTCAATATTACTGCCGCCAAAGGAGGCCACTTCTCCCAGCTGCCGGGGGATCTGAATGGAGTCGTGCAGGAGGAGCCCCAGCCGGCGCTGGTCACAGAAGCCCGTGGAGCTTGCCACTTGCTTGAACAGGTCTGGGGAAACAGAAAGGACACCGGTGCTATGACAAGTGGGATATAGCAAACACTGCAGATTCACTTCATTTCAAAGGCTTGCAAGTGCAGTAAACAGCCTTGATGGACAAGAAAATAAATGCCTCCTCAGTTTGGCTGCCTCTCTTTCTGCAAACACAGAAGCAGTCTACTGTTAATTTTAATTACATTATGGGCTTGTATCTGTGAATAAAGACTGTTCTAATATAACGCCTTTGGCATTACTGATGATAACAGCTATGATTCTGTAATATGATTACCTAAACAGCAGGATCTTTGATCCACAGCAAAATAAATGTTTTAAAAACATTGCTTAACAGTAAAATCATCTCATACAACATACACTACTTTTTCAGTTCTTCACTATAAACATACAACTCAGAGAACCAATTCTCTTTCAGATGATGAGTTGATCTGAAAAACAAGAGTTCCCTAACTTTGATATAACAAAATCTTTTAATCCAAGAATATTTCTAAAATGAAAGAAAAACATTACAATATTACAGAACCTGCCAGCCATTGGGAATGCTAATATCATATTAAGTTTTCATTTTGAAATGAAACGTCATTTTAAATCATGTTCTATTATTACAGCATTTTAGAAAAGAAACCTTACAGGACTGAATCATCATCCTTCCATAAGCTCAGTTTAATTTGGTGGGAATTAGTTATACTACATAATTCAGTTAATGCTAACCTAATTTTTCTTATTATTACAAACTCTAAAACCTACTCAATGTATATTTATTTGGTAATATCCCCATTGACAATACATGACCTGAATAAATTTTGCTTGCTTTTCAAAGAGTTAAAAAAAGAAAAAAGTGAGAGAGAGAGAGAGAGAAAGAGAGAAAAGAGGAGGAGATTGCTAGCATAAAAATAATATGCTTTTTTTGGAGTCTTCTTAATATTTCACCCTATACCCGGGATACAGTTATATAGTTGCTCCAGCACTGTTTGCGATAACTTTCCTAGCGTAGTTTGACATCTATTTTCTGTGTGTCTGTGGAAGGAACAGAGGAATGGATAAAGAAAGGACTACTTTTAAATTACAGGAGTTTCACTCTTGCCAAGTCTATGCTTATAATACATAACTTGGGGAAAAATCCTTCCATTGCCTCTGCAATCCTGAAGAATTTTGCTGTATCAGAACCAACTCTGCTCTGCTGGACAGATGAGAGGGGAGAGAATTTAAGGGGTGGGATTGCATCAGATACATGCAGCAATAGTACCACTGCAAGAGCTGTAGCACTTTGGCATGGATGGTGGAGCCAGACCACAGTGTGGCAGAGACAATTCCTTCCTCTACCACAAACTATTCAGCTTTTAATTTACCCATCATTAAGCCATTAAGAATGTTCTACAATGTTAAAAGGGGATTATACACTCCGACGCATATGCACTACAGGAGACTATAACATGAACAAATGTTTTTCATGATAACTTTTATAATCCTCAGGGAAGTATCATTTTTATGAATTACTTTAAGAATATCTATATAGTTGTACTGGATAACTTTTTATAAGATTTAAAAATTTTCCAAAATACTTTTTCCACAAAAAACACAAGAAACATCAAAAGACCTAAACTGTGACATTCATACTGATTTCTAAAATCTGATCCAATTTTACATTCTTATGCACAGACTCTGTTATTGGAACTGTTTGTTTTCTTCTTTAGCTTTCTTCGACTTTTAGTACTAAAACAACAAAATAATAACAACTGATGAAAAAATGATATTGGGTCAAATCCTGAAGGTTTTTTTGTTGTTGTTAAACACATACATGAGTGATACCATTTAATTTAACCACAAAGTTACTCTTGGAAATTACTCTTATCTGCAGATCTTCTCCAGATTCCAGCCTCACTTTGAACTCATTCATTCATTAGTCAACTGAAACATATACTAAGTTCAAGTGGAATCTTTTCAAATATTTCAGGATTCGGTCCATTAAAATATGCAGAATATTATATTGATATATGCACACACACAAATATATGAAGCTGAAGTTATGGGATTAAAAAAAAAGCAAAACAAAAACCCAGTGTGCTGCATGCTTTTAATATTTATTTAAAGATAGGAACTCCATTTAAACATAAGATACATAGTAAGACTCTAACCCCATTGTAGAAATCATTTTAAAAAGATAATGTATTTTAAAATGGTGTAATGCAAGATGTCCTGTAGATCAACATTGTTTTCTGATTGACAACCAAGTACGTGGGCATGCATTTTTGTCCATGTAGATGTGCTAAACTGCCTAAAACTACAGCAGTTTAAAAATACAACGTGAAACAAGTTAACACGTTGTGAATCTAGACTATCCAAGAGAATATCTCTGTATGCTATTTAAATGTTTATGTAGTGAATAGGAGAAATGAAAAGAGAAAATAAACATAAATTAAAATAAAAAATCAAAAAATGACACTACTTACATCTGTACTTATCTTCCAGATGTGCTTTACACAGGGATACAACACCAGTTTTGAAAGATAAGACACGGATCCTTCCTGTTCGGCCTCTAATGAAAAAAAAAACCAAAACATTGGCTAATAATATAATACTTGTATGTCATAATTTGCTTACTATAATGAAGTTTAACATAGTACTATAGCCTTATTAAATAAACGCTCACTAAAAATCATTTTGCATAGCACATATTGGCCTGTTATTATGTAAGTTAGAAACCAAATATAAAACATGGTTGTGTTTCCACAGGCATAGTTGAATTGAATTGTGCAGTTGTATCAATTCAACAAGAAATGGTCTCATTCAGAAATAATTACTCCTGTCCTTTCTTCTGACAAAAGTGAGGGTAAAGAGTCTTTGCCTTATACTTACCTGAAAATGTCTACTCTCTTAATTGTTACTGAGCTATTCACAGAGAAGATGAGCGCTCTGATAAGACAGGAAATCATTTCTTTTGCCAAAGACAATTTAACTTCACTTCAATTAGAAATGAGATGTGGTGGTCCTTTTTAGAAATTCTTTGCTTACTGTCTGTCAAACTTACCCTGACTCTTCTGAGATGGCAGTACGGAGCTAGGCACAAAACAGTGGCCTGTGCAAGCAGATGTGCAAGGTGAATGATTAAGCTTGACAAAAAACAAGAATGGAGGCAGACTGTAGAATTTATTATGTCATTAATAGCACACTGTGGTTTCTGATCTCCTCCTCATAACAGTCAAAACTCTTTCAAAGTAGTTAAGGGCCTGGTAGGTAACTCCATATCTGTTCACATACTGTCTCTAGTTAGTCTTCCTTTCAAAATTACTATTGCTTTGTAACGTGACTGTGATATTACCATTGATTTGTAATGTGACTGTGATAAGAATATCATCCTGGACACTGTAGGCAATGCAATGACAAACCTTCAGATCTTCTCTCAGCACTCAGGTTTGGTTCAATTTACTTTCATTGCTGACTTCCCCCAACACTTTTATTTCTGATAGCACTCCAAACGTATGATGTCTACTGCAAATGAGTTGTATACAGCATAGGAAGCTAACGTCTAACAAATGCCTTTTTAAAACAGAGCCTTATCAACTATTTTGTAGTGTGACCAATAAGAACTCCATAGGAAATAAGATAAATCATGTACAGGCATGTCACATTTGTGCATTACACTGCATTATTAAGTCAAGATGTAGGTTTTCTTTTTAATCCTGTGAAAGCATTGTCCTATGAAAGCGTCTACGAAAGTCAGCTGTGTTCATTTGCTCATACATATCCTCTGCAACCCTTACGAACCCTGGTACAGATGGAAACTGGTGGACAAAGCAGAATTTAGAATTTGCATCCTTTTATTAAAGAATCTTGTGTTTTTAATCGTGAATAAGCATTTGTTGCTTACCTATGCTTTCCACCCTCTGCTCCTTATTCTTTTATCCTTACTCCTCTCCCTCAAACCTTTTCCAAATTAATTATCATCTGTGCCCTGAGAAACTCCTGCTGATGAATACTAGGCTCATGCAAATTATACAGGAGATGAACGTAGAATGATTATTTCCCTGTAAAGCATATTTAATTGGAACCTGCACGAATCATGAGTTGTTCAGTTCACTATACTCTCCTCCCAAGTCAAACCAATAATTGAGCATGCTACTGCAAATGAGCATGAGTGACTGATCAATTAAAACAACTCTGAAACGTGCTGGATTTGCATGGCTGTGCCCATAATTAGATCAGCCACTGACTGTGAATTTGATTAATATCTTAACAAATGACAGTTTTCAATTATAAGAAAAAGAAAAATTCAGTACTTTTAATTAAATGTCTCCAATACTACTATGCACTTAGGTTGATCTTTGCCTATTAAGTTTTCGACAAAAACTAAACACATGTCAATGTAAGGTCTTCTCTCTTACCAGCAGAATTCAAACTTGAATTTCAGAAAAATAGCTACGAGCTTACCTCACACATAAAACACCGTGCTTCACCAAGTCCTGCAATATACAGTTCCCTAACACACCCAGGGAATTGCCTGGAGGCAGCCAATTATAATTTCTAATAATGTACTCTTCAGCACAGAGCAACATAAAGAAAGCTAGACTGGACACACAAAATCTGAGCTGGATGGCCCAGCTTAGGAGCAGCCTGTGGAATGATTTTTATTTCCTTCTCTGCCACTGATGTGACTGATCTGGAATAATATCCTAGCATGCTTTTGTTGTTGTTGTTGTTTTTCCACTAAGTGGATATCCTCATTTATATCTTATTTATGTTTGACAATAAATTAAAACTGGATCTGAGCTCTATGAAAGCCAAAGCAAATTAATGAAGTATAACCAGGCTGTTAAATAAATATAGCTCCATTCCCTACTACCAGTACACTACATAAAAATGTAGTGTGATCTGGGCAATCTGCTTTGCAGGATTCTATAGCTGCTGCAAATGATGTTAGAAGCAACTGTCTTATCAGAGGGTGATCCTGCAGGAAGAGATTGTGTAAAAATCTGCAGGTTTTCTGCAGGTAATCATGCAAACTTCAGTACTGTGATAAATGGCGGATGAAAAAACCATGTTACAGAACTTTACTTCAATGCAGTTCAAAATGTCAGTGCAAATACAGTAATTGCCTCATGCCCTTCCATTTCTGTATGTTAATGATTATTCTGCCATGGTAATGAGCATGTCTGGTTGAAGGTAGCTTGTAAGAACCTTAAGCAACCAAATAAAGACTTCCACTGACAACTTTTTTTTCCCCACTAAACTCACCAAATAAAAAAATAGCTCATTCCAAAATTAGCTTATAAGGTATATGCTAGAAGTTGTCTGTGCATATGTTGTGCATATATATGTCTGTTGCATATAGCAACATCATCAACCCACTAAGTAGGAGAGTCCATAAATTTTCTTAAGGTAAGTTTACTCCATTGTTTTCGTACCTACAGGTAACCTTTTTAAAATTAAATTTTAGAAGAAAAATTTCTCAGATCTACTGACTGCTAATGCTTGTAAACACATTACAGATGAGCCTCTTTCAACCCTGAACAAGGTTTCTAGATTGAAAGCTATAGAAAATGGATAGTTCTGAACAGGTTTAACAACCAGAAGTACAGACACACGGAGAGTCTGTTTATATTGCTGCTTCTTGATAATTCTCTTATTTTCTTCAGATGAAGGTATACTAGCACATAAATTCAAAAGAGCTGATGTAATGACGAGATGCAGCCCTGGAATTGCTCTGAATAAAAAACTCTATTTAAAAACTTCTGTTTTCCAGCTCTCTCCTTACTTAGTGTAATAAATCTGGGATTGTAAGCCTAACCAAGGGCTGTACTGATTCAGCTAAATGCAATCATTAAGCCGTTAGTTTTATCAACTTTTCACTTCAACTACTGGCTTTTCAGCTCCAAGCCATTCATGCTGTAATAAGAAAAGACAGCTCATTACCTTTTACCCCTTCCCCTTGTATTGTTGGGAAAGTTTTTCAGCAGTATGTTTAGAGTACCCATACATACGTGTCATAGACATTCAGCAGCCAGTTGAGGCACATGTCCACACAGAGGGGAACATTGACCAGGTTATTGTGCTCTTGCTCTAGTCTATCATAAATAGTGGTCAAGCAGTTAATGATCTGTAGAATATCCATCGGCTGGTCATTTTGTTTGAGGTTGTGCTGGTCCAAGGCATCACATGCAGCAGACAGACTCAGGAGATCCACTGTTAAAATAAAAAAAAACACACAATAAACGTTACAGAGCAACAGTAGTTATATTACCTGTACCTAAAAAGTAAATATAGTTGTAGCAATTTGCTTGGCTTGCATACCTGGCCAACACCATTATATGCCCTCTGAAAGTCATTCGCAAGAGTGGCTTCAAGACTCCTATGGGTGCACTGTTTATTCAGCTGTGGTCTCAGACGGCAATGTTTATAAATCAGAGAATTGTTTTGTTTTTAGCTGTAAAGTACCCATTGGGTTCTATGGAAATATCACTTAAATTACTACATAAGTAAAAATTAAATATTTCATGTTGTATATGCCTACAGAGAGGCTAATATTTAACTACTGCATTCACTGAATGTGCCCTAAGCATAGTACATGCCATCAACTCTTTATGAGAAGTGCCATTCATTTCTAACAGAAGTCAAGCAATCTTAACTGAACCAAATTCCACAAGGAATATGCAAACAAATCACAACTGAACTGGGATTAACCTCTCTGTTACTTTCATTCTGGTGAGAACAGCAAAAAGAGGATTCCAGAAATGTTAAATGACCTGCAATCTATTTCTAATTTCAGAGAGCATTTACACTTAGGAATATCTCTGTGGCGTTATGGAGTAAGACAAATTTAAAACTTTTCAGTCAACATACAACAGAGTTTTCTGTCATGGATATTTAAAATGTTGATTTTCATTCTAATTCAAGTCAGACATATTTTGAAACCTGGATGTCCATGGCAAAACAGAACTTCCCTTTATCAACTCTATAATTATTCTTAATCTGCGCGTACAAATCCTACTACCATCACAGAACTTTCCTATGATATACCTCACAGCAGTACCACACTTTAGAAGAGACCAAATCAGAGAGTTATGACATGTTGGTTTATAAAGTAAAACTGGAATCAAAACAAAAGAAAACAGAAAAATAAGACTATCTATGCAGATCTTCCTGCTGCCATATGTAAACCCTTCACAGTTTGCTCCATGGAATTTCCAGGAGGTGAGCAATGGGGAGATTAAAGTCCAGATGCTGTTGGAATAACACTGCAATAAAAATGCGTTTTATTGAGCCCTGGTAAGCAACATCTCTTGGTAGTGTCACCAAAATTTGCAAAGGCTAAATGCAGATCCCAAAGAGGAAGTTTTCAGAGCTATGACCAGCTAAAGGACACGTTTGCCAAATCCACACTTGAGTACCCTAGAACATTACCAAGAATTAAATTGCCCCTTTTGCGTCCTAATAGAGAGGAGAAATACTTCAGCTGCATACTTAGCTGCTGGATAATACTGCATAACACTATGCTGGGATTTCACACATTCCAAAAGAACTTCAGGAATACAAATTTCATTGAAAATCAGTAGGGACTTCTGCCAATAAATCCCTTAAGCACTTCTGAAAAATCTCATCCTGTGTCCCCAGAAAACCCACTGCTAGAGCAAATAAGGAAAGCTTGGAATGCTACCCCTATTATTATACCAAGAGATTTAACTTAGTATGTATTGTTTAGTGGAGGGTCTTATTAGAATTCTGTTTTTCCACATCAGCATATAGGTATTTATTTTAAAAGCTTCTTTTTGAATATTATGTTTAATTTACTAGTTACATCCAACAAGAGCATATTTATCAGCCTTATTCCAAAGCGTCATAGAACAATGTTGTTCTTCTAATAACAATTTATCAGCCAAATTTGAAATACAGCACCACCTTCACAACACCTTTAACTTGGAGCTTTAAGCTGAACTCTCAGTTCCTTTGAGACAATGAATCAATGGTAATTAAATGAACCCCTCAGGCATCTGGATGGCAGCTTAATTATACATGCAACTACAGCTAAACATGGGCCATTCCATTTTGTGAAAGCTTTTCACACAAATAAGCAGCATCTTCTGAAAAGCCTTTAACCTTGCTCTTAACCAACCTGCTGTCCTATCTTGAAATTACTGATACATGTTCACCGAACAACAAGCACAAGGTGTTTGGCACCAAGTTCTGTTTTAGGGCACTTCTTTTTATGGGAAGGAGAGTGGCTTTGACCTTCGCCAACTTAAGTTCCTCCTGGATCTTCCCCATAAAGTTAAAAGGAATGTATTGGGGGCCTCTGCCAGAACCAGGAACAGTATATTTATTTCCTGGAAGCACATATGGAGGTCCCATGAATGACAGCCTTTTGAAAGAGAAACCCAATCAGTCAGATATATATTAAAGAACTGTAAATTCATAGTCACCTAGTGATTTGGAAAGCTTCAATTAAAATAAACCATACCATTTTACACTCTGCACTTTCTGCAGGTTCTTTGTCACACTTGTGTTCTTTTTGTATTTAAAATTCTGAAACTAACTTCAAAATTAGTGTAAGCAGAAACTTCTATGCTATTTTGAAATGCAAGTCATTTATGTAAATATTTCTTTGGCCTCTAAGGGAAGAGAAAAAATGTTAGAATGTCTGTTTCTAGGCCAACCTGTGTCAAGAATACAGAAAAATGATAAAAGATGACCCTGAATCACTATCCAATTGAAGGACAAAAGTGACAATTATCAGCCAAGAGAAAATATGCTATGGAGGTCATATACTGAACTTAGGCAAAACTGAACATACAGCTGGTGATAAAAAATGTTAATGATGCTCCCAGAATGTAAGCTCATCTCTTCCGTAACTTGATGCTGTTGGCCGATACATTAAAAACTATTTAATGTAGTCTGTATAAAATAACAAAAAACTTAATAGAGAAATTGTTGAATATTTTTTTTTACTGCGTCTCCAGTAAAAGTTTGTGAATACATCACATTCTACTGATATCACAATGTTCAGATGTGGTTTGCACTTAGAGATCAGATCTTTTAAAGTCAGCAAAACAAGAAAGTCAACATGCTTTGATGTGATTATCAAAGCAAACCATACTTTTAAACAAATGGTGCAATAGTTACACATGACAGGCCCATAATAAGCTGGAAGGCTGGGATGATAGGGCAACACACTAGATTTTCCTAAGGTAACACAATATACACAATCGCTTATTTCTTAAGGATTACCATTTTCTGTATTTTTCATTATGTTTAATGTCCTAATGTCTTAATGTTCATCAGGTTGATTTATGAACTTAAAATATTTATTCTTGTACTACAGTTGAAGTAAAGGCCTTCTATTGTGTAGATACCTTTAGAGTTTGAAAAAACTCCTCAGAAGACAATATTATTCTGCTTTTCATAAAGTTTGCAGAGAAGAATATATATATATATATATTTTTTACTTCTGCAATTTTAAAGATGAAATAAAACCTAAGAGCTGATAGCAGCAACTATTTCAGCTTGAATTCAGGGTCTTTTTGGTTATAATGTAGGAGCCTTGAGACCCAACACTGTGCTCTATTTCTCTTAGTGCCAAACTGAATAAAAAGAATTCAGTAATGACTTTTTTTAACCTAATTATCTGAGTTCACAAATGACACTGAAATCACAGAATACACAAATATAATGATGGTGTCTCCAAGTGAAAATCTTTGTAAGAGCAGACTGTTAACCAAACTCCTTAAATACTCTGCCTTAGATACAAGTATGAAGAATGTGCTAAAGTATTCATTGTAAGCGCCACTGCATGTTTCTGAAAACATTCGTTCTCAGAAAATCCGCCTAAGTGTAATCTTGAAAGTCAGTGAAAAGACAATAGATTTCAGTGGATAATTACCAATTCTACATTGTATAGTTCAATTATGTATAGTCCAGAATTATGCAGCAGTACAATCCGAGATAAAACAGGGTGCAAAGTATTTAGGGTCTGCACCTTTAGTCATAAAAGCCTATCAGTTACACTTGTGCACCGTCAGCTAGAGAAACCTGTCATTTAAAAATTTTAGTTCATTACTTCTGTGCTGCACTGATTATGAAAACTTGTACGCTGCATACCACTCCAATTTCTCTTCTCTCCCTTCCCATAATGATTGTGGAGGGAGTGCTGTATCATGAAAAGATGTTTATTTCTGATCATCAGCTATGAAAATTCATTCTTTATCATTGCATTAATGTTGAAAAATAGACAAAATTATACAAGTTTGAAAACACTGTGTGCAGGAATTTCCAATTCTTACTGAAATCTTTCATTATGTTACAAGAATTGTCAGTTATTGTTTACATTTTTTTATAAATGTGGGACTGCCAGAGATTAAGTCTGTTCATTAGTGGAATTCACCCATCCTTATAAGCCCACGAGCAAACATGCTTAAAATACTGAGGTTTGACACAGTTCCAGAAAGCATGTGAGCACAAATCTCAACTTGAAATAAAACAGCAGTTTAGGCATTTGCAACTGTCTCAGAATCTTAACCCTGCAATTAAACTCCAAATAGTGAATGTTACAATAGTGAATGTTACAATATTTTAATTACCCTCCAAATGGTACCACTTAATGAACTGCTTGCTTTCGTAACTAACTGGCCCACCAAGAAACTATGAGCAAATTATTTAGCTACCAAGTTTCAATAAGCTAAAGAGCAAAGGTAACTAAAGTGACAGGTAGAATATCATAACACAGTTGAGAGAATTAAAATGTTAGAACATATACATCACTAATGTATGGCTGACAAGAGAATTTTTGAACATAATATTTTAACTGTGGAAAAATGAAGGTAAATGTTTTTTTCTAATGATCTCATTTAAAGGCAACAACCCCTTAGGGTTCAAGATTCAACTTGACCAACTATTAACTATTTAAGATCTGAAACTCTTATTTAATCAGAACTCTCACTGATCTTAACAGAGTACAATCCTGTTTGTTGCTGAGCTGTAAAGCTGTGGCTGACACAGGACATAGCTTTAGTAATGAGCATAATGAAAATATCTGGCTAAAGAGTGTAAAGATAGGAAATATGTAGGGAATGTTAACTTTGTTTCTGATCTGTTGGCTCCATCTTATATCTGAGAGATCTGGGATTGCCTAATGCCTTTATTTTGTAAGGAATGTGCAAAATGATGGGAGCAGGTGAAAGGTTTCATACACTAGGTAAACATTCTGGGAGTATTTTTCTTGGACAGTATTCATTACATACACAGGCACATACTTACAGCAAAGGGCCTTCTGCAGCCTTCGCAGTTTCATGGCAGTTCTATAAGCCGAAAATCTGACATTGTTCAGGTCAGCTAAAAGGCAAAAATATTCAAATTTAAGTTAGCTTTACATCTTAAAAATAACCAGACTCAAGAACAGGCTACTAAGCTGAACTATAACATTATAATCATTAGTTCAAAAACAGAGGAAAAAAATGATGTTAGAAACTATATTTCAGCACTCAAACTTTGACAAGCATTCAGAGGAAAAACTGTATAAGTCTTAAAGTGTTACTTCCCTGTCAAAGGCACTGAGCTTAAAGAGTACTTGAAATGATATCAGCAGTGACTAAAATGGTGTTGTCTGAAAATACCATAACCTTTCACACTGTAGCCACTTTAAGAGAGGTAAGAATCTGAAACTCCTCCCTTTTTGTCTGATGTATTAAGTCAGGTTGCTTGCTAGGCAGCCAAGAAAAGAGCTCTACACAGGGGAAAAAACAGTAGGTAACTATAAGCCACTAGTAAAAATCTAAAAAACAATGAAACTGTTGTACTTTTTACTTAGATCGATACACGCCATGCTCTGAGATCCAAAATATTCCTGGCAAAAAGTCAGTTTACTCTGCTAGGTAAGTTTTCAGGCGCACCTTTGAAATTGCATAGAGCTGATAAGCTAGGGGAGCTAGAACTGACTTGAAATAAATGATATAATGAGATTTTTATTATAACGTTCTCATGTGGCTATCAAACGTCTGCAAAACTCCCAACTAAACAGAAAAAAGTTTAACCACTGTTTTGAAAATCAGAACCTTATAGAAAAAAAGGCAGACCACAGATCAAACCAGTCAAATTAGACCAGTTGCACACTGAACAGAAACATCTCTACATTTGTGAGGCTAAGTAAGAGCTATGTAAACATTATTCAACACTGAATTATGGTTATCTCCAGAGCAAGGCATAGCAACTGTTCAATAGTCCAAGAAGCAAACACTAGACAAAACTGAAAAGAAAGATGAGATTTTGGTCAAAATGTGTTTTGGACCAAATATGTCCAGGAAACTATTTATATCTTTCTGTTCCATATGCCTCTGTGAAAGACTGAAGAAGACATGTTTGTTCTAATACTGGCTCTAGCTGTGCTGAGAGCAGACTTGGACAAACCCATTTACACCAAGAATGAAGATAAATTTACTGAAAGTGAGGTCAAAGCTACTATGGCTAAATTCCTGCCAGTACCTCAGCTAACTTGTTTCCAGCTAGGCTCAGCCTCTCTACACTACAATTCAGATATACCACCACTTGCATTGTCCAGAGTTGAACTCAGGAAGCAAAAGTGAGTGCATAATTTTGGCAAAGGGCTTGTGTATGTGTGAGCAGATCAGTAACTACCTAAACTAACCACACATAGCTGCAGTGCTTCAACTTCACTGAAGAGAACACAAACAAACTATCAGTATTACTGTTTTGAGATCAAGTAAATGAAGTGGTGCTGTTCCCAAATGAAATTGCCAGTTCCATGCAGAGACATTACAGGGCACCTGCACCGGGAATTTGAGCAGTGCCTGGGGGCACTCCTGTGTGCTACAGCAAGCCCCATCCATACTGCTCAAAAAAACAGAATGCCCCCTGGCATGCTTTTGGCCACAAAGATAACGAAGGGACTAGAGCATCTCCCATCTGAGGAGAAGCTGAGAGTGCTGGCACTCTTCAGCCTGGAGAAGAGAAGGCTCAGGGAGAATCTAATCAATCTGTATAAATATCTGAGGGGAGGGTGTCAAAAGGATGGGGTCAGACTCTTCTTGCAGAGCCCAGTGGCAGGACAACAGGCAACGGGAACAAACTGAAACACAGGAAATTTCACTTGAACACAAGTAAACACTTTTTTACTGTGAGGGTGGTTGAGCACTGGCACAGGTTGCCCAGAGAGTTTGTGCAGTCTCCATCCTTGCAGATGTTCAAAAGCTGACTGGACAGGGTTCTGGGCAACCTGCTCTAGGTGACCCTGTTTGAGCAGGGGTTTGGACCAGATGATCTCCAGAGGTGCCTGCTGGCCTCAATCGTTCTTTGATCAGCTATCCAAATAATTCCTGGGCACAGATATTCATGGGTAGTAGAATATGCTAGAGATCATCCCAACAGACAGGTCGGCCTCTTGTAATTTAAGGGTTTACTAGTACAGAAATAGGTTGTTCTGTGCCAGCTGGTTTCAGTGCCCAGGAACATTTGTGAATGCATTTAATTTACTAATACTGATGAAAACTGTGGAGCCTAAGGAGTTAATGATGGGAAAGTGCTTTGAAAATGTGAACTACTAGGTAAATACAGAAAGAACATAAAAAGCTGAGACTAGCTCAGAATAGAGGTCTGTTTAGCCCAATAAGCTGCCTCCAAGAGTAGAGAAAGAATATTATGAAAATATTATGAAAAATAAGGCAAACAGAACAATTCTTTGCTGATATATGCATTAAGCTTCTTTAAAGCTGTTTGTAATGGAATCTTGGGTATCCTAGCATCATTTACAATGCTGTACAAGCTTGAGTAGCAGAGGGAATATAAGTTCAATTACATAAACAGATTTTAATTAAGATGTTCTGAATGAATAACTTGAGGTTTGATAATTCGATAGTCTTGCATACCTAAATAAAAACTGAGAAGTGTCTCTAAAACATCATGTCTTACAAAAGAAGTGGAAAACTTTCAGCTTTGTATACAATTTCATTTTCTTTGCACAGTCCCATATACCTTTCTAATAAGCAGTTCTCTGGTGTATTGTTCCTGCCAGCGCACTCTCTCTCAAAATAACACTGACAGGTCCAGAAACCTTAATGGGGTATGGAATAAACCGTGTAATTTCAATAAAGTAACTTAATCCGTCTTGAAGGCAAATTAATAAAGCAGTCCCTTGCCAATGCACTGTGACTTCATTTTCATTTTGTACCCTTGTTGTAACTCTGCATTTGTATTCTGGAAAAGAAAAAAAAAATCCCCAGAAGTAACAATTTTATTTGCTGAAAGTGAGACTCAGCAAAATTAACTGCATTGGAGGTTAATATAGACTAGATTATGGCTAGCATTTGATACAAATGAATAGGCATTCCCTAAATTCCAACTGAGTATTCTGAAAAAGCTTTTCTACTTAAAATTTACATTTTAAGAAACATTAATATATACACATATTTCAGTCCTTGATCAGGGCAGAAAGTACAATTCATGAAGTCACTTAATCTTGACATTGCTACAGTTTATTTTACCATATATTTAATACACACTGAATTTCTTATCACACTTAATGACATTGCTTGTTGATCATCTACAGCAAGATCATGCAGACACTTCTCAGCAGCAATGTCAAGAGCCAGTCTTATAGCCCTCATCTCAGGTTTTGTGGAAGCAGTAGCAATGCTAGCTTTTGGCTCTAAATGCTGAGGTCTAATATAGGGACAGCATGACCCTACCCTCCACCATCTCCTTTCCCACTATCAATGTTAGTTCATGCTTAGCTCCTGACCTGATGTCAACTGTTCACTATCTGTGTTTGTTATACCATCACCTTCATGCTCCTAACGAAAGATTTATCTGGTGATGACAGTCATTTACTACATTGCTGCCATTCCATGCAACATCTTTCCGTCATATTTTAGACTCAGCAGTTTTACCTTTTAATTTTATTCTTTTCTTCTGTATTTGGGACTACTTTAAGCCTTTTTCCTGACCCCTCTCTCAACCAGTTTGTGTTTTTCCCTTTCATCTATTCGCTGCCTATTTTTCCACTTCTCCTGTGTAACAAAAATGGCACATTCTAGTTATTTAAAATTCAAAAGTCTCTCCAACTAATAAAAGATTTTATGGCTCTTGAAAGATTACTGTTAGCATTTTATAACTAGAAGACAGGAATTCAAATTCTGAGCTGGACTGCAAAGAAAAGAAAGTTATTCCTTGGAGAGGGCATGACAGTGAATCTCTACAAAACAAAGGTAGCTACAACCATTGGTTAGGAGAGACCAACACCTAAGGATTTGCCTAACTAACTCTCCACTTCCACCTTATCCTGTCAGAGTTAATCATGTAGCTTAGAATTCCCTTGTTTCAATAACATTTTTTTCCCGTCTCTCTCTCTCTCTGAATCTTAATAATTCAGCTTTTTTTCCTACTCCTATGAAGCTCCTAGTGTTGTTGTTCATCCTGAACTACTGCTGGAAATAACGCATTGCTCTGTGGAGGAACAACGGAAAGCTTCTCTTTTCTAAATGGGCTCAAAATATTTCTCTTGCTGGTCTACGACTTCCCCTGAATGAACCCTGCATAAGACAGATAAGGGAAAAGATTGTCAGAGAATCAGACTGGGTAACTCAGCTTGGTAACATTAGTGGTAGCATCACCACTAACAGCAACAGAGGAAATTTACAGTAAGGCAATGCTCTGCTTGTCTGGAAGACAAACATTACTGCTGAGTACATGTGGAGGAGGGAGGAAAAAGTGCAAACAGCAGCAATCTTTCAAGAGCCTATAAAAACACTAGTAGTTCCTCCTTTCTTGTGGTTTGTCCTTCCTGGGTCCTGAGGGAAAAATTTGATGCTTTCTTTACTCCCAAACAGCCCACTAAACAGTCAGGACCCACTAAGTGTTACCTCCAAAGCTTTTATAATCTCTGAGCAGGTAGGAAAACTATGTATACAAAGCATGCTCTTCTCCAGCCTTTCCCTCCCTCTCCTAAGAGGAATGCACAGTCTCATCACTTGAAGGAGGTGATTAAAAGTCTGAGAAGCCCTTGAGGTATGAAACTTCTGCAGATCATTTTAATGATATCCCACCCTATCCCTATTGCTCATTGCTCAGAAGCAACTTTCAAACATAGATCAAAAAAATGTAAATGCTTAAGAGCACAAACTGCTTAGGTTCTCAATAACCATACAGTAGAAAAGGTTACCTGGTCCCTGGAGAGGAACAGACCACACTGGAATATCTGTTGATATTAATATTTACATGCAGGAGTAAAAAGAAACCATGGCTCTCTAATCACTCAGCTATGAATGAACTCTCTGTTCAAAGGGGTATAAATGCTTCTAAGGAAGAAGTTCTAAGATTACGTTACAAAAGCATCGTGCGACAGGGCAGATGACTACCGCTCATCTCTACGTAGCAGCAGATTCAATAAACAACTCCTGCCACAGCGGGTACAGCAGTGAGATCTCTCCATGATCTTTGCAGGTTCTACCTCAGGTATGTCCTTTGCGTCAGCCATTCAAGTGTCTTTATGAAAAGAATTCAAGGTGCTAAAGCATAAACAACTCCCAAAAACTAAGGAATGTGCTTTTGACTACTTCTTTTTGTTATAAACATCACAAGCACCTCCATTTGCTTCATGGCAACTAAGGCAGAAGGGAGAAGGTTAACTAGAAAACTGATTTCTTCCATGTCCATCAGCTACCTACAAACTATTCATCAAGAACTAGTGCCCTTATTACATATACGACTTTAATGAAAACGACTCCACACTGTTAATAGTAAGAATTAAAATCAGAAATATTACTGAAAGACAATCAGACAATTAAATCGTAAGCTCTTCTGCACAATTCTGCATGCATGAGAGGAGTCCCAGAACACAGGGGTTACATTCTTCCTCAAAAGAATTGAGACACCATCATCAGTGCACTTTTCAATGTTGCATTTCCATGGTATTGTAGGAATAGCATTAATTGCATAGAGCAGATCCTGCTGACAGCGAACAATCAGGTAAAATCCCTGTTATTTGAAATGCGTTCAACAACTTACATCAAAAAGACCTGCCGGAGTGTCTCACTGACTACTGACACAACATCAACAAATAAGATGTTGGAATTATTAAAAAAAAAAAGCTAAATTTCAGTTTTCAAATCTTACATATGGATATGAACTTTTTTTTAATGTTTAAAACAGATCCTCAAGTTCTTGTACCTTTATTGAACAAAATGAGGTGGAAAGCGCCAAAAAAGCAATTAAAAGGCAATTAAAGCATTCAAGGCAATTAAAATTTTAAAGAAGGACAGGAAGCTTCTAAGAAGAACATATTCAGAAACAGATTTAGTGTCCAGCATGGAGGAACATTTGTTTTTATTCTTAAGTAGTACACATTTATGATCCAGACAACAGATTTTGAGTAATGTGTTATCACTGAACTGCTGTCCATGGTCATTCTTGGAAAGACTAATCACTCTACTGTTGCTCCAGCTGCTAGGAGTGCTGAATGACTAGGATGTTTCATTTGATAATGTACTGTCCTCTAACACAGATTTATCTGGCTGAGTGTTTAAACAATCTGGGATGGGACAGACTATCTCCTGCCAAAGGTTGTTCAAGTAATTTGTCTCTCTCATGCAATGTAATTAGAAGGCATCTCAGAGAATCCTTTTAACCTGGAAACCACTTTGTTTTTTAGTTTAAAGAGAGCTACTTGCTTATATTATTGTGAATATTATTGTAATTATTTTTTAATGAATGAGGACAAAACACTATCATTTTACCTGATTTTTTGGACAGTAATTTTCTCACTGCCTAGCAACTATTAAACTGAAAAGAGCAGTTTAAATCCTTCAGACACCAACTGCATCTCAAGAGTAAAATATGACAACACTTTACTTCTTTCAAAGAAGAAACTGAATCTCATCAGGTCAAATCCTCATTTGGTCACTCTTATCAAATCCTTATCCTCATTTGGTAAAATTACCAGAGGTTTTTTTTACTCTTATTTGCAAGGAAAAAAATATGAACCTACACTGACACACCTCAAAACCTGAAAGTCTTACTGAACTGTAGGTTGCAACATGCTCAAATAGCTGTTCATAAATATATTGCCTGCAGTGGATAAACAATTCTGGGGATAACATGTCAGTGTTGTCTCTGACAATGCCTATCTAGCGCAGTTTAAAAACTGTTTACTGAACAATCCTGAATAGACCATAATTTCACTACTAGCCACTAAGTCTTCATGTTTCATCAGACATTTATAGCACTCCGTCTTATCAAGTAGTCTCTTCTCACGTAGATTCAGTGTAGCTGAGATTCCCTGACCAGCTGATGAGAATACTCAGTTTCTTCCTGCTGCACAAAACCTTTACATAAATCTTCTAATGACGCCCTACAGTGGCATATATTCCCTCTTTAGGAACTGTAATTTAAAAATGCAAATGAGACCAATGCACAAAGGAAAGAAATTAATCAAGTAACTGCTTAATATCAGTTCAGTCTTAGTTATTGACTCTTTTATTACAACAATAATTAATGCTATCATCTGCATTGCTTTGAGAATAAATAATGCTAAACATCATTGTTTTTATACATACAGACACACAGCTTAGCCACTCTCAATGAAGTGATACCAGCATGCTGTACTAGAACTGTCCCACAGAGTAAAACAGCTGATAGTCTCTGCAAATTCATTAGTAAGTGGAAGATACACAGGGCACCAAACTGCTACTGATTGCATCTAGACCAAGAAGTGGATGAACAACACAGCATGTGCCAACATCCTGATTATCTGATCAACTGACATGGCTTTTGAGAACTTAGTTTCAGCACATCAGAGCTTTTCTTCAGCCTGCAAGCTCAGAAGTGCAAGAGGGAGTATGATACAGACCTGGGTTTTACCCCATTCTGGGTTTGGAACGTGGCTAGGTTTTGCAGTCAGAAGCTCACCAGCACTCCCATGTATGCTAGTTTAGATGCAGCCTTAATGAAATATTATAAAATAAACAAACAGCAAACAAGCAACTTCAAAAATATTAATGAACGGTGCCCATTTGCAAACCAAAAGTGTAATACTCCTCAGTCAAACTTCCTACACATTTACGTATTCCATAACAGAACATTACTTTGCTCTCTCTGTAATTTTCTCTTTCACTGCTAATATACCTATGCTATAGATTTCTGGGGACACAAGGCTAAATACTGCTAATTGGTAGCCCATCAGAAAATTAAGGTTTCTCTGCCATTGTTATCTGAATTGATGGTTAGGAGTATGTCTGTACAGGAGGCAATTGTGCTCTGGTAGAAAGACAGCATGCTCCAGGTCTGACTACTATCCAAGGTTGTTAGAACCCAAAAAATCCTATTTACTGGAATGAAAATTAAAATTTGATATCCAGATTATAATTCACTTGAAAATGACATCAAAGGATA
Organism: Apteryx mantelli; assembly: GCF_036417845.1. Taxonomy (NCBI): domain Eukaryota; kingdom Metazoa; phylum Chordata; class Aves; order Apterygiformes; family Apterygidae; genus Apteryx; species Apteryx mantelli. The sequence goes on from NC_089978.1 coordinate 93,061,969, forward strand.
AACAATTTTTTTTTAAAGCCCATATGCACCATCTCACTGGATTTCAGTAGAAATCTGATGTTTGATGTGTGTGATAGGCACGTCTTATTAATGCAAACATGGGAATCAATGAGCTGGACATGAATAAAATCTCAGAGAAAAACAATACACAGTACAATAGTTTTGTGACAAAAATGCATATTTTTTTTTTTATGGCAGAGAGGGGCAGTTCACCCTCTTCAGGAAGCATTTCACAAGGACAAATTCAACTACACAGACCAAAAAAATATGATGCTTATTTACCTTGGTCATTCAGAGTTAAAACCTCACATTACTGTACAGAATAGCAATCCACAAGATCAACATGGTGGCTGCTACCAAAAGCCTGGTGGAGGCTCAGAAGCACCTTTCAGCCTTCTCTCATCTTATGTTAAGCAATTTAGACATTTCTTCCATATATTCTGCAGAGAAACTGCTCTGCCCCCCCCCCCAATTAAATGGAAAACTTGCACCAGCTGCAGCACACTGCAGTCTCCTAGGGTGTGGGTGTTTTTTTTATCCTTTTGTCTTACCTTGGTGAATTAGGAGAGAGAAACAGATGCATATGTCAACATTTCTGACTGCATCCTGCTGTTGGAATTACAGTTTACAGTGACATTAATGTATCTTGAGGAAACACATACTGTCATTACATGGGAAGGTTGGCGGAGGGAGACACCAGTCAGCATAACATTATGACACAACTGACCAAGTTTTGCTGGGCCATCATTACAAAGGCTAGATTCATTTTCAGTTAAAGACAAAATATTATCATTCTGCGAATAGCTGTCTGCAATTAAATGTTCACACTTGAGACATAATCTGAAAAAAATTAAGCAATCCCAGAATTATTTGGTTTCTGCTCCTCCTGTCTCTCCCCTCACCCAAAGGTCCTTGAATTCTCCAGGACACAGTGAAATACCACAAATTTTTATTTCAGTGTTGCCCTGCAATCATCATGAAAGGTGAGAAAAAATAAGTTGCAAGGGGCTGTTAAAGAAATGGGAACATAGTAAAAAGGCAGATCTGCTGCCAGGGAATGCTTTTGGAAAGAAAAGCAGCTGGAGCAGTTCTTCATACTTTAAAGACAGAGGGAAGTCAGAAGAAAATGGGAGCGGTTCATAATGGTGTAAATACAAACCGGGGGATGTTTGCCCAAATCAGCCTTTGAATCTCAGATTCCTGCATCACTGACTTTTACTACCTTTCCCATTTCAGCATTTGCTTTTTTACTATGTTCTTAATTTACATAATTAGTCAATCAGCATCAACATCTAGTAGATAAATTAAATGATGTAGCTAGGGTCATTACTCCAACTACCTATTGCTACTCTGATTTGATTATGAAATAACAATCATGTCATTTAATGTTGACAGCTTCTCATGTAACTTTATGTAACGATAACTCTAAATGAAGAGTGAAAAATTGCCCAACCTGGTCAGGAATAAATGGTTAACCAAAATTTACAAAATTGGTATGCTGTTCAAATAATAAAGAGCAGTCTGGAGCAAGCACTTTAAACAGCTTAAAAGCAAAAGCTTCTCTTATAAGATCAACCAGTTAAAAATTTATGATATACATATTAAATTTCAAATCAAATATTTTACAGTTATTACTACTATCTTTATAAATGGCCATGTTTCAGCAAACGAGCTCAAAGAGACTTTGAAAACACTCCTTCATGGGCAGGCTATTTTATAATTTCTTCCTAAGGGTTCTTTCTACTTTCTCTGATGCAGTCACTATTGGAGGCAGGATACAGGACTTCTTGGACCAACAATCTGACCAGCTACAGAAACAGTTGTAGCAGGTTTCTATGTCCTTTTATCAGCACCAAATAATCCTCCCAGTTAATTTAGCTTCGAACCCATAAAAATGGAAATATTTTGGCCATACCAGAAAAAAAAATCAAGGACAATAAATTAAAAACTTGGAATTCATCCATTTTAGGAAAATATAATGCAGTCATTAGTAGGTGTGTGAACTGGATGCATGAAGAGTAAAACCAATACTGCTCCCCTTTTTACAGAAAAGTCTTTTGTGGCTCAAAGACAGAGGCCAATGAGGAATGTTACCCTGTCCCAGATTGCAACTTTCCTCATTCACTGAAAACAACATCAACTTTTCAGTAATTTTTAAGAATGTAAGCTAGACATAAGGATCCCTAGCAAATTATGATGTACTAGCATCAATTAAAATGTGGTATATTTACAGAAGGGAAAGATATCAGTCAGTATCAGAGATGTACAGAGCGCTACATTACATAGCTGAATTATTCCGTACAGGCTAAGTGTAGGAGTTGGAAAAACAGAAATGAAAACTAGACAGCATTGATGGGCTTGGTGTCACTTTTTTGCATTTGCCTGGATTGTAAAATTCATGTATTCTACTGTATTTTTAGAATGCACATATACTGCAAAAAGACAGCTAAGCTTTTTACCAGCTTCTTCATATGAATGAGAAGCAAAATTTAGATCCTTATGTGGGGAAAAATAATAGGACCTAATGAGTATGCAACACAAAATCAACTTTAATAATATCTTTTCAGATAAAATATTACCGAACAGTCTGAAAAGACTTCAAACATCCCATTATTACCGTTTTGACCTGAGGCAAAGCAAAGCACTGAAAACACATTAAGGGTTCTATTCAAGACTAAACGGGTTATGCTTGTATTATGCAATTTATATGAGAGTTAGACAATGCAGAATATACCCGATTCAAAAATAAAATAAATTGGTGGGTTATTTAGTAGCTCTTTTATCAAAGTTTCACTCTATGCGGCAATGCACAAAGAATCACCTTGTCTAATCGGTTCTGTACACGTATATGAACACCTAAGTTTACTAATAAAAATGCATATCATGCATTCTTTGCTAAAACCAGAGTTGCTTCCATATTAATAAGCACTTGGTCCCAGCCCAAAAAGAAAACTCTAGCCAGAGAGAGGACTGCACTTTTGGACATTCCATGTCCCTGAACAGGAAAACAAAATTTTATAGGAAAAAGAAAAAAAAATCTGCCTAAACATGTTCTTTCTTTAAGCAGTAAGATATAAGGATGGCTTAAACTCTTGACAGCCAGGTGATATTCATAGTGATAAAATTCTCAGTTAAACTAAATGCGAACTGACTTCAACCATCCTTTGAACTGTTGACCTGAACCCATCAGGGCATTTTCTCCCTCATATATAGTTACCTCTTCCCTTCTTGATCTTCAAGAGTAATCTAGCTGAAACAGGGAAATACCAGAAGAAAAGGAGTTTCAACAGAGCTTTAGGTCTGACCAGCAACAGTGTCAGAAATATTATGCAATCTCCAGCTCAAAGTAGTCTGCAGAGTCAGACTGCAGTTCAATTAACGGGGAATTGTTCAAAGATCTACCGTACTAAAGAAATGTCTGCATGCACAATCACTATTTGTCCTGATCCTCTAAACCACTCACTTTAAGAGAAGAAATACAAAGGAGACAAACAGGGCAATACATTATAATTAAGTGGCAAGTCAACACTTGTCTGCTTTGGCATTCAGTTAGCCTTACACACTTTATTGTCCCTTGCTGATATATAGAGCAGTATTCTGGATTATTTATAAAACATAAATTGCTGCCACATTACTAATACTATAAGCAAAAACTGACTTCACACTATTTCATTTCATTTTATCATATCGTTTTTCTAAAAAATTTTGGGTACGTCTTTATCACAGTGCGGTGTACAGATACCTGAGCTAGCTTGAAACTGATTAGTTGAGCTACTTGCAAACAGTCTAATTATGCCAGCATAGAGTTTAGCAGAAGATAATTTAAGCTATTTTTCACCAAGGTAAATAAGCCTGCACTGAATGCTAGACTGGACTGCTCTGGTACTTGAGCTAGCTAGTTTAAAGTTGGTTTGTGTACCCTTTGCTGTAGAGATGTAGCCTCCTTTATAAGCACAGCATATTCATTGATATTTCTTTTAAAGAGAAATAGCTTATTTTTTATTATACCCTCTCTTATTTATTAGCAGGACCATTAAAAGGAAATAGCTACTAAATGGTCTGCAAAGCAGCCTATAGTAGAGTATGGATTGGCCTGTTATATCTTACAGACACCCTTCTGCTAATAAAATCAAAAGCTGCTGAAAAAACTCCACCAGAGAGGCACATCTGAAGTCATAAAAAGCATGCAATTTGGGTATTCAAAATGACATCATGACAGCTGCCATGCGCTCCAAGTATTGAAAGCGCTTCAAAAAATAAAGTAGCAGTAACAGTTTGGCAAATTGTTTAAATTGACTTCCTACTATCCAAAAGTAAACATTAACAGCAGCTTGGTTTGATTTTTCATCTGCCTTTTGTAAAACAGATTAGAGAGTGAAAAGATTCAGGATTTTACTACTTTTTTTTTTCTGTCCCAGTCTTTCTCATAAGAATTTGCAGCAATGCACCTGAATTACTTTAGTAAATCCAGTGCACATTTCAAATAAGCTAATGTAAATATCAGTTTATCTACAGTGTGTTTGAAATGTGTTATTATGGCCTACATATTTCTCTAACAGAAAATTTAACCTTGACCTAAGCACCAGCCTCTCACTTAATTCTATTTTACTGCTCCTGGAAATCTTTGTCTTAACAATTCATTCAGTTCCCTGCCCTACCTCCCCCCCCCCCAAAAAAAAAAAAAAAAGGGAGATGTGTCTTACCTAAAGACTGGTAAAGCTCAGTCATTTTGGGATGATCCCAGCAGGTGGTTTGCGTCTCATGGCTACAATACAAAATATAAAAGTTAGTAGAATAAAATGCTGCATTTTCTCTTTCCATTGCACAAAGAGTCGTCCAAGGTCCATATCACAATACTGTCCCAGAATAGCACCAGCAGCCTGAGCTGTTGAAGGAGAGAGTCTCATCAGTGGTAGACATGCCTTCTTTCAACACTAGCTGTTGTTTTGGACCATTATTTTTAGGTATGGGTTCCAAAAGCAAAATTAAGATTAAAGTACTGCTAACATTAAAAATACTGTAAGTATTTAGCTATGCCATAATGTTTTGAGGAATTTGTAATCACACCAATTAATTTTTAAAAAGCCTTTCTTTCATACGGATCATCCCAAATTGGAGGACAAATATTTAAGAACTTCTTAGTTGTTCTTAACAACGTTTATGAAAGTTCTGACCAGATATTGGCATCTATTGTATTTTTGACCTGTTTTACTCTGAATGCTTTCTACTCTTTTAGGTATGTTGCATAAAAGCTACCAAATGCAACAACTGCAATCATTCTTTTCATTCCAAACATCTGTACTAAATTCTCACGTAACAGTGCACTGAATCACCACGGTCTTATACTGCTTTTCAGGCCAATGTGTTGTACCCCACATATTGATGGTCTCCTTATTTAAGACTATTTGTTGCTCTTACTGGTTCCTGGGACTCCCAGGCCCTTTCTCTTGCCCTAGAGGTCCCTGACAAGTTTCAGGAGGCTGAGCAGTTGGGAAGCCAGGAAAAAAAACTAAAATGGGGTTAGGAAACTCTGCAGTATGACTAGAATGTAAATTGGACAATCTCTGCATTGAAGCTAGCAGTCTTTAGTTTTGCAAAAAAACATGTTGCCAAAAGGCATGAGGAGCGTGAGAAAGTCAATGAAATAAAGTGTTAGTGTAATAAAAACTCATGTCTCCAAAGTTTACACATTTTATGATTTTTTTAATGACAATATACATAATGTGATCCTGCTTCCATTAACACGGGAAACTTAAAAAGAAAATTCTCTTTATCTATTCGATATTCACTAAAGTCCCGATCACACAGTATTCAGCTATATTAAAAGATGACTATATGAATTCATAAAAAAAATCTGAAAAACATACATAGTATATGGTTGCTAGCGATCCCATTTGCAGTCCCTGTACTTAAAAAGCAGACTTCCTGGTTCCAACACACACACATCATTTGGAAGAAAATATGAAACAGAGCAGGACCTGATCCACAGTGTCTAGAGTCATTACAGCACACACCTTGTAGCTCCAGGAGACTAACTCACAACCAAGGGGGCAAACTGAATGTCCTTGTATAACAAACCGTGTGCTAGAAAACCAATACAATGATGTTATTGTAGAGAATAAACTGTCCTTGAGTTCTTCTTGAGGCAGCGATGTTCCAAAGTACACCCTTACAGGTACAATCTAGGCTAAAAAGGGGTAAAGTTTTCAACAAAACACTTCAACATGACCACTACTAAAGGAAAAGTCATGACATGTTTCTTACTATGATTTAATTTTCTTCTAAAAGACTGGCTATTTACCTGATCCCAGTGAACACTTTATTGCCCCATCTATATATTCAGGAGGTTACTGCATATAATGATTTCCAGATTTTGCTCTGTAACTGCCAGAAAGAATGAAATTGAGGGGATCATAGGCAATAAGCTTAAAGAAAAATGCAGGCACAGTGTTGCTCTAGCTGGACAAAAGATTTAAAAAAAACTCTTATCAACCTCAGCATCTGCTCTTCCTAATTATGGTGGCTAAAGATAGTGAAAGAGGGAGAAGGACATTGGAACACCTGAAGTAGTCTTGTTCTTTGCATTGGTAAAAAATGAGAAGTGCAATGGGAGGTGGCTGCAATCACATTAAGTAATCTGAGAATTGTCTGTTTTTCAAATGCAGAAACTTGGTAGCTTAAAGTGAAAACCTGTTTATCTGACTCAACTGCATCTGAGTTTCTGAATTTCTTACCATGTTTGGTATATAGGGGAGGTTCTACAGCTTTTAGCACATCCAGTTAAAGTGCATTTTTGAGGTAAAACAGAAGCAGTTTCAAATTATACATTGACACCATAAAAATTTGGCTACCATAAGCCTCTGCTTGTATAGTAGCAGCCTGAAGGAAAAGAGGAAGAGAGTATATTTATTGCAAAAGAACTCCATAGTGAGAGATTCTGTGATTTAGGTAAATGGATTGCAGAACCAAATAAACATTCAAATCCATAAATCAGTGACTGCAGTTTGTTAGCACCCAACGTTAGTTCCACATCAATAGCTCATGAAGCCTGAGGCTGACATTCCTGGCTTACTTCCCTACGGGCAGGTAGCCCCCAAACTGGCCTATTACAGGAAAAAAATCCCAAATTGCAAATAAATGGGTTTGTCAAATTGAAGGCTGAGGTTGAAGTAGGTGAAACAAACTTAAGAATTTTGCTGATCATTTTCTCCGCATCTCTGTATTATCTAAAACGCTATGTGTGAAGTACTTGTCAGATACTTGAATAGCAACTGTGCCATTGATTCACATGCTAAATCTTAAAGAAAAAATGGAAGAAAAAAAAAAAAAACTTATGCACAGAGTTACAGGAAGGCTCTGAAAATATGCTGCTTAATTTTCCCTGTGAAATTAGTTTGGAAGTCTCAGACTGTTCTATGGCTAAACTATATCACATATAGACTCCATAGCTGTTAATCTCGTAGCTTTCAAAGGCACTGATTCCTCATTAAAATATTTTAAAGCCATCGGATATCTGGTAAAGGGGTTGTAAGCAAATATTCATAGAGGATTCTGGAATCATATGCCTGTATGGAAGAGAAGAACAAAAGGACCATTTTAGATGTAGAAAACTGTTATGCTTAATCACTCTTCAACATTACATGGGTGATCATATTTGTTTTTTTTTTTTTAATGGTAAGTCCTAACCATGTATCAGTGAATTTCAGTGTGTATGGATTAAGCTTATGGCATTTATTAATCATCTGGAAAATACATAAATTGATTCTCCTAAGATCTTGTAAATAAAATTTCCATTGCCAGAGAAATACTGGATTTCAACTGTTTTCATAAATTTTTAATGTAAATAACCCCAGCTAGATGGTGTGCTCTTCTTTGATGTATATAAAACTAATTCCCTCAGAAATGTACCTTTCATTAGGAGCTGCTTTCCTCACTTCATCTACAGGTCACAAAGAATTTGCAGGGTAGCTAAATTTCCCCTTCTATTCCCCCCCCTCTACTTTGTTTCTAAACTTAGTTCCAAGTTAAAGGAAATATATCTCTGTTTAGGCTATGTTAAAAATAGCCCTTTGTTAAAAATGTAAAGTCAGCATTCACCCTAACTCTTGCCTCTGCCACCTTCTAAGCAATGACTGGGTGATGGGGCAGAAAACCCTGTACCAGGTTTGTATTATGATTCTTGGCAATTCAGCAGAGATTACTGAACCTCATATCCTGCAAGAGAGAAAGACACGACGGACTCGAGAGCCATCGGTACATTTCTTAGCGCTTGCAAGAAAGTAAGTAAGTGTTTTAAAGAAAACCTAGGTCGCTGTGAATTCTGTAAAGGTTGCGTGCCCATGAAGTGTAAGGGCAGATTTTGCTGGTACTTTACATGCAGAACACAAGAAGGCTGCAGCTATTTCACTCCAGCTAAAAAGCGTTTGCCTCTTAACTGAACGTTTTCAGCTCGGAAAGTTATCAACAATTCTGCACACAAGTGTAGCTCAAGAAAAGGTTAGATTCCATTGAGACTATTCTTCATAAGCCTCTTTGCCATTTTCAAAGGCCATTTAATTGTGAGCTTCGGGTTTGGACCAGTGGGGGAGGATTTGTGTGTATGCCCTTATTGTGAACACCATCTAAAGTGAAATGCCAGCTCAGCAGTTCCAGGCAGTCTCAGCCACACTTGGGAATGCTGTAGCATCCTTAATAGATCTGCAGCAAAATGTTTGCCAGAGTTTCAAACTCCAGTGAACAAGGCCCGTTATAGCTTGCAAGTCTGAAAGACATGAGATGTGTATTGCAAGTCTTCCTGGCTAGCAGCAGTTAAAGCAGGGTCAGAATATGTGCAGAAAAAGGTACTCGAGATGCTTTTCCAAGGAACTGCCAACATATGAAGACATTAATGCGCACAGCCAATAGTTTTGCAATATTGCACATGCTCACAGGATACATTTTTCAATTCGTCTCTTCATTTAGGTCAACTAATTAATTACTAGCTTTTAAATCATGAAGATTTTGCAACAAAACAAAAAATATGTGTGTGCTCACATGGCTTGTTTTCCTCTTTCTCACCTGACTTATTAAGATGTGAAGGTGGAAAGGAAATTTAAACTAGGACTGAAAAGGAGAACAGCAGCAATGGATAATGGTGACACCTAGGTGTTGGTGTGACTGGCACACTAAATACACTGATAATACAGTGGGATGAAAACATAGTCTTCACTTAATATACCCTTTGGGAACTGCAGGACCACCTCATTAAAGGATAATCATACTACATTAGCAAGGATAATTTCTATGTGGGGAATTCTGTTACACTATGCCTGTGCAAATTCCTCTGTTCTTGCCAAAAGCACAGAGATTTGTCTCTCATCCTTGCCGTTAGAGCTAATAGCATACAGGATTGAAAACCTGAAATCAGGAGATGATATTCTAAGTGACACACTAACTGAATTACAATTCCCTTCTTATAACTTGAACTGTTTGGACAAAATACACTTATTTTCCTCTTCCTTCATTTTATATTGCCTTTGAGCAACATCAGCAGCAGGAGGAGTAGAGAAAAATAACCTCCCCCCCACACCCCCGATATTAAAACGTTCCTGCACACATCAAACTGGAACATTCGCAAACCTTTTTAACTGCTCTTGATTTTATTTATGCTCCCAGTTTTTGTATCTAAGATTCAGTATCCCATGTTTATTCATTGCTAAGCTTCAGGGTCTACAATTAGAGACTGCAACTACACACTCTGCTTCTAACTATTACATTCTCTTCATCTGTGATATTAGAGCAAATTCTGCTGCACTTCTCCCCTTACTGTTTATTTGAAAATGCAGCAAGAACTAGAGGAGCGTGTATATATGTGCATGGAATAAGAAATTCTATCACATGGCAACAAATAGATAGTTACATACTATTATCAAAAAACTGAAAGTAAAAATTTCATAGTGTACTGAACTGATCTAATTTCAAACAACACCAATTTACAATGCCTCTCACCTTTTGGCTTTAAGATGAGTAAAAAGTTATTACAACTGCCTGATGACTGTTGTCAAAAAGCCAAAATAAACATGACAGAGCTGTTTGGGTTTTGCTAAACTAACATAAATGCAACTTAAATTGTTTCTATGAATAGAAACTACCACTCATCTAAAATAAAAATGTTTTCAGCAATAGACGACAGCGATTGCAAGACAGACTTAACAGTTTTCTTTTTACATTGTTTCATTAATTCTTTGTGCAAAACAAGTTACTGCTGTGGAAAGCATTAGACAGCGATGCAAAAAGGTGGCACTCCCTTGTGCTTTACAAAGGGCTACTGTTTTCATCTATAACTCCAGAGGCCAGTGATCTATGCCCAGAGATTATTTCTGTTTAAGCCAAGGATCAGTGTCTTTTCAGCAAAAACGTGACTTTTTCATGTTTTATTGGCTTTTGCGAGATTTATCAGAACGCTGAAGGGAAGCACAAATGCACATGAAAACTTCGTGCTGATATTGGAAATGAATGATAGCAGGAGGGCAAATACCAACTGCCAAGTACTGAATAGTAACTCTCTTTTCTCCCCAGTGATGTTAAACATTTATTTTGTACACTTTGTCATGGGCAAAGATTACTGCTCAGTTGTTAAGGCTTGGTGAGCCTGCCCCTCCAGCTGTTACTTGTCCACTGATCTATTTGCTTTGCAAAGCTTATCCTCTCCACTTCTGCCAAAGTAATTTCACTGCAGGGTCTTGTCGAATCCAGGCTCAAACAACGACGACTCAACCAGCTCCTTAGAGCTAAAAGGTTAAAGACCCTAGATACATCCATGCTTCTTGTTTCCCCAGCTCCTACGCATATGCCCTCGAATATCACTTCTCAGCCCAACCACGGCTGAAGAGGAGGGCTAGGACCCTGATTACGGTCCCAGCCGGGAGATGTTGTCTTTTAACATACCTGCTGCAGAACATCATACACCACAATCACAAGAAATACAGCACACAAAACACATGCACAAAAGAACCTGGAGGGAACCCTCACCCAGCTCCTTCTGCTTATTGACTTGAAATGTGATTTCTAAACATGGGATTATCAGAAAAAGTAACACTCCTCTAAACATTCGTATGTTTAAAAGAATTCTATGAAAGTTCACTCATGAACTGAGTTACAAGATGTGCTACACATCACATAGGCAACATTTTACAGCACCCCACTATCCTTTGAGACCTGAAGAGCCATAAAAAGCACAAATTCTCATTCTTTCGAGTCTCCCCGAAAGCACTTAGTATCTCTAGCACATGCATGATTTCCTGGCTCGTCCTCAAGATTTAACTGTATTAGCCTACACGCACCCACGCACAAATATACTCGTGTGTGTAAACTCACATCTCCGTACCCCACGCATTCCAACCAGCCAAATTTAGCCCGAAACTGATGCCTCATAAAAGAGGCACTGAATTAAATGCCAGTTCAAATTCCCAGACGAAATCAGGCAGAAAGTTGACCTTTTTAGTACCGTAAAGGCAAGGTACGACCGCTTCTCCCCACAGTCTGTAGAGAGGATGCTCAACACCCCCCCCCCCCCCCGCCGCCACGGGCAGGCGGGCGGGCGGGCGGCAGGGCAAGAGCGGGCGCGGCCGTTGAAGTCGGAGCGCCCGAGACGCCCAACCGCCTCCCCGCCAACGGTCGCACAGCCGCGGCGCGCGGCCGCCGCCAGCGCCCCGCGCAGCGCCCGCCCGCACCTGCCGCGGCCCGCTCACCCTTTCAGCTGCTCCCTCATGGCTGCGGCGCTCCGCGGAGCAGGGCAGGCGGCGGCAGCAGCGCAGCCGCCCAGCGCCAGCCGCCCGGCAGCACTGCGGCCGGCCCCGCGGGCGCGGGGCGGCCCCGCGCGGCGCTCCGCCCCCGCGCTGCCTCCGCGCCCCGCCTTCCCCCCCCAGCCCGCCCCCAAGGGGGTCCGCGGCAGCGCTGCCGGGCGGCGCGTCTCGTCCCGTCTTGTCCCGTCGGGTCCCCCCGCGGCTGTGGCACGTCGCCCTGCGGGGGCCCGAGGCGGGGCGGTCCGCGGCGCCCCCAGCGCCGCCGGGGAGGTGCCCCTGCTCGCCCGGGCGCAGGAATTCGCCTGTAACGGGCTGGGGGAGAGGCGCTGGTTAAAACGTGCGCCGAAACCGAGGTGCGTGGAAAACAGGGCCTCGGCGCGGCGTTTCGCTTCGCAGCTATTAATTTCAGCTCGTCGAGTTTTAGTTGTGAGGGGAAATCGGGCAGTTGGACCTCTGGAGGTTTGTTTGTTTTGTCCTAGCAGGAAAGGGCAGTTTTCTCCCCCGGAATTTTCAAAGAAGAAACAAGGCACGTTCGCGCCGAGGAACTGTCAGAGCGCTCCTTTGTGTTAATTCCTGCTTTGGATTCGCTAGAAAAATACAAGCTAGCAACCCGCTTTGGGTGTCACAGGCATTTCAGATCACCGCAGCTAGTCCCTTTTCGTGCACACCCTACGTCTACATCCTTTATTCATTAAAGTAACGCTGAGGAGAGAGCCAAGCCCAGGGACCCTTCATGCAGCTAAGCCGTTTTTCAAGCCTTACGAGTTATGCTTTCTGGGCAGAGCTGCTCAGAAGGGGGCCTTTCAAACCTTCCCCAAAAGTCCCTGTCTTACGCTGGGAAAATGTACGTCTAGAAGCAGGGAAAATTCATCTCATCAATAATTCCTGCACCACATCTATATCCCATTGACTGCTTTCCAATTACACAGATGTCAATAAGCACAGAACTTGGTGTTTTATCATAAGTATTAGGATATTTAGAGTTCTCCTTAAGGCTTAAGGTATCTGAATTAGCCAGTTTTATAAAAAGCTCAACAAGTAGTTTAAGGAAAGTCCTTTTTCTTTCCTCCTAGAAACATTGAAAACAAGATGATCAATGTTCAATACCATCTCCCAAAAGCCAATGAAAAATCTAAAGGAATTAAATTTTAAATTCTCATAGTTTCTAGATAATCTAATTAGTTTGAAAAGGTCTAATCCACACTTTTCATGTATATAGGATCTACAGCACTACCCAAAATGTAAAGAAAAAAAGGATTCAATTCTGTGTAGGCAGATAAATAGCTACCTTAAAGCTCAGAGTCTATGAGAGCTTTTCCATTTACTTCAGTGGATCTTGGATTAGATATAGATTATTATTACATATATTAGTTTTGAGGTAAATGAACTGGCTGAAAGTTGTCAGTTGTGTTAAAACAACAATCTCATCTTTTCCCATCTTTACCTAGCTTTTAAGAAGTGCGAGAGCTCTCTTTTCCACCTGTTGCAACACAGTGTCTTTAAAATGTTTAACATATTCACTGGGATGAACTTCATGATTATTAAAATGACAGAACAAGTTGCCTGTTTAATACACAAGGATTCACTGTAGCTTTAGCCTGAAGTCTATGGTTTCACAGAAAAAGCGTTTGTTTTCCTTCAAGAATTATCTAGCACTGATACCCATGGTACACATTCCTTGAGTTTTTACTCTGCCTCTGGGGTTTCCTGGTCCACCTTAACAGAAGCTTGATGCTGCCATTATCACATTCGTCTTCTTTCCCATACAATAGTGCCAAGTAATAAGAATTTAAAAACCAGTCTGAAATTCTCATACTTTGCATAATCTTCTTTCTCCTTGAGTTACAAATAAAGCATTGTATTCAATTAGACTCACAGCAGGTGAAAACCCCAATTAGTGAAACCATTTTCTTGGCTTTTTTTCCCTAACTTACACCCACACACCACTTTTTTTTTTTTTAACAATAAAGGGTAACTCTGAGTCATTCCTCAATTGAAAAGCAAATTAACCCTTTGATCTCCCAGATCAAACTACTACCCACTCAAGAACATCCAGGGGAAAACATGAATGTTGAAGGATTTAGGGATTAAGGCCTATTGACTTTTTAATTTAATTTTACAAAAAATCTATTTAACGTAGTTCTGATTGTTGTCTGCAAATTCACAAAGGCTTTTAGCTATTCTGATCAACCTCAGAATGACACTTTTGTTTTATAATATAAACAAGTAATGCCAATCTGATTCCAAATTATTTTTAAACTACTCATAATTTATTATAAACATATATTTTGTTTGTAGTTTAAATGGTTCCTGTCTCAGGCATTTTTAACTGAAGCAAATCTTTACATCATACTTTATTTTAAGCCATTTATTTGATAAAAGACAGTCGCCTTCCTGCAGAAAATAAAACAGGATTACAGGGTAAGCAGAATTTTAATTCCCTGTGGTGTTTTTCTTCTTCAAGGGCTATTCAATCAGTTTGTGCACCTACACAGAGACCCTAATCAGAAAGAAAACAGTGTTTATTTTAAGAACTTAGGAATTCCCACTCTGTAGTTATGTACTGGACTGTGTCCAGTCAAGACATCTTTCTCTTCAACATCTACCAGCACCAAGTGCTTAAGGGGAAATCACAGACCTACAATAAACGAGGGATAACCTGCATTCATTAAAGCTTCTTAATAATTAGAGCCTGGTTTAGTGTCCTAAAACTCCTTCAGAAAAAGAAGGAAGAAATGGATTTTCAGGTGATATGATTGTCATGCCTGCTGTCCACATGGTTACTGAAATCTATGCATTTGAGAAGTCTGATCTTTTAATTCTACTGTCTCTCCTCAGAATTTGAGCACTTTTCTATTGGAACAGAGCCACAGACTTACACAAATATTAAAAATAATAATATGAACATAAAATAACTAATTCTTAAATAGTATTTTGGGGTACAAATCTTCACAGGTTTTATGAAGGAGATCAGCATCACTACCTCCACCTTACAGATATGGAAACTGGGCGCACAAAAGTATAGGGACTTGCCTCAAACCACCTTAGTAGGGCAGACATAAGTGTACAGGTTCACTTGCAAGTTTAGCAGTTGATTTGGTGAGTTAGAAAACTAAAGCTATATTTCTTTATTTTTACTGTCATTGAAAGTAAAGATACAACACTTCCCTATTAACTAAGTCTTGTTTCCACAGTTCCGTGAAGCATGTAGTCTTGCTTGTAAGTGTAGCTTTACCATCTCTCAGTTATCTGGGTAGTGGATTAGCAAGCGCTTCCGTTGCATATAAGAAGGCATTGTGGTGCCCTGTGTCGGGCTGGCTAATCCGTTATGCTGTTTGAGCCTATTTTCTTTTCCTTGGTATAAATAAATACTAAGAATCACTTGGGATGGCATGATGACACTTTCCTGGATCATCTGCCTTAAATATGCTCCAAGGACTGACACCTCCAGGATTTTTTCTGCATTTGTTGATAGTCCTCTCAAAAGAGCCAAGAAGAGAATATTGTTTTGGATGATGCATTTTTTGGCTGTTTGTACATTACCCCTGGAATCACAGTAAAATACTGCAAATGCAGTGAAGAAAATAGTTTTGCAATTCTCATTCATTTTCCTCAACATTGTACTGTAAATTGAAGACTTACTAAAACATTCATAGCTACATAGAGTTAAAATCAGTTATCTACACCATGGGAGCATTGGGGAAGGAGCATACCAGCTTCCACCTTCAGAGGGAAACCCAATTTGTGTCCTGTGTGAAGTGAGATTAGCAGATGCTTCTCTTCGTAGATGGATAGTGCTTCACACTGCAAGGCAGTCACGTAAGTTGGCAAGTGGTGCTCAAAAGTATTTACCTGACATGTTTCACTGAGATGTTCTTGGAACAGTGAGAGTACGAAGAGAAATCTCTCTCTTTTTTTTTTAATAAAACTAATTTTGCAGTAAATATTACAGAGCCTGCAACTATTTAATGCACAGTACTGAAAGTGTTGCTACACAGTATGTGTAACAGGAGAATGTGTATTCCTGCTGAATACACAACGGCACAATCTCCGTATTCCTTCACAAAATTTCTGTTAGCTGAACTTACTTTTACTATACTAAAGAAACTTGATTAAAACAGAAATCTTAGTCACCCTAAAAGATGAGTATCACAGAGCCTTGGGTGCAGTTTGTGTGTCTTCTGTCACACTGCATTGCATGCTGTTGATAAAAGAGGAATGATAGGGCTCCTCTCATTTTAAATACATAAGATGAATTTTGTCCTGTTGAAATTGTGGAAAGGCTAATTTGGAGAGGACAATTTTTTTTTTTAGCTGAAACTGAGAATTCAGACAACCTGCAGTAGCAGAGTGGTTGTTCAGGCTGCTGCGGGGTGTAAGACCCTGAGAAGAGGAACAGAGTTTAAGCCTGGCAGTCCTGGGATTAAGTAAGATTTCATGCATCACTGGCTGCCCTGGATAGCACATCCAGCTTCTGCCAGTGTTATGGGCTCTTCAGGTAAACACCTGTAAATATCAAAAGCTCTTTTTTCCCTTTCCATGCCAAACCACAAGAAATAAAGTAAATTAAGAAAGGAATAACCCCTATTCTTCTGGGATGGAGATGAACTGGAGTGTGAATAGTCACAAGAATAGGAAGGTCAAGAAGCAAACTCCTGGCAAAACACTAGATAAATAAAAGCATTAAAAAATCCTCTGAAGTAAGCCTCTTGTAAAGCTAACCAGAAGAAAAAAAACACTATAAAAGACTTAAAATCTACCAGCAACAGAAAACTTATGCCAAGCAAAACTGCATGCTAATCTTTACAATCTACAAATAAGACTTGAAAAATAATAATTATAGTAAATTCTTAGTTTGAGGAATCCGTGTTGGCAAAATGAATGGTTATCATTTTAGTAAGGTTGTGAAAAAATGCAGACTAATAAGGATAAATTAAACAAAACAACAAAGGCAAACTCTATTTCTTACTTTTCTTTGCATGCCCAGTTAGTAATAAATGACTGTTTTGCCTCCTGGGGGATTAAAATAAGCAGGATTTCATAAACTCTTGCTCAACTGCCTCCCTTTTCTCTTCAAAATCCTTCTTTCTGTGCATAAAACCGTGTTGCAAACATAAAAGCTGGCTTCCCAAATCATTAACTTTTCTACTGTTTCCTATCAACATATAGATTCTGAAAGCAAGAAACTCTGTATCTTGCATTCCTACTTCACTCAGAGCCCAGCAAATTTGATGCTAGCTACTGATCAACATGCAAGCCGGAGAATGCAGGCCGCTAACAAGCAGCCCTCTGTTCAAAAGCCTTCCACAGAAGTTAAAGGAGAAGCATGCCTTCCTTTTTTACTAATTTACTTTTTGTTTGCCTTCCATTAAATATATATATTTGACATTATCAGGTCTGTTTTTATGACTAAAATCATTTCTCCTTTATTGAGGATGTTTTTCCAAAGAGGCTTCATGCAAATATTATACTGAAGAGAAAATATTCATTTTGGAAAAAAGCCACTTAGATCAAGCTAGAGTTTACATGCTGGGATGTTCCAGTGAAAAGACTGCACCTATGTATTAAAAGAAAAGGACAATGAAATATATTGCATTTTATGACAGTTACATGTAGGCAATCAGACCACTAACCAGGCAAACTTTGCACCTTTGAATTAATGCATGCACTTTTTGTGTCTGTATTTTAGCAATGGATGCTTTGCTGTGGTCTCACATAACTTGTCGTTTTTGTTGCTTTAAAATATACTTTGAACCTGTCATAACTACCATATTGTTTCCTCAATGATTATAATATAATATACATAACAGTATAATATATGATTCATATGACAACAAAAGTCCCTGTCTATTTACATGTACACACTAGGTTTTCCCATCATCTTCCTGAACACGTTGAGGCTGTTAACCTCAACAAATATGGTAAATTTGAGGGCTACTCCTAACCCTTTTGCTAGATTGGGCCACACAGAGCCCTGATGTGACTTGCGCTGGTTTAATTTCAAAATAGGAGGGGCTTTAGCTTCCTTGCTGTGCTCTGCCTCCCAATACCCTGGTGTAAAGTGAGCAGAGCTTACTGTTCCTGTAGAGCGTGACTTGCTCTCTCTTCCTCAATGTCTTATATGGGGTCCAGAAATTAGAGGAAAGTGTAGCACTACACTTGAGGAAAAACACAGCGGCCAAGAGGGAGTAGCTACACCTAACTAGCCTCACCAGTAATTCTGTCCAGGCTAACTCCTTCATCTGAGCCAAGTGACATTGCTCAAGGTTTATTTGCATAGAAATGCAGCATCAGGTTGGCTGTTGTGAAACTGCTCACAAATTGAGGTCAGACTTGGCAACAAGAAAACAATTCTGGAAAGTAAAGGCTTCTTGTTCAACATTTCTGAAATATCGAGACTTTTTATTTCATTGCAAAACAATATCCTATGACAAAATATAATTCTGTTTAATTTAATTTGACTCCAAAATGAGGCAATTGCTCACGCAGCTCTGACAGTGCCCTTTAAATGCAAGTAGCAATAGTCTCATGTTGTCCATGCCAGAGACTAACAATTAATGTTTATAGATGTGCATTTGTTCAAATAAGTATAGACATAGAGATATCTACAGTAACTAGTGCTTCCTGAAACAGATGAATCAGTATCAGCCATTTATCCTAATTCAGTCTAAATGTATGTTAACACGTAAATATTTCAGTAAAAGTGGATCATGAAAGAATTTTCACGTAAGACAAAAAATATTTCTTAGGTAAGTGTAAGGAAAGGATTTCATTCAAGCCTCCTGTGGCAAGTTCAAGTATTTATATTTCAGCATGTGCTTCAAACAATTCCAGATGACCTTTGCTCCTTCCATTTATTTAAGTATGATTTGGTTCTTTCTAACCAAGTAGTCCTCCCAGCTTTTGTATTTAGGTATCTTTGTGCAGCTCTTTCTGTATCTGACACAGTGGTTGGCAATTAATTAAGGAAAGAATCATGTGGGTGCTAACTGATAGAAAAAAAATGTTGCTAAACTGCATTTCACAGCTTAAACTTAATGCTTAACTAAGTCAAGTAATGGGAATGCATTTAATAGAACTGAATATCTAGGTATACTTTCAGTATTTTAGAAGCCTGAATTCAGCCAAACCTCTCACAGTACCTCTAATAAGGCTTTAAATAACTTGCAATTTTACCAGCATATCTTCACTCAGTTTTCTGATCTCAGTTAGTAGACATAAAATGGAATCTCTTAGTGAAAGAGTAAACATGCAAACTAAAAATTCTGTGCAACCCAACCAAATTAGCCATGGAAAATATGCAATGAAAATCAGAGATGTCTTGTTTACACGAGCCAAAGAGCATTGACATATAGGACCCAAGATACACAGATGATTTTTAAGACATACCATAGTCCATTATTAATTCAGGGACACTGTTGGCTGTATGGACCTCAAAATCAGCCAAAATATATTTCTTCTTTACATACTGAGCATTTATCCACACTAAACTAATCAAAGAAATTGCAAATTTGGATACGGAACTATTTTCTTCACCTTAAGAAACTGCTTTCACAGAATCACAGAATCACAGAATCACAGAATAGTTGAGGTTGGAAGGGACCTCTGGAGATCATCTAGTCCAACCCCCCTGCTCAAGCAGGGTCACCTACAGCACGTTGCACAGGATCATGTCCAGGTGGGTTTTGAATATCTCCAGAGAAGGAGACTCCGCAGCCTCTCTGGGCAACCTGTTCCAGTGCTCTGTCACCCTCACAGTGAAAAAGTTTTTCCTCATGTTCAGATGGAACTGTCTGTGTTTCAGTTTGTGCCCATTGCCTTGCGTCCTGTCACTGGGCACCACTGAAAAGAGTCTGGTCCCGTCCTCTTGACACCCTCCCTTCAGATACTAGTACACGTTAATAAGATCTCCTCTCAGCCTTCTCTTCTCCAAGCTAAACAGGCCAAGCTCTCTCAGCCTTTCCGCATAAGAGAGATGCTCCAGTCCCCTAATCATCTTTGTGGCCCTTCGCTGGACTTGCTCCAGTAGTGCCACATCCCTCTTGTACTGGGGGGCCCAGAACTGGGCGCAGTACTCCAGATGTGGCCTCAGCAGGGCTGAGGAGAGGGGGAGAATCACCTCCCTCCACCTGCTGGCAACACTCTTCCTCATGCACCCCAGGATACCATTGGCCTTCTTGGCCACAAGGGCACATTGCTGCCTCATGCTTAACTTGGTGTCCACCAGCACTCCCAGGTCCTTCTCCGCAGAGCTGCTTTCCAGCAGGTCAACCCCCAGCCTGTACTGGTGCAGGGGGTTATTCCTCCCTAGGTGCAGGACCCTGCACTTCCCTTTGTTGAACTTCATGAGGTTCCTCTCTGCCCATTTCTCCAGCCTGTCCAGGTCCCTCTGAATGGCAGCACAGCCCTCTGGTGTATTGACCACTCCTCCCAGTTTTGTATGTCAGGAAACTCGCTGAGGGTGCACTCTGTCCCTTCATCCAGGTCACTGATGAAGAAGCTGAACAAGACTGGACCCAGTACTGACCCCTGGGGGACACCGCTAGCTACAGGCCTCCAACTAGACTGCGCTGCTGATCACAACTCTCTGAGCTCTGCCATTCAGCCAGTTTCCAATCCACTTCACTGTCCACTCATCTAGCCCACACTTCCTGAGCTTGCCTAGGAGGATGTTATGGGAGACAGTGTTAAAAGCCTTGCTGAAGTCAAGGCAGACAACATCCACTGCTCTCCCCTCATCTACCCAGGCAGTCATCCCATCAGAGAAGGCTATCAGATTGGTTAAGCATGATTTCCCCTTGGTGAAGCCATGCTGCCTCCTCCTGATCACCTTCTTTTCCTCCACACGCTTAGACATGGCCTCCAGCATGAGCTGCTCCATCACCTTTCCAGGGATGCAGGTGAGGCTGACTGGCCTGTAGTTCCCTGGGTCCTCCTTCTTGCCCTTTTTGAAGTCTGGGGTGACACTGGCTTTCTTCCAGTCTTCAGGCACCTCTCCTGTTCTCCATGATCTTTCCAAGATGATGGAGAGTGGCTTAGCAATAACGTCCGCCAGCTCCCTCAGCACTCGTGGGTGCATCCCATCGGGGCCCATGGATTTGTGGGTGTCAAGTTTGCTTAAATGATCTTAAATGATAGATGGCGCTTTCAAAAGCACCATCTAAATCCTGGACAATCGACACAGCCCTAAAATATTAAGGATCTGAACCTTGGTTACAGTCCAAATCACCATTCTCACACCCCTGTTGCTTCAGCCTATCTTGCTTGAACACATCAGAAATGCCAGCCTACTACAGTTTTACCACAGAAACAGCATCTTTTTCAGCTTTTTCTAAAATAGTCCAGACTTAAACAGAAAATTCTTATTGCTAGGGCTAAGCAGTTTTACCCATCTTTCTCATCGTCCTTACCACATGAGACACAATGCCAGATTATTTAAAAAATTCAGTGTGTCTAACTCTGTATCTGTCAACCATAAGAAATAACACAACACAGTTTTTGTTACCTTCCTCTCAAGAAAAAAATGTAAATTAATTCAACCAAGATTTCTCTATTTCTCTCTCTGTACCCTACAGATGCAGAGTATGCACAGGATCCAAACCATTTGTTCATTTTATAGTGTTCACAATTGGGAACATTACTATCTTTTTTTATGTTGACATGAATTTAATGGGCATGAATAATAACATTACCTACTGTTTAGAAGATGATTTTTCTGAATGTCCCTAAAGTTAGAAAGAAGGATCATTTTTACTCACACCTACTGTCTTAGAAAACATTACAACTGTTTGAGTATTCATCCTTAATCCTAAAATGAGAAAATCAGACAGTGTTTAAATTATCATTCTTCTCTTTAAGTAAATCATTTTCCTCCAATTACCATCAACAGCCCCGGCTCATGGTTGCCAGCTTTGGAAGCAAACTTCATTTTGTAAACCATTATCGCCACTTCAGTTAGTATCTTTACACTAATCTGCATCAGTCCAGGGAAAATGAAGCAACGACCTTCACCTCACCTGCTAAATAAAAAGTGGGTTAAGATATGTGGTGTATAAATGCTCTTATAGTGTAGTAATGAAACTTATTTTTGATTATGGTCATTACAGTTTTTGTCAATATTCAAAAATGAATCTCTTGTTGCTTTTGCATCATTTCATTTCTGTGGTTGCTCTTATTTCTCAGTCTTAAAAATCTGCAGTCATTATTTCTCAAATTACTATCCCTCCATCCATGTCCTTCAATTTGTTCTGTTTTTAAGGTGACTAACAGAGCAAATAATTTATTAAGGATAAAAATAAATTTGCAAAGATTTGCAGAAGCTGACAGCCTAGGAGTTTTGCCCAAGTAAAGCCCAAGCAGGGAATAAAGGATTAGACCCCCTCTAATCCGCTGGCTTTATCAAATCAGGATATTTAATACCAAACTAAAACCTTCTGAGAATTTTATTTTTAGTAGCTTGCCATACTGATTATTCATCTGGCTTTACTATAAGTATTACAATTTGGGACTCAAAAGAGAAGAAACACATTTCTTGTTTGTGAGTATGGTATCACAATTAAAAATAGTCTTCCACACCTCTCTGTTAAGGTAGACAACAACTAAGTATTGTAACTTCTTAAACTCTATGCCATATTATTTTTTTATTTTTCTGATGATTTGCTAAGTAAACATTATTCTTCATTGTTCCTAACATTTATTTTAAATATTTAAAAGGAATTATAGGCAATAAAAATGATAATTTGGTGATGGTGGTGCACTTTGTTGGGTCAGAGATAAAGAAAATAATTGTTTTTGATAGCCATTTCCAGGTTAACATTGTACATCAAGAATTAAAAGGAAACCTGACAGTAATTTGGAGAAAACAAATAAGGCCAGCTGGACTACATCCACGCTGACATTTAGACAAATGATCTAACCTATGGAATAGCCAAGAGAGACCTACTCTCCAAATTTGACAATATTTTGGTTATCTAGACTTCCTAGTGGCACTTTATCTGATATCTACACTGCTATGCCTATCTGCCCTAAGAATAATTGTTGTTTTGGGGCCAAATTCTGCACAGCGGCTCTAGTTCTTAGTGCTGAGAATTGGAGCCCTCTAAAGCAGACCAGCCACGTGATTCCTCTGCTTCCTAGGTAGTGCTCCTGTGGCTCTAAGGCATGATTGCTATATTAATTTTCTTTTCATTTCAAACTCTTTGATCTAATGTGGAAGCCACTGCAGTCCAGCAGAGTGGTATCTTTATGAAACTGGTTAGGCCTGTTTCCATAGAAGAGATATATCACAGCAAATGGCCAAAATGTATCCTTACACTGCTGCAAGACATCACCACCCAAAGATGTAACTAACTGGAGAGTACCTTAGACCCAAATTCTGGAAGGGGGAAAAAATGGGGGCGAGGGCAGACCAGAAGAGTTCTAGATCAGCTCAAACTGCTTTGATTTAAATGCCATGCAGCAGAATATATCACAAGCTGTGCTATATCATCAGGTTCTTTCTTGATGAGCTAACCAAAGCAATCAGCTATTAATGAAGGTAACTATTTTTTAAGTAGTGTGTTTCTATCCAGAAAGCAACTGATCTGAGGAAACAGATTCATGGTCAATGAAGAGCAGCCATATTGTAATTCATTTTAAAGTATGCTGAATGTGCTACATGCAGTTCCCAAAGTTCCTCAACAGTCAAATTCTAAAAGGAAAAGGAACTGGGTTTTTTTTTTTTCATTCAAAAATTTTGGAAACTAGCAGATTTTTGGGCATAGTTTACTGAATTCAAGAAGCACCTCCAACATATAGCAGTAGAGAATCTGGCCTCTCATAGTATTTCTATTTAAAAGTTTCATTACATACAAAGGAATGGCCTTAGTAGCACTCGTCTGAAAGAAACCAATAAAAAAGTCGAATTTAGAAAAAGGAATACTCATCTGTTCTCTTAGACTCTACTGTGTTCACATGGATGACAGCATCCTGCCCAGTTTCAAAGCTGTAAAACTCTAGTATGCAATGACAATGCTCCAACCTTTTTAGTGCATCACATACTACATACAGAGCTGAATTCCACTTCCAGACAAAATTTTGGCTGCATTTCTTAGCAAGTACAGGCTGTTCTGACACTGGCAGACTCTTCCTTTCTTCACTTAAATGATTTGATGGATTTTTAATTTCATGAATTTGCTTGTTCCTAGATGGGCACAGTTTATATAGATCAATTCCAGCCATGAACTTCAACATTAAAAAAAGATGGTTCTTATTTTCTTAATTTATGTCATTATGCTGGAATTATATTTTTCTCTACTTGGTCTTTTTGTGTAATTTGCAATTAAGAAGATAATTTAAAATAGCCCTTATAGACTAACTGAAGTGTCTAGTCTATAGTTTTCCCCTTTCTAAATCAACATTTAATAAAGTGCTAAATTTTGATATTACATAATTTGATGGGAAATTTACCACTGGATTTCAGCAGATACAAGATAAAGCACACTGTCTGAAAAAAAACCCTGTACATAAGTGATGCAGCACTATTGTGTGCTATTATTCTGATATATTCCTTTACTTTATAAAATCTTGGTTTCAATAATGCCTTTTTTATAAATATGATTTGATCTGATTCTCCTTGCCTAGACACAATCAGACTGATCACATGTAACCACATGGAATCTGAGTAGTAATATGAGCACAAAATTACTAAAAATACTAGAGCACCAACCTTAGACTAGTATATATATGTAAGAGTAGAATTGGGGTGGTTGTTTTTTAAGGAACCCTTCATGTTTATTTTATTGGTAAAAGAATTTTTGAGTCTTTACTGAATTTAGGCATGATGCAGCTGTAGAGTGGAGAGTACATGTAGAAACCAGGGGACTTAGATCCTAACTGCATTTTCCATCAACCAGCATTTTATCCCAAAGGGATTTTCTGGTCAGTCTCTTATGTAGTCTAAGAGAAAAAAAAACTAAGAATTGCTACACCTCTTGCAGACAATAGGATAAAGGTGGATAGGGAAGTGGTGGGTACATAGTATAATAACTACCAGCTGGTCTATCATCTGTCTGTTGGTAGAAATGTTGAAATAAATAAATGATCGAAAATAATCTAATTACAAAAAAAGATCAGCAAGATCAGTATGAGTTTTTGGAAATAAAGTCTCAGGAACACATGTGATTTGAAAGCAGGAAGGTGATTAAAATGCAGAATCTTATTTATTATACATGAGGCAGATCAAAGCTTCTCAGTGATAACAAGGCACTGATTGGATGTTGCCACCTGTTCGGTTTCACTTGCAACAGGAATCTGTTAGGTGAAGTGGTATAAGAGGTTGTCACTGCATATTATACTTACGAACAGCTTACATTAAAACACCAAAATTCTTCTTATTTTGCTGAAGAGTTTCTCTCATTATTCACCAGCAGATATGTTACTTTCTTAGTAAATGTAAAAAGGAAGTTTTGTGTAATTCAGGTAAGGTTGCGAAACAAAAAAGTTGCAGGCGAATGCCCTCACTGAGACACATCACATACTTTGTTAAGATGGAGGCAAAAAGACCTGAAGGGAATAAACTAGAATATATTTGAGCTGTGGTTTTGGATAAAGTGTTGAGCCTTGCAACAGGCTGAGCTCAGAGAGGAAACATTGTGGGAAGCAAATTAGCCAAGGAAATATTATCAGGAAACTGGGGCAGAAGGCTGTTTCTTAGATTTTGTGGATTTTTTGTCTCTCTTGTCTAGTTTCTCCACTAAAAAAAGAGGAAAGCTATAGCTTGAGGAAAGTGTGTGGGTGTAAAAGTATAACAATTATTGGGAGGACCTGGTAAAGAGAGAATTGAGAAAAGCTGAAAAACTGCAGGCTGCAACAAGACAAGGCAAGGCAGTGGTGATCCTTATCAGTATTGCTGAAACTTGCTGCAGAACTGGCAGCACAGAGGAGCAAACCTTGCAGTCTGCAGATGCCAGAGCAACGGCAGGCTCTCAGGACTTTAAATGAAGCTTTGTGGGAGATAAACTTGCACATAACCAAAAGAAAAAGGAAGAGTGAGTAAAGATTCCAAAAATCTGTTTGAAGTCAGAGGAAATTTAATTTGGCTTTATTAAACTGGGAAAAAAGTTGACAAGTCCTTGAAGACCACACGTACCAAAGGAGAAGAACAGTTTGGGGGGGTTTTAGGTGTAACAAATATAGGCAACTGAGCAAAAATAACGTACGGACAGATATAGGAGAAAGAATTTCCATTGTCTGAATCCATCAGAACGAAAGCAGACTATTGCACAGCTGCACGATGTGGGGCACATCGTTGGCGAGCTTCATAAAGGATACAAACTGACAGAGACTTTTCTGCTCCTTATTTCTAGGACTGTGAACAACCCCCCCGAGCAAAGCTGTGCTAAGGGTTTTGCGCTTGGTTTTCTCAAGAGAAAACTTTACAGATATAGACTCATTCTTTTTGCCAGCAGCAAATGTTTATTCCACAATACTTTGGGCACTGATGTGAAAAACCATGATACACGAGAGGAAATGCTGAGAGCCAGATTCTGATCCCTTTTACAGTGCTAAGAAGTAATTTTGCTGAAATCAATGAGCATATCTTTCAATCCAAACAAGCTGCTGTTGGCAAAGAACCTAAATTGGATTTCCCAACTTCTGACATTAAGTCTGACTAGGGCCTAAACTGGCCCCACCATAACTTAGTCTATAGATTCTTCTGCTTATTTCTGGCTGTTAGAGTGTGATGAAATGCTTATTCCCCCTCAGACTGAAAACAGGAGAAGAAACAATAGCATATGAAAGCAAATGTTGACCTGCAGTGACCATATCAGTACATTTGTCGTTTCTTTTGTGCCGTAGCAGAGTTAAAATAGCGGAAAAACAAATCACAGAATCACAGAATCGCTGAGGTTGGAAGGGACCTCTGGAGATCATCTAGTCCAACCCGCCTGCTCAAGCAGGGTCACCTACAGCACATTGCACAGGATTGCATCCAGGCGCGTTTTGAATATCTCCGGAGAAGGAGAATCCACCACCTCTCTGGGCAACCTGTTCCAGTGCTCTGTCACCCTCACAGTGAAAAAGTTTTTCCTCATGTTCAGATGGAACTGTCTGTGTTTCAGTTTGTGCCCGTTGCCTCGCGTCCTGTCACTGGGCACCACTGAAAAGAGTCTGGTCCCGTCCTCTTGACACCCTCCCTTCAGATACTTGTACACGTTGATAAGATCTCCTCTCAGCCTTCTCTTCTCCAAGCTAAACAGGCCAAGCTCTCTCAGCCTTTTCTCATAAGAGAGATGCTCCAGTCCCCTAATCATCTTTGTGGCCCTTTGCTGGACTTGCTCCAGTAGTGCCACATCCCTCTTGTAGTGGGGAGCCCAGAACTGGGCGCAGTACTCCAGATGTGGCCTCACCAGGGCTGAGTAGAGGGGGAGGATCACCTCCCTCGACCTGCTGGCAACACTCTTCCTCATGCACCCCAGGATACCATTGGCCTTCTTGGCCACAAGGGCACATTGCTGCCTCATGCTTAACTTGGTGTCCACCAGCACTCCCAGGTCCTTCTCCGCAGAGCTGCTTTCCAGCAGGTCAACCCCCAACCTGTACTGGTGCATGGGGTTATTCCTCCCCAGGTGCAGGACCCTGCACTTCCCTTTGTTGAACTTCATGAGGTTCCTCTCTGCCCACCTCTCCAGCCTGTCCAGGTCTCTCTGAATGGCAGCACAGCCCTCTGGTGTATCGGCCACTCCTCCCAGTTTTGTATCGTCAGCAAACTTGCTGAGGGTGCACTCTGTCCCTTCATCCAGGTCATTGATGAGGAAGTTGTAGAAGACTGGACCCAGGACTGACCCCTGGGGGACACCGCTAGCTACAGGCCTCCAACTAGACCCTGTGCCGCTGATCACAACCCTCTGAGCTCTGCCATTCAGCCAGTTCTCAATCCACCTCGCTGTCCACTCATCTAGCCCACACTTCCTGAGCTTGTCTGTGAGGATGTTATGGGAGACAGTGTCAAAAGCCTTGCTGAAGTCTAGGTAGGCAACACCCACTGCTCTCCCCTCATCCACCCAGGCAGTCATTCCATCATAGAAGGCTATGAGGTTGGTTAAGCATGCTTTCTGCTTGGTGAATCCATGCTGACTACTCCTGATCACCTTCTTTTCCTCCACATGCTTAGACATGGCCTCCAGGATGAGCTGCTCCATCACTTTTCCAGGGATGCAGGTGAGGCTGACTGGCCTGTAGTTCCCTGGGTCCTCCTTCTTGCCCTTTTTGAAGTCTGGGGTGACATTGGCTTTCTTCCAGTCCTCAGGCACCTCTCCTGTCCTCCATGACCTTTCAAAGATGATGGAGAGTGGCTTAGCAATAATGTCCGCCAGCTCCCTCAGCACTCGTGGTGCATCCCATCAGGGCCCATGGATTTGTGGGTGTCAAGTTTGCTTAAATAATCTCTAACCCACTCCTCCTCGACCAAGGGAAAGTCTTCCTCTCTCCAGACTTTCTCTCTTGCCTCTAGGATCTGGGGTTCCTGAGGGCTGGCCTGAGCAGTAAAGACTGAAGCAAAGAAGGCATTCAGTAACTCTGCCTTCTCTGTATCCTTCGTCACCAGGGCACCCACCCCATTCAGCAAAGGCCCCACATTTTCCCTAGTCTTCCTCTTGCTGCTGATGTATTTGAAGAAGCCCTTCTTGCTGTCCTTGACATGCCTTGCCAGATTTAATTCCAAACGGGCCTTAGCCTTCCTCGTCGCATCCGTGCATACTCTGACAACGTTCCTATATTCCTCCCAAGTGGCCTGTCCCCCTTTCCACTTTCTGTAGACTTCCTTCTTCTGGTTGAGTTTTGCCAGGAGCTCCTTGCTCATCCATGCAGGTCTCCTGCCTCCTTTGCTTGACTTCTTACTCATAGGGATGCACCGCTCTTGAGCCTGGAGGAAGTGATGTTTGAATATTAACCAGCTCTCTTGAACACCCCTTCCTTCTAGGGCCCTCACCCATGGGATTCCTCCAAGTAGGTCCCTGAAGAGGCCAAAGTTTGCTCTCCTGAAGTCCAGGGTTGCGATCCTACTTGGCGCCCTGCTGCCTCCTCGCAGGATCCTGAACTCCACGATCTCATGGTCACTGCAGCCAAGGCAGCCCCCGACCTTCACATCTTCCACCAGTCCTTCTTTGTTTGTTAGTACGAGGTCCAGAAGCACACCTCTCCTTGTTGGTTCCTCCACCACCTGTGTCAAGAAGTTGTCACCAATGCTCTGCAGGAACCTCCAGGACTGTTTGTGCCTAGCTGTGTTGTCTTTCCAGCAGATATCGGGGTGCTTGAAGTCCCCCATGAGAACCAGGGCCTGGGATCGTGAGGCTACTTCCAGCTGTCTGTAGAAGGCCTCATCGACTTCCTCTTCCTGATCAGGTGGCCTGTAGTAAACACCCACAACAGTGTCACCCATGCTAGCCTGCCCTTTGATCCTTACCCATAAGCTCTCGACTCGCTCTTCATCCACCCCTAGGCACAGCTCAATACATTCCAGTTGCTCTCTCACATAAAGAGCAACTCCACCACCTCGCTTTCCTGGCCTGTCTTTCCTAAAAAGCACGTAGCCATCCATGACAGCACTCCAGTCATGTGAGCTATCCCACCATGTCTCTGTAATGGCAATGAGATCATGGCCCTGCGACCGCACACAGATCTCTAGTTCTTCCTGTTTGTTCCCCAAGCTGCGTGCATTGGTGTACAGGCATTTCAGGGAGGTGATCGAGCATGCAGGTTTCCCAGGAGGGATACAAGAGGATCCTCCATAGCCACATCCCATGCACACTTCCCTGGCTGCATTCACCTGTTGGAGGCATCCTGACTTGAGCTGTGTTTTGCCAGCTACCCTGTCACTATAACTCTCCCCTTCCCCCGTCTTTCCTAGTTTAAAGCCCTCCTTACCAGGTTGGCCAACCTGTTGGCAAAGACACACGTGCCCCGCTTAGTGAGGCAGATCCCATCTCTCCCCAGCAGTTGTTGATCTTCAAACAGGGTCCCATGGTCGTAGAAACCAAAACCCTGTTGCCAACACCAGCAGCGCAGCCAGTTGTTAACTTGGAAAGTCTGTCTTCTCCTCCTCTCATCCATCCCCCTCCCTGGCAGGATTGAGGAGAAGATGACCCGGGCTCCCAGACCCTTGACCACCATCCCCAGAGCTCTGAAATCCTGCTTGATGGTCTCCAGTTTGCCCTTGGTGTCATTGGCGCCCACGTGGAAGAGCAGCAGTGGGTAATAGTCCGAAGCGTGGACAAACCTTGGCAGTCTTTCCATGACATCTCTCACACGAGCCCCCGGCAGGCCACAAACCTCTCTAGACATGAGGTCTGGTCGGCAGATAGATGCCTCCGTCCCCTGCAGCAGGGAGTCCCCCACAACAATCACCCGCCGCTTCTTCCAGGCGTTCCGGCAGGGCACAGGGTCTGTTGTCCCAGGTACTTCCCTTGCAGCCATGCCCATCTCCTCCTCATCCTGGAGGGCACTAAACCTGTTCTTCAGCTTCAGGTCTTCAGGAGGAGTAGGAGCCTTTCTCCTCCCACGAGCAGTGACCAGCTTCCAGCCTTCTTCTACAGTGTTATGATGTACCGTTTCACACGGCACAGAGCCCTCTGGCAACTCCACTGCTGCAGGGGGTTGGGACTCCCGAAGCTGCACAGTCTCCGAGAATACCCTGTCTATCACTTGCTCTGCTTCTCGGATGCTGCGCAGCCTACTGACCTCCTCCCATGACTCCCTTACCTGACGACACAACTCGTCAACAGCAGCACACCTCCTGCAGGAGAGCTGGCTGCCAGCCCAGGCCTCCCGGAGAGGCCCCAAGCACTCCCTGCAGCCTGAGACCTGTAGAGCCGCATCTGCTGTCAGAGGGTCGGTCTGGGTCCAAGCCTCTGACACAGCAACTCCAACAGCCACTGGGGAACGCGCTCTGCGGCGTGTCACAACCATACTTGAGGAAGCGTACACCACAGGGAACAGAAACGAAGGTCCCTTCGCGCATCCCTTCGCGCGTCCCTTCGCGCGGCCTTCTGCGCAAACTGCTGCGCAAACTGCTGCCTCTGTTCGCTGCGCTCTGGGAGCTGCGCTCTAGGCCTGGCTCTTATATAGGCCTCTCCCTAGCACTGACTCACAGGGTCATGAATGAATCAGTAGTGTGCAGGAGAAAAACACTGGTCAAATATGAAGATAGAGAACGCTGCCTGCATTTAGACAGTCTGCAAAGTATTCTAAATTATCTGGTAATATTACAGCAGTATTAAAAGGAAAAGAATAAACACTACCATTAGCAGGCAGTAATTAAAAGAACAAATAAAGCTGAGTGCAGCTATGGTCAGAAAGGTAACCTCTTGGTGTTTTTCATTTATGCCTCTGGTGATAGTTTATGTCAAAACAGCTCAGTTCAGAAGTCCGAAGTTCAAACAAGTATTCAAAAATTGTGGTGAGCCATCAGTAAGAGAGCTCTGGGAATCAGATTTTAACCTCTAATTTAAGGTGATACTTAAAGTGAACTGAAGTGAACTGAAGTACAGGGATAACATTTGCTCTTCAACAACAGGATCCTATTGACCAAAATGCTCGCAGTGGCAGAAATCTGGAAGAAATTTTCTTCTAAAAACTGAAGAAAATTTCAAGATTCCTTTATTCTAAATCACTTGCTCTGTAATTTTATAGGTAGGAAAACAAAATGTATTGTGGGTTTACTATTCTAAACTTTTTTTAAATCCCTGTAATCATTGAAATTTCTAGCTTCCACAACAAAATTTAAATACACTCTGGAAAACAGCTACAAGCCACTTATTTCCATTCTCCAGGGTTTGTAATTAGTGAAGCTGACTATGATTTTTAAGAAGGTTAATATAGGAAACAGAAAGTTGAGGACATTTCATTTCCTTAATTTTACTTCCACAGTACACTCATTAGAAGGGAATTGTGCAACATGTATAGCATATCTGAAATTCATACTTGCAGAACTGCATCAGTCTTCTGTACTTCTAGGGGAAATGCAGAAAAATCTTTAATGAAGAAAGAAGAGCTTCAGTAGCATGAGCGACACTCGTGTTTCGAAAACAAAGTTTAACCACTTTGTGTACGCGAGAAACTAGCCATTTTCTCACATTTTATTTGCCTCTCCACCACTCAGGGGCCTGCCCCTGAATGAACAGAGTCTGGAATGGAAAATATTAACCCCTCACTGATCCTTCTCAGAAATGGCCTCTCAGCCTGAAATCATTACAAACAAATAAGGCTATGAAACCCTTACAATTTAAGTAAATCTAATGATGTTATAGTTCAATGTCTCTGAATAGCTAATAATCTAAAAACATCTCCAAAGTTGATTTAAAAAATACAAGTACTTATCTGATGGTTTTAAGATTCTGTATTGCAAGAAACTATTATTGCAGTCACTCAGATTTATAAAGAAGCTTGCCTGAACAGAATGCTAAGCACTAAACCTTTTAGCTCAGTGCAGACTGAATTATAGATTCAATAAAAATTATTCTGTTTTTAAGATGCTCCACTTCAGCACTGAATTTATCTAAGAAGAAATGGCAAAATTCTGCAAAATACTACAGTTCAGTAAGTATCTTCATTGCAGTAGGAGATGGAAGTCTAAAAGAAAGAAAACAAACTGTTTTACAATGCTGGATCTCCTAGACAGCCTCTGACTAGGAGCAAAAAGGGAACGAGTAAGTCAGCAAAGGTGAAAAACTAACGTGGCTTAGCAAAAAGGTGCTTGTGTAAAAGGAAGAAAATAAGCAGTTGAACAAACGGAAAGATACATAGATGGTTTGAAACCACAGAGTTACGGCAATAACAAGTCAAATGCCATCAGTCAACTCACTGTGGATAGCTTCTTATTTACTTGAGAGCAATTTTTCCTCACGCACGTATGTATTCACCATTTTTAAGGGTTTCCCAGTTCTACAGGTTTGACTAGCCGAGAAATTAATCAATACTACAAGGGCAGATACTAGCAAGACAACCACTGTATGAAAATGTGGCCTGTGTTATTAAAATGCAGGAAAATCTTTCATGGAATGGATTGTACCCCTTGTTTCTGCAACGCATGAAAGTATGTTTACTCATCAAAGAGTCCGCTCTACAAAAATCTGCAAAATTAAATATTTTAAGATGCTGAGGAAAGAAAGAGGTTTCCTCTGCCAAATTAAAACCCAGAGACATAATGCTAGACAAAATGTTAATTTTAATCTGTGGGTGTTACCGACAAGGCAGGATACATCAAATTAAATCTGCAGACCTTCTGCTGACCCCACCCTGCTCATCATCTATTTTCCCTAACATCTCCCCCCTTACTTTCCTTACCCCTTTCTCTCTGTCTACACACAAAATGTTAGTTTTTATAGGCCAAAGACTGCTTCAGCTGTAGCGATTCCACGCCTTTGCGTGACAAGACATATGCTGCAAGGAGCATTTAGGAGATGTGGTGCTAACAGTTTCTAAAAGTGCAAAAATACTGCTACAACAAGCTACCAGTCATGCTCCCAGATGACTATGCCCTCCTTAACTTCCCCCCCAGAATAGCCAGCATCACCTCTTTCAGTCAAGGGCATTTGAGAATAATCTACCTTGATTTCACTTATGTGGAGCATGCTTTTCTTCTCTCCTAGTTCTAAACCAGATGATATTTGAACGCTGTTTCACTAATAATGATGTATGTACTTATATTTCAATTCTTGAGAGAGGGGGAAAAAAAAAGAGTATATAAATAGTGTCATTTAAACACCAAAACAGTGCTGAACAGATGCACACTCCACTTGACGGGGCATTGACCATGTTTCATGGTGCATGTGTCTTTCAGAGAATCTCAACAGAATCCATTACTTAGTACAGATTCTTGAGCACAAGTGACAGACTTCATATAAAACTGTACTGTTGAGCAGCAGGCTGGCAATGAATAAATGTTGCTCAGGAGGTTAGACATACACAGCTGTAGAGATCATGAAATTCAGCCTTGGTCCTGGAAAATAAATGCCTCATAAAACTGGGAAATTCTGGAACAGTAACATCTGAATGAATATAATAATTTTACCTGAAATGTATGGGTTTTGTCCCTTTCTATTCATGAATGACAAAGAAAAATCTTTTTTTGGAAACAAAAGCACAACAAAACATTTCCTGTTGCCCTGAATGCTAATGATGGAAGACTGTTGCTATGGTGATGCTAATTTTAACGCTCTTGCCTATGGACTTTATATGAACTGCCCGTTTTAACTTTTGCAAATGTCATTTACAAAATGAAAACCCATTAATGACTGGCGAGGGCACAATGTTCCACTTTAATTAGAATAATAAGGAATGCTGATGCAGAAAGTACAGGTTTGTGAATTGCTACAAAGCCCACACTGTCAAAATTAATTACCACTGATGAGGATTTTGTTCTAATTTTTTTTTTCAAAGGAAGCTTTTGAATAATACAACCATAGCTTGACTTGGAATTGAAAGCAGACTCTCCTTTTAATATCAAGGTGGAATAAAAAAGTTTCCAAGGCTGACAGTATAGGAAAAGGTATGACAGAGTTTAAAGTGTAAAAGCTAAATGAGTACTGATTTCAGTAATGGCAGAATGTAACTGACAATACTGCTGGGAAAAATAAAATATTTTTCAGAGAAATAACTGCTCAGAAAACCTGTTAAGATTGGGCAAATAGTATTTGTGTTTTTGATGAATTAAAAAACACAAGTTGAAGACAAGTAAATGAGTGGGTGCCAGGATATGATTCTGATTTTGGTTGGTGGGATATTCCTCTGACTGGTTAACTGTCTGCAAAGATTTGGGCTGAGTAGAGGATATTTAGAAAAAACAGCAGATACGGCAGCCGTAATCCCTTTTGTCATGCACCAGGCCCTTGCAAATCGCGAGCACACATTCCTTACAGGAGGGGAAAAATTTGCAACGACTGTTTCTATTTCTGGGGAAATGTCTGATCATATAAAGTAGGTACTATGTTGATACAGGCATTTCAGTGCTGACTGCAATGAAGAAAGCATACTACAATGAAAGGCATCGCAGGCAGCTGCTGAGAGTACATTGTTCAGCCTAATTGTTATTATTAAATATCTCCATTGTAGTACCGCCTAGAGAACCTAATTTGGGGTTGAGATCCATTGTATTGGATGCTGTATTAACAGAAAGGAAACTTGCTTCCTCTTGTAAAGAGCTGAGCTAGTGAAGAATCTGATTTGCCTTTATGCTAAGGCCCCTTTTCAGTGCTAGAGGACTAGAAATGTGACTCGTGTGATGAGGAATAACTGCTAAAACATTTTTCTAAAATCCCATTCATGATAGACTATGTGTTAATGAGTAGTCAGACTATTCCAGCAGCATTAGTAAGAAATTCATTCTCAGTCTATCGGTATGCTTTAGTGTTGGTTTAAAACAGCCTGGCCCATTTTGACATTGACTTGTTGGCTATTGTCAAATTTGTTGTAAAAACAACATAAATATTGTACCGTACTTGCATACAGCTGTGTGTTCAAGATGGCTGGGATTTCTTTGTATTTCAAAAAAGAGAAGTACAGGAGGAAAATACAGATTTGGCTGAGAATGGATGTGACTATGGAGTTTGATTTTATGTGTGAGCCTTTCTTGCTAGAGATGCATTTGATGAGTTTTTTTCCTCTTGCTGTGTGTTACAAGCAGGAGTAACTTGATGACCACTGAATAGCACTCTAATCAATGCCTGTTTCTTCTGTGAGCACCCACCACTCGTCGCGTTGGAGTGTTAACAGCAGGGCCTTATGTTGAAAATGTACATGTCAACAACTGATTATAATTTTTGCAGATGGAGTACACTAATATGCTTGTGCGCTACCACTGAAGGCAGCTGTACATACAGTGATGAAGAGCCACAAGGCAGCTTGTTACTCTTCAAAGTCGATGGGCTCAGGCGTAATTTCTATCTCTGCAATACCTTGTCAAAAGGTTTATCATCTCAGTACAAGAAGGGAGAGAGGGACCCTCCTCTACTCAGTAGTAAAAACTTTGGCAGCTAGCTGCAATTTGGAAGAGCAAGAAGCAAACAGTATTTAACAAATATGGAGCCGATGTGTATTAACATACCAATACTGTAAATTAACTTAGGCAACTTCCCAATGTTGTCAGGCTACAAATGGAGCCTATCTGAAATAGAGGCAGAAAAAAGAATTTGAGATAACTGTCTCCCAGAAAACTGATGTCACTAAAGGTCATGACCAAGACAATTAGCTTTTTATGGTCCAGGCTCCAGGCTCACCAAACAAGGAACAGGTTTGCTTCATGGTGTCAGCCCCAGCCAGGGCTGATGGACACACACCCCTCCAGAGCTTAAACTAACGGAGCTTGCTGGCATGGGGATTTCTGGAGGATCCAGATCACCTCAGTCCACATCAAGACAAGACAGACCCTTGGGCAGGAAAGGAGATTTTTGTTTTTTAAAATTCTCTCTTAATCCAGATGGACAGTGAGGATGTGAAAAGTATCCACCTTTTGTACAGAGGTACAGTAAAACTGATACAGAGCTAAGTAACCCAGGAGCAACGATGCTCTGGATTGCACTCTGAAATTAGGTGATGGAAGAGCTAAACAAAACAGTGCCACAAAAAATTATGAACTTCATGTCATATATTTTGTCATTCATGGAACAAAAGACTCTGGGCTATTATAATTTATTTTATGAGTACTAAAAATACAGTGAACACAGCATTTTTAATAAGTAATGGCTGAGGCTGAAGCAGATTACTGCTAATCTGAGAGACAGTGCTAAGTAAAGATGTCTTGGAGGAAGGTGCCAATTTTAAACAGAAATCTGAAGAAAAAATATACTTGTTTGATGAAGGAAAAGAAAGTAAAATATTTTAAGGATAAGTGACACTAAATGTTTAAGTAGTCATAAAGTTCACACAGGAGATCAAAGTGGTAGGATAGCTAATGGTGGCAGCAAAAATTGAGTAAAATAGTGGAAATGTCATCAGAAAAACCTAGAGATTTGGAAGGAAACAGATCTATTTTTGTCTTTTTGAGCTTGGGACTTAACAACCATCTATGGGGAATGCTATAAAGAAAACAGGAAAAAAATCAGTAATTAACAAGTTGCTTTTAAAGTCTCAGCGCAACTAAGTCAAATGAAACTCTGAAAGGAGAGGTGTTGGGGTGGCTATCACGATATGCCTGGGATAGAAGACTAAAGACAGTGCTAAGAGAAGGCACGATTAAGACTGTGATGGGCTGAAGGCAGAACTTTGCCAGTAGCAGGACTGATTCTGCAAAGAGAGCATTAGAATGAGGCAAGTGAAAGATACAGAAAAAGTGAATTGTAAATTATTACAAGGCAAACCCTGAAAACAAGCCAAGAGAAGACAAGGAAGGACAGCAGGAAGATGGTTTGTTGAAAGTGGTAGAATGACCTAGAAGAATGTGAATATTGAAAAGATTCTTTGAGTTGGATGACAGGAAATTGTTAGTGATCTTATTAAGAGCTGTTGAAGTGGAGAAAAGGGTACAGAAGCTAGAAAAAACTGGACAGGAAGAAAAACATGGACTGGAAAGAGACACATATTCAAAGAAAAAAAGAGGACAGTACTCTGGATATTGAACAGTGTCAAAAGAGGGATTTGTTTTGTTTTATCAAGGGCAGTCCTGAAGAAAAAGACTGTTATGTAGGGAAAGAAGTGGTGGATAAGCTTCAAAGAAAATTCATCTTTAAAAATCAAAAGACTTAAGTCATTTTTATGTGATAGTGACATCTAAGGAACTGAAGAAGTTAAGCAAATAGACTTGTTCTCTAATATCCAGCTGATATTTGACACTCTAAGTATCATTCTTCCAGTTTCTGGTTTTGAAACATCTTGTCTGCAAATGATCAAGAAGCCTTCAATGATCTCAAAGGAAACTTATTGCAAAGCAAGAATTTCCTCCTTCAAACAAACAATGCTTTTAAACTCTATCTCCCTCACTGTGACAAGTCCTTGCTTTGAGTTGTTACTGCTGCAAGTTAGTACAGCATGAGTTTGAAGGATATGTTTTCCTTTGTCGTGGCAAGAGAACATGGCCTGTCATTGGTTGATTATTCTTTTTCTAATCTGTGTTCACAAAAAATCCATTGAATTTTAAGTTCATTCAATTGGGTAGGTTGGTAAAAGTTTAACTGAGGAATACTTCAAGATAAAGACATCATCTGGAAACAACAAAATTCAGAGCTGTCTAACATGCTTTTCTGTCATCTCTGAAAGTTCTGAATATGCTTGTCACTTAGGGACAGCTTTTCTTTTGCGCTTCACATTGAAGAAAATTATGAAAATGGTGGAGTTTTTTTAACCAAATATGCAGTAACTTAAACTACAAATGCAAGTTCTCTATACCTACAGAAACTATCATTGTGGGTTTTATATATTAAAAAATCTCTTTACAGTTCAGCTACAGATTTTAGTTTTACTTTTAAAGCATTTAATTACAGAATGCATTTTAATGAATTTGACTTAGTATTGTATTACAGAAAACATACTGAATATCAGTATTGCATTGTGCTAGCAAACTTAATATTCAATGACTACTATCTTCCTATAGTCAAGAGTCAGAAAAACACAGGAATAAAAATAATTCAGCATCACTGCTATGGCTAAAAGCTGATAAATATACAGAAAAATATTTCATATTAGAACTCAAGCTTCTCATATACTAACGATATTTGAACAGTAAGGCTGGAAACTGCAGTACTTGAAGCTGGTCATAAAATGAAAGTAGACAATTCTTCTAAACACAAAACTAAATGAAATGCAAATTAATGACATGCAAAAGAGAAAACAAAATGTAAGAAAACCTGTCATGAATGTAGGCTTGTTTACTTTAGCATTTCTCTAAGTTTAGCTTTTAATCACATTTATCAAAATCAGCACACGATTTACAGATTCCTGGGATTCTCAGCAAACATGGTTAATGGGAACTTCAGTCAAAGGAATTTGCTTCACTTTTCAAATTGTTCCTTAACTGTTTGGGCAGAGGTAGTCTCAGGAGTAACAGAATGTGTATATGTGCATATAATATATTATTTTAACCTTAAGATTCCTATCAAATTTGCATTTTTAAACCTTCAGAAGTGAAGTTTTAGTTGAGGGAACATTTGCCTATGAGTTTGCTTCATACTGCTATTATGTCAATGGTTATATCTGAAACTAAATCATACACAAATTTCCTTGGGGACATTTACAATCCTCTCTATGGCTGTAATCTGTTTATTGCTACTGCTGCTAGTATCTACCAGTGTTTGCAATGGCTTTAACTTTTTTTTCCCTATGTTTTATAAAGTATGTGTAGGTGTGGTCAACCAATAAAGTTTCAGTTGATGAAGTCCTAAAGCTAAATGCAATTGAGCTGAGTTAAACTGAAGATGAAATAACAGACAAAACCACTGATCTGGGAGGACATACACAGCATTTGATTTTCTAATGAAGGTGCAGTTTTTCTATGTTGCAGTATGTGGTGGAATCCATTAGCTTTTTCTCACATTTTTTACAATGTTAAAATATATACCAATTTGCTTATAGAAACTCTAGGATGGCTGATGCCAGACTGGAAAACACTGGTGAATGGAAATCCATGATAATTCAAAGAAACAAAGCTTTCTTTAGTCGAATCACCCATGTCACACCCATGTCACACCCACGTCACGTTCGAATCACCCACATCACACCCACCTCACACACACGTCAGTATGTTTTTCAATTAAAATATCTTACTTTTTATTTGCCTACCTGATATTTATTAATTCCACATTTTCAGGTCATAGCAGCAAATACAGATAGAACAAAAATAGTAAATTTCTATTACCCTGTACTCTTTGGCTGAGATCTCATTTATGTTTGATTTTTCCTGCTGCAAAGGTGTAATTATGAATAAATGTGCCCCATTTAAACCTGCATTGCTGTGTGACTAAAATCTTAAAAAAAACATGGTGTTTCATGTTTATGTTACAGTCATGATGTCAGTGTGAAGACATCTGTTCCCAAGGCAAGCACAGTGGTTTTCTAGCTAGCTCTGTAAGTTTTAACTCCATGCCTGTAAACTCTCAAGCATTTTTCAGTATGCTTCATTATTCTTAGGAATTAAGTTTTACTTACTTTACTTTACTTACTTTAATTAAGTTTTTTT
Source organism: Apteryx mantelli (assembly GCF_036417845.1). Taxonomy (NCBI): domain Eukaryota; kingdom Metazoa; phylum Chordata; class Aves; order Apterygiformes; family Apterygidae; genus Apteryx; species Apteryx mantelli. Next base: position 93,101,893 of record NC_089978.1, read on the forward strand.
TTCTCTAACAATACAGTTTTTAAACAAAAAATGCAGTTCAGTTTGTTAAAAATGAAGCATAGTAAAATATATCTTTGCCTCTCTACTCCTGTATTATCTCTGCAGTAATGAAAAGAGAGTTTCAAAAAGGAAAGATAGAAGAATTGGGTACATACTGAAATTCAAAAGGCAATCTATAATCTATTTATTAGACAACTGTCTAAAGCCATTTTTGTCTACCTGAACACTAAAATAATAGAAGGTTTTCCAGCAGAGGTCTAAATGAACACAAAATACCTGAATGAGACTAAATTATCATGGTTTTAGATATTTAGATTTTTTACAACTTTTATCTACTACATGAAAATACAACTATGAATGTTAATTCCCCCACATCAATTTACCATACAATTTCATTAACATAATGGTGTACATTATAAAGTGTGAAGCATATAAATGAAGTATAAGACTTATACCAATAACTTCTCCACAGATTTACAGCAACCTTCATTTTTAATAACTTCTTGCTGAGTTCAAACATGAGTTTGAACCCTCCCCTCATCCCACCCCCAAATCCCAACCTAACACTTACATATGGCATTGATGCAAAGAAATTTTGACTTTGTTGGAAAAGAGGAGGGGAGACCTAGACACAGAAGCTGAGTAGCCATTAGTTAGCAAAGTTTTAACTCTTCTACTATACTCAGCAGGCTGTAGATACCATTTGGAGATTGTACTAGGCTGGTTATATAAAGAGTGCTATGTTATAATTGGTCTCTATTGTGTCATACCAAATCTCATTTTCTGAGCTCAACTGCCATGGAAAAAATATGAATGCTAGTCTTATCAAAACCAGCTGGAAGAAAAACAATTCGTTCAGAGATGTGATTTTTTTTTTTTTTATGGTTAGTTTTTCTTAAATTATCTAGCCAAAGATTTCCTAATATAAAAATGTGTCTGATGAATACTTGAAATTCAAAGCAAATACATAGCATGCAAGAGGTGGCCAAGCCTATACATCATATTTGAAATTGTAATTTATCTCCTAAAGTTCAACTTTTTAATCAGAAAATGAGAAGTAAGCAAAATGAATATAGATGATTTGATCATTCATAACCTATTGGTTAGAATCTTTACTTAAGTCTAAATGCAGTCTTACTGACATTTATACAGTTCACAGTTAATTCATCACATGTTTTCCCTTTACCTTAGGATCTATAACCCTAAGCATAATATGTATATAAATTAGTTCTCATGATTGAAAAGCTCAAGATAAGGATATCACAGAATTGACATGCAACTCAGAACTGATTGCAACACCTATCTGATAAAAAAATTGAAAGATATCATTGGAAGGGATTCAGTAAAAAGAAAAAGGGGTAAAATAATCCGTAGTTGTGATTCAGTAAGTAAAGACTAAACAGGTCACCCAGGACAAGATATGTGACAAGACAGGTGGAGAATATCCTGAAAAATGGGAACTTACTGAAGTCTACAGGAGAACTGGCATCACAGAAGATCAGAGAAAGAACAAACACAGGAGAGATTTAGCAGCTTCAGTGAGTTCATTTAAAAAAACAAGTCAAATTGGGAAAAAAATCTGACCTCTTCCTGACACCTCTAGGCCACCTAGAGAAACAGAAGCAGCCCAGTGGATACATCCGAATATTACATTCTCCATCTTCTCTCAGTATTGCACTGTGCTAGATGCCGCTACTAGAACATCAAAGTCTATCGAAGATTGTATATCTGTAGCAAATACAGCTGGTGATACAAATTGTAGATGTCCATTATATTTATATTCAGTACTTTTTTCACTGGTATTGAAACATATCTTAAAATGTACCAGTGTTAATTATAGTCCTTATACTAGACCGATAAGATCATGAAGAAGACAAAAAAGGCAGAGTAGGTAAAGAGGGATCAATTTAATTCTGACTCTCTTCTTAGATGGATGAAATTCCTATCATGTGGATTGAGCCCTCGTTAGTTTTCTTATTTTTGGAGCTAGCTGCATCAGAACAGAGTCTGAACCAAGGACAGTACAGACAAGAGGATCTGGCAAATGAAGATATTGCTGTTTTGTCCCCAGTCTTCTGAGGAAACACAGGAATTATGAGACTTCTTGATATAACAAGAATATGCAAAAATATGAGATATTGTTTCCCATTTCCATGAAGATTTCATTGGGCAGTTGTGAGAAGCTCTCTCCTCTTTGTCTGTCATCTAAATTAAGTATGTAATTGATCTTTAAAAAAAAGAAAAGTCCAACATGCAAAGCTTTGTTTTTTCCCCTTAATATGTCTAATCTTTTCAAGTTCAAAGCATTCCAGTGGAAGTCAAACATAATTCCTATTTTTGAATCCTGCTCATTAAGCAAAAAAGGTTTAAAATATGGGCTCGAAGTATATGACAATATTTCTTTAACTGTCAGGAGCAGCTGTAAAATCTACTATTTTATGGAAGATCTGACATGTACTATATAAAATAGGACCATATTGCATATATGTCAGTCCATTTCATTAAGAATATATTAGCTATGTTAATTTTTTTATTCTTGATGATATGTAACACAGTCAAACTATATTTAACAACTGAAGTAAAATAGAAAAAGGAAAAATGAAGTAAAAAGTTAAATTCAGGCAAAAATCACATTCAGTTTACAATAAATATAACAATTTCAGCTACAGTAAAAATTAAAATATTTAAGATTATGTAACTATATTCTAGTAATCTATAAATAAATGAGCTCCTGGTACAGTATCAAAAGTTTACTTTTTATATTACTGCCTATGAAAATTACTCTCTTAACCTCAGATAAGGAATACAATGAGTAGCTGGATTTAATGCATTTAAAATGTTGGTACTTTCCTTTTAATTAAGAAAATAGGAAAACTAGATTCCACCTAAAATTCTCTTATGCAGCTCATTATTAAACTGAGCAAACAAGCCAGGAAAGTCAAATGCCTGCCTAAATAGTAACCACATCACTTGCATAGCACATTTCAGGATTTAAACTGCACAAAAATTATCCCTGCATTATTTCTAACTAACTTCCCTGTTATGCTAAACACTGCATACTCTCTATGAAATTTTATACTGAATAAGTTTCATGGCCAAGCTTAAAAAACGTATCATCCACTTAAGTATGATACCAAGACCACTGAGAACAGGACCAAGGCGAAGTGTTCCACAAGTGCTCCAGGAAACTTGCTTTCTGTCTTCTAAAATAAGCACCACCTTACCTACTGTTACGGAAAAAGCATTGAGGATGAAGGCAAGCGCTTTCAGCCAGTTATTGACCCCCTGCTCGAGGCTACAGCCCTTCCCCCCGCCTCTGCACAAACTCGGATACGATAAAATTACTGTCGAGTACTTATAATTCATTTCAAAACAAATTAAATCTCCTCCAGTTACTTCCCGTGTGAGGGCAGTAACCCCCTGCTGACAGATGGTAACTCGCAGCAGGACCACGGTATCTTCCCAGAGCACTCCTGCTCAGTCAGCGAGAACACGGCTGCTTTTAACCTCCATTTCTGTTTGAAAGGCGGTTAAAGGCTCAAGATTTCTCACTTATTTACACTCGGAGTTTAAATTTTAGTAACCAGTTTTGGTAACCAATACTTCACAGTCGTACAAATGATTGATAGAGAAAAACTCTGCACTGGGACAAACCTCTAGAAAATATCAGGTATTTAATTTAGTTTTTTAAGCTAGACAGCATGATAATTTGCATCTCTTAAAGGCAGTATTATATTTTTTTCTTTCCACAAGAATAGTTACAGTTTTGGTATGAAGAATAGTTACAGTTTTGGTATGGAGAGTTCAAAACTGAAAGAGCGGAAGAGATCATAATAGCTATGTTTTTGAGAAGTCAAAATATTACATTTTTGGTACTTGGTAAATAGGTTAACTTCAGCCATATACATGGTTTGCATAGCTTGCTCACAGCTTCACTCACTACATATACATAATCATACATTATTTATGGTTTTCTGTGTCTCTCTCTGCTCTGACAGATATTTCCTACTTGCTTTTGAGTCTCTTACTTATCTACATTCTGCAGAAGAAACAATTAATCCAAGTGATTTTGATTTTACCAGAACAGTGGCTCTTTGCTTTATTTTATCTTAGTAGAATTTAATTCAGATAGATAGATTCATTTACCCTTCCTCTAAGCTGAAAAATAGTAAAAGAATCATGGCTTTAATCTGTTTTCTTTTACAATGAAAACTCTAAACTTAGCTTCTTCTGAGCTGAAATTCTGCATGGCTAAACAACAATTAAAAGTGAGATTAAAAATTAAGACACAAAGAAGTATGCTCATAGAAACTGGCCTGCTCTTCCTGCAGTGAGAAGTATGGAAAGACTGCAGAATCTAAAACTAACAAAAATAGGTGTCAGAAGCTGACAGATTCAATATAAGTGAAATACTCTTATAGGAAACTATAATGTGGAAGAGAGTTAAAAAGCAGAGATGGATATTCCTCACTGTTAGCTCACCGCATAGCTAATTTATACGGATAGTCTCGTATGGATCTTCTCAAGGAGACTAATCAATGCTTCTGAGAATTCAGCTGTGTCCTCCGCAAGACAAAGTTCACTGAACTGCTATAATCTGGATAAGAAAATAAGCCTGGCTGGGAAACAACTTGGAAGGCTTCCTCTGTGAGAAGTACTGAGATGAAAGAGTATTGTATTCGTGCAGAAGCGTTTTATATCCTTTGAAAGAATGGGCACAGCAAGAGGGTAAGAAGACAGACAGTATTAACTGGCAAGCTGGTTATACAGAGGAAGGATGATGTCAAAGACTAATACAAGTATAGAACTCATAACGACTAAATTTCAGCAATGTATGCCAGATCATGACTACTGTTGTTGGTTTTTTTTTTTTTTTTTTTAGAGAAAGCATGTTGCAGGCTTCAGTCCAACTCCTCCTTTTTACTCCAAGGCAAGAGGGATCTCTTAGCACTGTGTAATAGGCCGGCTCTTTGCTGAGCACGGGATAAGCCCATACACAAGACATATGCAAACCTGATTCAGAGTAGGGCTGCTTAATGACCCCTTGTGCCCCAGGAGGATGCTCAGAGAAGAGGAAATGGGTCTGTGCAGGATGACCGAATGCTTCTTCTGGGGCTGCAAAATCCACACGAGCCATTTGATTCTGCTGTAACTGCTTTGGAGCAGCTTCCCTATCTGTTTGATTTAAGGAACAGAGTGTGTCTGTGTGTGTCTGTGTGTGCGCGCACATGTCAGTGTGCATGTGTATGCATGAGATCACTTTTCTCACAGGGTCTGTATTTTTCTTGCATACAAGCTCTTTACTTCAGTTCTGCAAAGATTTGATTTAACCCCAAATTACAGTGTTAAAATCTACGGCCTTCTACTTCATTATCTGTCTTTTTTAGAATTTAAGACATTTTCATCTGTGTTCTTTTGATATGTACTCAGTAGTCTTTGTGTTTTGCTTTTTTTTTATTTGCTTTCAGATTTCTTATGTACAGTAGTTGCCTGTTGCTTCCTAAAAAATTAAGAAATTTAAATGAATAGTTAAAACAGTAGCAAAGAGTATAGACATATCTCTGCCTGCTTCTGTGTTTCCATTTTCCAGGCCACATTGCAATAAGGCCTCAAAGATCATGGCCTCAAAGAACAGGACTGATTAAACAGAAAACTATTTTTCATTTTCCCTCTCCCTTTTTAATCTAATGAAACCTTTTAATCCTTTATTAGACACAAAAAGTATACCAAGAGGAAAAGAAAGATCAGAAAGAAAAGGGTTGGATAGAATGTGTTTTTGAACAATTTTACACGTTTTAATTCAGAGGCAAAAGAGAGTTGTTGTTTTTTTTCTCCTCAATAGCACCTCATACACTGGGCAAGTGTTCAGCAGGCAGACAGGAATGTCCACTTGCTACTTTGGAAGCCAAGACACTTCTGATATCCTGCAACACAAAAATATGATTTCTCAATTCATCGGGGAAGTGAGTAGGTGAGCCTGAACTGTTGGCCTAGCTTGTCATTTCCATAAGGAACCAAACACATACAAAAGTAGAATAAATCCTACCAGAATGCAGCAGCTGGTGCAAGGCCATTACACTGCAATTTTCATGAGGCTGACAGTAGGCCAAGAAACTACAAAATGGCAGAGACGCGGAAGAGCAGTTGAAACAGGCTGTACACTGCTGATAATTATTTTTTCAGTGGCAATGACGCCTGCACCAATATAATCTGAAAAAAGTGCTGGCATGAATAACTTCAAGAAAGAATTGTGGAAATACAGGCTTTAGAGGCAACTAGTTGCTACAGATTAATCAGCTGTATAAAAATGAAATATTAACCAGGAAAATCAAAAGGCTTGAAGCTACCTAGCGGTAAGTAAATATTGCTCTTGAGGATTTAGTATTAAGTACTGCCTGATTTATGGGCTTATAAAATGCTGTTTCATTGCAAATGTGAAAATGATGAGATAAAACACTTAAACATCACAAGAAAACCAGATAAAATGAAAAACAATAAACTGTGTGGCAAATCTGGTTAACAAAGGAGGCTAGCACCAATATTCTACATTGATGATAGAAAGGAAAATTATAGACACATTAAGAAAATGCTGTCTGTAGCTGCTCAGTCTTCATGGCAGCTCTTTTAGAGAATTAATGATTTATAGAAGAGTAATATTTCAAAGAATAATGAAAATATGGTATGTTTTAAAACTGAAATGGTACAGAAAACAAGCAATTCAGTTGTGTGTTAATATGAAATAAGAGTGATTAGAATGAAGGAAAATAAAAATGACTGAAGAGACCTGGAGAAGGGAATAGATGTAAAAACTTACTAAGATTCATAAAAACTTTAAATATTTGTTTTACATCTCAAAGACAGCAAGCTTTTGTATAAAACATGTAACTGAATTAAACTTTAATTATTAATTAAAATAGTACTCTTACAACTCCTTATGGCTATTAAGATATTTGCTAAGTGAACAGAATAAAACAAATGCATTCCTTTGGATTTGCAAATGGCCTGGAACAAAAGATGAAATGCAAAGTTGACACCAAAAACTAATAAGGAAGAAGCAAGGGCACCACCCATCATTTTAGAATAACGGGTCAACTTACCCACCGCTGCCGGATGCAACTAGCACAGAATGAAGTGGGAAGCATGGCATGAAATGGAGCTTGCGCCTATATGGAGAATTGCCAAGGCTTCTCCCACCATAATGGCAAGCCATGTCATGGGAAAGAGAAAAGGAGGTGTCTTTCCCCTAGTCATAGTACCATAAACTGTTTCTCATATACCAGAGCCTCAAGTTGCTTTCAGTCATTTGCCTCCTCCACAGATTTCCCTTTCTCCTCCTCCTTGAAAGAGCTTTCCAGCTTCCTTACAGCAGTTTCATTATTCATAGCCAAATACAAAAATTGGAAAAATTACAAATTTAAGGCAACGGTAAAGCAACTTAAACCAGGTGTAACTATAGCACTGTATTGTACTACAGACTGCTAGTTTTCTTCATGTTTAACTCAATAAATTGTTCATTCTGAAGCTGCTGTAACAGTGCCACTAAGCTGCAAAAATTGCAGCTGAATTGCCACTGCAACCACATGGCTTGAGTGCCCCTGGTTGAGTTTGCAAAGTGTACTGGGAGTATAAAAAGAGCAATCATGTGAATATGTCTATTAAAAGACTCTTGAGTTTCAGTTATTTGCACTACAGTCTTTATCACACGTATTGCATCACCTGTTTCTCCAGGAAGTTATGTATAAATAATTCATGGCACATGTTGCAAATAAAGATCTACAGCAAGAGGAAAAAATGTATTAAAACTTCATTCTCTGTTACTATGTGGTGGGTCTGCTTAGGATACTAGAAGCAGGTGCATCCAAGGCTGTTTTTTTTTTTTTTAATTTCCTCTCATTTGTTAAGCATACATCTCTCTTAAAACAAACTAGTTTACTTTGGGAACGAAAGTCCAAAGGAACTTACAGTCTATAGGGATTAATTTGTCCCTTGTTGTTCCTCAGCAACAGATTTTGCTACGTACACTCCCTACAGGAACTCATTGTATAAAGGATGTGCATTGAGAGGTGAAAACAACAGTGCATCACATTCACAGCTGCAACGTGTCTCTGTTTTTAAGCACCAGGGAGTTTACCAAAATTCTGAACTTTTTTCAGTTTTGCAAATCTTGCCATACACACTCTTGAGTGGACAATGGAACAGATTCAGATATAATCCAGACACCCCAAGGCTTTACTTCGGTTTGCAGGTGACTGCTACAGTGGCATAAAACCAATCAACTTTCTCGCAAATCAGTGCATCCTGCTGTGCTTTTAAATAACCTGCCATGCTTTTTTTCTGTGACATTTATTGCACATTTCACTCCTCTTGCTCTTCCCATTTAGACAACATAGGAATAGGTCCAGACAATCTAAGAAAATTACCAACCATCCACTTTAATTACAACTGTAAATAATTGGAATGAATTACTATCGATACTCACTTGATATAGTATGGCACTTTGTTTGGTGAGATCGCCCTCTCCCAGGGGCCTTGGACAGAAGCTGTTAACAACAAACAAACAAATAAATAAATAACTGCACACATACATTCATACATACAAGCATCCCTAGAAGAGAAACATGGAGGTCAAGTTCAAAGCAAACACGAGAGACAACATTAATCTCTGGCATTACAATTTTACACTTGGCCACCCTGATACAGGCCTGTTTGCTCAGTTGCCCATGAAGGCAGGAAGGATTAACCTGCTGTTCTGAAATTTCTGTCCTAAGCTGAGTGAAATTGAACTCATTCAGCTGCAAAGATAAATGCAAAAAACTCCTCGACTACTAAACTTGAAGGACAGATAAGAAGCAGAACAAGCAACCTATCTTTCTGGTGTGTTCTTTTATAGGGTTCCTCCCGCTAATGTGTTTGACCAGGTTTTCTTCAATTTCTTTCCTTGTTTGATCAGCCTTTTTCATCCTTCTAAGAATGAAATTACACTCTTGTTTACATTTTGAGTGAAGCTATAAAATGAGATGACAGCCCAGAAAGCTGTTTGTTCACTTGTTTATTTGTTTCAAATAGAGAAAATTTTCATTTTTATTTCCACCAATATGAATTGTTTTATTGATTTCCAGTAACAGCAAATCATGGAGAAAATATCAGTGTGATCACAAAAAAACATTAAAATAGAGAGGGTATGACACTACTCACTCTTGACTATCACAGTGTTAAATGTTAACATCAACTTACAATGTATTGAAAATCTTTTGTAACAAAATTTTACATAAAATGCATTGTAGGCAAAACAATTTCAAATACTGCGAATTTATCAGAGGTAGAGCTATCTTATACTCCAGGCCATAATCAGAAAACTAAGTTTTTATTTAGAGTTTGTTATCTTTCAAGGACAATAGGATCAAGAATTTTCTTTCTTTAATATAGTCATTTCTTATATTGGAAGAGGAAGCTGGAAAAAAATGACTGTTTGCTTCATCCAGTGTAACCCTTCTTTTTAATGACCCCTGCTGTTCACAGTGGAAAATAATTTTTACCTAGACTCAAGGAACAGTTAGCTGTTTGGCTCATCTGGTGCAGAGTATTTTCTTTCTCTCTCTCATACAAAATATAGGCTTTAAAAATGCCACTCCCAAGCTGCAGGTGCTTTAAGAAAGTCAACAAATCATGATATATACAAATAAAAGTAACCAATATCTGCATTTCTTACAATTTGTGCCAGAACTGGTACAATTTGGACCAGATTCACAGAAGTCAATCTGCAGAAGGAAATTTCCTGTTCGTCTATTGCTCCCATCTGGGAATGCAGACAACAAGAGTTGGAGGAAAGGCATGAAACATGTTTAGAAAAATAGCTATATCAGCGCTCTTTATTTTGGTAGACTTGCATACACCTGGACTCTGAAGAAAGACTGGAAGGAGGCTAGGGTCCCACCCAGAGAAAGGAAATCAAATAGCAGCAGTGGAGTAAGTCGGAGCCATTCTAGATAGCTAACAATGTTAGCTCCCATGGAAAAATAGCACACTGTAATGCCGTTGAAGACTGCATCGTAACCCATATATACAAAGCACAGAATGGTATTTTTTCAAATACAAATATTCAAGTATACGCATAAGTTATACATGATAAAATATCTCTTCTTGGGACAGGGACTGCCATTTTGTTCTGTGTTCATACATTGTATAGCTGAACAACTATGAAGACTAAGGTTGCCATGCATTAAGTTGTTGTTCTTTTTGGTAGCGCTAGCTGTAAGTGTAAGACGCACAACTTCTCAGTTTCTGAGCACTACATATAGCTTCAAAAGATGTAAAGATGTAATCTGTTACATAATTTATACAAATGCAAAAAGTATTAAAAATAGCATATCAGGCAATGTTTTGACGTTAACTGCAACAAAACAACGAAGCATGTCCTCCTCTTTGCTGCAGTTTAAGTAATGTCTCATATAAAGTTCTTATCCATGATGCTTAATTATTCTGTCTACTGGTGAGAACATAAACTGGTGTACATGTAATTTTGATGCCTGATCCAATATTCTCCATGGTCTAAAAGGGGACAGGAAACTGAAGCCAAGGAGTTAGATATAGGTTACAATTTCATTTTACGCTCAGTGGCTCAGTACTTTCTTTATATGCTGTTATTAAATAATACTAAGCTGTGTGCTAATATGTGGTTCATCAGATATTTTTAAAAGACCCACACAGTGGCAATGATAAGGTTCCTTACTCCTAGGAACTGGTATTATCTGAGGACTGATTTGAATAGGACCATACTAAGTTAAAATTTTCTAAAATAAAATCTCTCTCAGTATTAACTAAAAATGGACCTTCTTTCATAGCTCTCTCCCAAATAATCATTAATATTCCTAAAGAGAATACCACCAAGCTACAGTTCTTACACTTTAAGATTTGTTTTTAATTAAAAAACTAAAGGACAGAATAGGTTGTTGCATATTTTTCAGAAGGTATATCTTTTTTCCTTTGCTCCTGAATTAATACAGGTAAGAGCTCTGCAGTCATAACTTATCGCAGAGTCTTACATATGATAGTGTTCTTGATATATTAAAAGAGGAAGAAATACTTTGCTTTCATGAGAACTAAGTGCTTTAGAAATAACACACAGTTCTGTGATGTTCTGCATAATTGGATTTAGTGTTCCTTCAAGAGATTGTTGTGAAACTGTCTATAATACACTTTTTGCTTTCCTGGATGATTCTAGCCTTGCATAAATTTGAGTTGATGAAATATGCTGTACTTTTTACAGCTATGCAAAGAGAATAATCATTTCATTTCTGGCCTAAGTCCAAAAGCTGAGAACAGCTGTTTCTTATCTCTGGTTACCAGAGGTTTACTACCCATTACAAATCTAGTGCAGGTAATGGACATATATCTTTAATTCCTGCTAAGACCATTTGAGTAGTCCATCAAAGGAGTTTTTCTGGCAAAGACTTTTTTATATGACACTGTAGTATCCCTGTGTGCTCCAGCACTCAAGAAGCAGACGTTTTCCTATTTGTAAAGTGTAATTCAAAAGTGCTTTATTGCTCTAGCTTGCACAGTGTAAGAATCCATTATCATACACCCAGCCACTTGCAATGTTGTCTACTGAAATTAAATACTACAACAAAATATGGGGCATTTTAAGAGTGAATTTAAATTTCCCTGCACTCTGTTTGCTTTGCTATAAATTTTAATGGTTACTTAATTTGGGAGTTTTATTTTTTTCTGTTGGTGTGCTAACATCTGAAACTTGCTTTGCCTATTGTTCAACTTAAGTGAACATGGTTCCTGATGGTGAGTCTACAGCCTTATTTATTTTCGTTGTGCATAATGTAGCATGCTGGCTCTCTGAACTTCAGCAGTATTTTAATCTATGCAGGGATCCAAACAGAATATTAAATAGGATGATGGTGTAATTTTATCTGTGTTGATATTGAAAAATAATCTGATAAATATTTCACTTTAGCACTACATGACATAATGACAAATAAATGTATGTTCACTAACAGTAAACTATTCCTCCTCCAACTATTCAAAGAATTAACTTACTATGCCCACAGTTAAAAATTACTCTGAGTAGTCCCTATTTAAAAAGCCAGAACACACCTCCAGTCACCATACAATGGCACCAGTGTACATTTTCAGTTCCAAGTATGAAGAAAATCTTTTGAGTCTTATTTATCACTTGAACTAAAGTATTGGGAAATGGTTTTAGGATAGAAACCATACAGTATCACTACATAGTATCCATATTCTATATACTGTTACGTATATCCTATCAACTCTTTTTTCTTAGATTTTTTTACATTTATTTTACATGTGTTTCATCCTTGTGAGAGTTGCAACTGAGCTCATTTATATGTTCACACTCATGACCTATACTACCTTCTTGTTGGCCACTGTAGCCATAACTCAGTAAGGTACTTAATAATTTTTGTATTTTAATAATGCTAATATTTCGCTGATTCAGCCTAGGAACTCTACCTGTCTGACTTCTTATTTCTCTACCTGGCATTACCATTGTATCTTTATGCAAACATATAGCTAGGAACTTGTTTATTTCTTCATATATCTTCAATTTGTTTTCAAACCAATTTTTTCTCTGCAGCAAAGTTTGGAATGGGTGACTTTTGATAAAAGCAGGTAGCAATGATGAAATGATGAGCTAATCTTTGGGTCTGGAAAGACTTTGACTCCCTGCACTGAGAAGTTCACATGTGTATAGGGTACCTTATGCTTTCAAAAAAGATGTATTGAATACTATCCCAAGTATTTTCAAATGAGACCATTATAGATGAGAAACTGTTGCTCTCCATAGACTTTAAAGAGCTTATGCTTCTCCTCCCGAGAGAATATACTAAATCAATATTTCCCCTCCATAATCAGTTCATGTTACATGCTGGCAGGATGCCATCTCCAATAGGTATGCCTGCATGACAGTGGCAATAGAAGGATATGCATAATCTATGAAGTTCTTTGAGATCCTTTACAACAAATGGCAGTATGCATCTGTAAAACACAATTTTTTCCAGATGTATAGAGAGATGTTTTCTAAATTATGTGCATTTATTATTGTACTAAGTGAGACTGAAGAACAACCAGATTGTGTTGGGTAGCACTGAGGTCTAATGCTGCACTGTGTAGCTGAGCAACTGACATCAGAAAACCATGACTGCATAATTTAAAAGTTACAAGGCATAAACATCAGTCAAAACCTGTCTTTCATAAGAACTGCACGGCATGGGATCTATTCTGCTCCAAGCTTTGGTTTGCAGGGCTGCCTATATGGATGAATTCCCAGGCACTTCAGACACAGACAGCTACCTTTCAGCTTGGACTTCGCAACTCTTATATCCACTACTTCTCTTATACTTTTCTTATACCCACTATTTCTCTGCCAAGCTAGCAGTACTGTCTGCCATTATAACACACATGCAGACAAATACTGAATATAACACTTCTAATCACTCTGAAAATGTGATTATCAGTTATGAAAAGGTTCAGCATGTGATGAAGGACAATAGAAATGAAGATCACTCTAAAAGAATTATAAAGTAGACCTTTCCATTCCGCATTTTCTGCTGGAATCTTTATGGTCAGCTTAGTATTTCCTATCCATAACCTAAGGTCAATATTATACGATACAACTTAAATAATGCACTCCTTAAATCATTATAAATCATGAACAGTGTTTTCAGAAGTTTCCAAATGCCACTTGTAACACAAAATATAAAATCCATCTAATGCTCATTTTCTTAAATGTCACAATACTGTAAAATGGCAAAAATATATAAGCATCCATTGGTTTAAAAAAAGAAATACTGCTTGAAATACAGCAAAATGATATAGTCCATATTGATCCACATATCTCAAGTTACAGGTACTTCATATTGTTAACAGCATCTGTTGTACTCTTAAGCTCTTAAAAATAAAATCTCTAAAACTGACTTTCACCTCATCAAATTGGACACAAATTTTCTGCAAAAAGATTTAGATAATTAGAAGAATAAATCTTAAATAAGCACTTCATGTCTTACAGAGCCAAGCATAACAGGATAAATTCTATACAGAATATCCTTATTGCACCATAACCCTGGAATCTGAGAACAAAAGGAATGTTTTAAACTGAACGTAAGTTACATTTGGTGACAACATGGGCATATGGTTAAATGCTTCACAGTCAAACTTGGCAACGTAAAAAATGATGTGTTTTCTTATGGGTACCACAAGTCAAATATTATTTCAAAAAGATTATCAAAAATATGAGGCAGATTTTTTCTTTGCAACATAGTACTGTAGACAGGACATATATACTAGGCAATAACCCATCCTATGACTCTTATACTCATTTAAGAGTAAAAAATAGCATAAAATTGCTTGCAAATTATTGCAGAATATAGGATTATTTACCATTCAAAAATAAAATAAAGAAAATAATTAGGCTGCTGTAAAAAAATAAAAACTGCTTTAAAATAAGTATTATATAATATTTTTAAAGTGGTGACAAATGAAAAGCAACAAAGCAACAGATAGAGATATTTTAGAATGAATTATCTTTAAATATCATCTTAAGGTATTTTTTCCTGGAAACCATTTTTCAAAAATACCAGCTACTGATTTCATGGAAAAGGTGTGTATTTGCAGCTGAAAGCAAGGGGAGAACATCCTTCATTCTTTGAAAACTGGCTTTATCATTTTGTTCAGAAATTTGAATTCCAATGTATTATATTGGAAAGAGTCACTTAGAACAAAAGTGCAGGGAGGAGGAAAACACAGCTATAAAACTAAAAATTGCATAAATTCTATTTCATAGTGAATCAAATATATCAATCAGTTTATGGAGAGACTCTCTGTGATCTTTCTGACAAGGAAATATAATAGAAAATATAAAGTCCACAAGACAAGGGCTGGTTATGAGATGACCTGATGACATACTTCTGACAAACTAAAAATTAAGTTTTATTAATTTTATCCCCAAAATAAGAATAAAAGGATTCTCAAAATACGCCAGTTTTGTATTTCTCTTAAAAACTTCTAGTAGTCAGGCAAACCTATTGCTACTAAAAGCGTAGCTATGGTCATGGTAGAACAATGGTAAGAATTTTAAAGAAGGCTGATATTCTGAACAAGGAAGAAATGGATTCAAGACACTTTAATTTTAAACACGATTTACCCATTATACACGTCTTCAGCTTAAATTGTTGCCAAGTGCAATTACAAATTCACTGTGACGGTAATAATGGCAAGACCTCTGAAGTGAAGTTTTGCGCTGTTGGTGCTTTAACACTGTTCTTTTTTTTCTTTAAGAGTACTTATTTTGTGCTCTTTAAAAAGGTTCAGAACTGTAACAGAATAAAATCTTCCAGTTACTAGAAGCGGGTTTGTAGCTGAAGTGCTGTCTAAAGCTGTTCTCAGTTCTGAGTGGATAAACTGAAAGTTGCCCACCTCCACAGCTGAGTATTGCCATCTGGATTTTTGAAAGGCTTACAGCATTAAGATCAAAAGTTTAGAATAAAGGTGATGAAACTAGGCAATCCCATGACAGAGTAGGAAAGAAGGTCCTGCCTCACCTTCTAGCCCTCAGCATAATTAGTTACAGGGGAGATCCGGTATGGTTACTAAGTACCTACAGGCTAGGCTGATAACCTCAGCAGGGCTTTCCAGAAAGCTGCAGCTGGGAGTGTATGCCCCTTAAGCAGTAAAGGATCCTTCATAGGGCTATTCACAATAAGAAAGTTACTCACTCCAGGACTGGGCTGTTTAAAGGTTGAGCACACAGGTGACCTCCTTCCCTTTTTAGTGAGAAGCTGTATGACTTAGCGCCGCACATTAGTGTCTTCCATAAACAATAGCACAGTCTTGCTTTCAAACACCAGACAGTGCTTTAATGCATTCTGTTACACCCATAAAAGTCTCTGATTTTCTTAAAATCTGAGTTCCACTGCTTGGGGTCATGTAGGATATACCCTGTGGAACTAAGAAATGGCCAGTACTCAAGTTCTGAGCAGAGGCATATGCAGCCATTTTGCCTTTATATGAAAGCAGAAAAAAGAAAAGTTTTCTAGCAATCAGCCTCCTCCAGCTATCCTGACCAAATTTAAGTGCTACAAAATCACTTCTTTGCTTCCAGAGAGTTCTCTTTGTATTACTTCCCATCTTTGTATTACTTCCTGGTAACTATTTTCAGTTCAAGGTATTTGATGTGATATTTAAAAATATTACATCATATATCTCCAATGAGAGGGATGAATGGACATAGTCTTTGATGTCTGTAGGTCAAAAGTGACATCTGGAAGACAATATAAAATAATCTAATGTATGCAATGAGAAATAAGGGAGAGAAAGATGTTGCTGTTAGCACTGGAAAATCAGCTACCAGCTGGATGGG
This sequence comes from Apteryx mantelli, assembly GCF_036417845.1. NCBI lineage: Eukaryota > Metazoa > Chordata > Aves > Apterygiformes > Apterygidae > Apteryx > Apteryx mantelli. Next base: position 93,118,283 of record NC_089978.1, read on the forward strand.
TAAAGTGTCCTAAGAGATCTAAAGCCCTGTCATTTTAGAGTCATATCTTAATTAGAAGGACTTGCCCTTTTAAAGACATGTCTGCATGTGCAGGAAAGAGCTTCACTAATCTTTGTGTCTTTCATGATAATCCAAGACAGACTCGCACAGAAAGTGGGAGACATTAGTACTTCACTTCTCTCCCACCTTGAAGGAATTTAGATCCACCTCTCCTGCTTCTCAGGAGAGTGGCCTAAACAATGAAAAATTAAAGAAAGGAAAGCACAAAGGTCCAGAAAGAAGAAAAAAAAAGAATTCTGAACCCTAGCAGAAAATAAAAAAACATGATTGTAGGAGCAGGTTATATAGCCTAGGTCTCCTCCTCAGGACCAAGCTCAGAGGTGCTAGGGTTCACAACTTGCCCTGAGAAGGAAAGACATAGGTTATATAATCTGCTCCTATGATCATGGTTTTGATTATTACTGAACAATTGTCCAACATAAAATGCAGCAAATGCACAAGCACTTTGATCAAAAGCCTGTAACAGAAACTTGGCTCCAGCTTTCCCATCCTTTGTTTCTGAATGAAAACTGCTATGCCTGTTTCATTCCATGTTGAAGACAGCGCTGTTATTGCTGAGATGCCTGAAACTTAAAAGCATCTTTAGGTATTGCCAGTTAAAATATAGTTCCTAGCATGGGCTATTTAGGTGCACAGATTTAGAAGTCTGATATTGATGTATCCAGTGTTTTGCAGCCTGCAGGGAGCAGAAGCTTGTAGCTTCTGAAATACGAGTCACAAAACGTTAGCTAGATGTAAAGCAGTCCTTTTAGACTTGCAAACCAAGATATTCTTTCTGTTCCTCATGTTTCTCCAAGGTTCTTTACCTTGACAAAAATCTGATTTCTCTGAGCAGTCTGTGCCTGGGAATCACAGGCTGCATCAGGCACCTGTGATCTCCCAGCCAAGCTTGTAGGAAGGACACTGCCAGTTACATCTAAGCACTATTTCATGGAGTCACCTCACTGACACACTATACATGCTAATAGATGGTCTCCTACAGGCACTGGACAGTAAATTACAAGGTTTGCCTATATTTTTAAAAGTTGTAATACCATCTATTTTTTAGCGATCACAAATGATGCATGTGAACAATGCTACAAACATTAAAAAATAGGATGGATGGCAGGCTGGTTAACACAGCAAATGATATTAAAGATCTGATATCAATCCTACCTCTTATTGTTGTATCTCAAAAAGAAGTTGAAACTTACTTTGAAAAATACAGGTGAGTCCTCCAACAAGAGACAATGAATCCCATTCTTTGTAATAGGCAGCATCAGAGATCAAAGTAAAGAGGTCAAAAAAAATCACTATTCCAGAAGAGTCACTAAAAACTCTGGACTTGGCATTATGCTGAAATTTGCACTTAAATTGGGATTGCAGGTCCTCTTTTTCACACTTCAGTTACTGTATTTCATTTCCAAATTAAGCACCACCATCCATGAAAGGATCACAGACCTTTTAGATGACTTTGCTAAATATTTACCAACTTCTCTTTAATAGAAAGGAGAAAATTTGCAGCTTTTTTATACACTGATTTAGATCATTCTAATTAAACAGCAAAACCACCAACAACTACAAGCTCATTCCGTATGTTCAAGATACAATGTCTTGCACACATAATACCATTTATCAAGCTATATCTTCACAACTATTTCTGTTAATGCTGAGAGCCTCAGTCTTTGGCAAGGTGGCAAGGGACAAACTGAGGAAAAGATGGGACACTGTGGAGACTGGCAGAGTGAAATAAGCTTGAGGAAGCATGAAGGACTGATCAGAAGATCACAGGCTGAGGTGAAAGAGCTCAGCAAAGATATATGGGAGGCCTGGGGAAAGGAGAGCTCCTGTGCTAGCAGATAAGTAAGGGCCAGTTTTAGTGAGAGTCCTTTATACCTGGGGGGAGCCCAAAGCCTTGGTGGATAACCAAGTGGAATCCAAGTGGATACTGGCTCCTTTATCATTGTCTTTTAGAGATGGGGACGTTTGACTAACATTTGATTCTGTGCTTGCACAGAACATGGTAAATATGAGGTCCCGACTTCACTCCCCCATTACTTCTGTGCCAGGTTTCCAACAGCCCTATGTAGCTTCAGTTCCAGCCACGTAGAACCAGACAGATGATCCTGTAATTTCTATGTACAAATTAATAACAATCTTATAAAAGCCATTACCACTGATTAGCAGCTCCTACATTTATTTCTTCCTAGTAGAAGAGAAATATAATTCAGTTGCTGCTTCTTACAAAAACTTTGCCTACAATACCAACCCTTTTGCAGAACTAAGTAAGAAGGCAGAATGCCTCTAAAAGTACAAAATTGAATTTTAGTAAGTAAACAAACAGTTGGAGATGATCATCACTAGCACCTCTAGAGGAACGAATATGGATATTAGGGGAAAAGTTGATGCTGAATTTGAGAAGATGAATTGATTGTGGCTGGAGAATAAATAAGAAAGGATATGAAATATCCAAGGAATTTTCCTTACTTATTACAGTTTGCATTGATCTAATATGCATTTTAGCTCCTTAGCTCAAAATACTTTGTGAGCTGAACTTATAAAATAAATCCAGAGAGCAAAATTATCATGATTCACTTTATTTTCTGAGTTGTTGCCACAGCTAGACTGATCCAACGTGGATTCCATTTGCCATTGCTGCACTGAAAGATCATTTACAAGGCATTAATCCACCTTCATTTGACCTGCCCTGTTCCTGTTGGCAATCCTTGTGTTTGACTTCTTCATCCCCAAAAATACAAACACAGAAATAACACTAATGCTGCATGGCAAAGGCTCTGGCAGTATCTCTGCTGAAGAACTACCTCTCCAATAGATATGCTTCCATCAGTCTAGTGTCGCAGCAGAGGTGCTACTTGGAAAGCATGTAAAAGCATGTTACTGACTTCAGGTGTAGTAATAGTATATGATACTGAGGAACTTGATGCTTTTGGAACTTTATGCTTACAAAACATGGGACTGAAAGATGCACTGGCAATTTTCAGTGACTGAACAATGATGTTTGGGACAGATTCTATAGATATTTGCAGTGCTTTAGTTACTTAACTTTTCTTCTGCATGTAGATGTAAGAGAGAGAGAGAACAAGCAAACAAATACACTGCACACATGTCCAGTTTTTCTCAATAATCTGGCTCTTTTCAGAGCCTACATGTTTTGACCTGGCTCCTTTTCCTAAAGTAATCCTCAAGTAGTGAAAAGCAACTAGAATGTTTTCCACTCTTTGCTGGCTCTGGCTAATACCCAGAAGAACATATCTCTGTGTCCCACTAATTGTTGGTGGGCTAAAAGAGGCGGTTCATAAAACTGAGCAAAATTGATCTGCTTTATCAGAAATAAGGCAGAACGGGTCTAGGACATAAAGGTCACACAAGATGCCTGCACTCAGCATAGGCACAGAGAATAATAACAGTGTGTTCAGTGTGATAATACAGTCCAGGTCACTCTGTTCTCTTGAAGATTACCATATAATTTTGCTTACTATATACACTACACTTCATTTTTTTCTCTCTGAGGAGTTTTCCCTAAAGTCAATTGTACATCAAATAAGAAAAAAAAGGCACCTGTTTACATATTGTATGCATGTCATATACCTATACTTCTCTCACGCTCCATCCTGGCAAATCTGACTTGCAGTCACATATATTGCACTGATGAATTATTTCCAGGAACTAAGAGTTAATTCAAAGAGATTTCTAAAACTTAGTAGAAATTATAAAAATAAGGCTTGTTTTTCCACAGACTCATCTCTTGATAAAAGAATATGCACAACATTGCGTTGATACAGCAAACAGACTCTGTTTTGAATTTGCAATTCACCCCATTGAGGTTTCCGCTCTTCCAATTTTTTCCCTTTGCCCTTCTCACTCTGTGGGCAGGATGCATTTATCAGTGAAAAAAAGGGTTTACCAATTAAAAACAATTTCTGTCCAAAATTACAATGCAGTATCAGCTGAAGAAAAGTTTGTTCTCTACCCCACTGTGAATGCAGCTATACAATAATAGTAACATCCATTTCTGATAAATGTCTGGATAGGTTGCCTCTCTGCATGTAGGAGACCATTATCCTGTGACTGTGTTCTCTTCTGCTGATATAATCTCTTCAACAGTTTTACTGTTTACTTTACCTAATTGAAGTACAATAGAAAAGACATGGCATTTAAGAAGCTTCAATTTAGCCACTGCCTTGGAGCTTTGAAGGTGTTTCAAGCTGTCTTTCAGTGTACTTCAAAACATCCTTGATAAAAGTGTGGTGTGGGGGAGGTGGGGTAGGAATGTTACTGGCAGTCATAATTTATGCAGAGTTGTATAAAGGTTTACTTAATTGCTATCCTTCTGCCAACTTTTCCACTGTGGTTTTGATCCCTTTGCTGCTCTTCTAAGTGGTCAAATCCTGCAAAACCTGCAATATTTTTCTTGCAGGCTTTATTTCTTCTTGGGGCTGAATATTTCTGATTTGGAACAGGTAAACCAAGTGTGTAAGGGGTCATGGATGCTACAGCTCCAATAATCTCCTTTTATGAGTTTTTAAGTAATTGCTATCTTTTTTTATTCCATTAAAAACGAATCCTGCAATTTGAAGAAAATTAAAGTCCTTAAATTTAAACTGGATTCCAGTTAATAAAATAAAGCACATTTGTCAAAATTCCTAACATGAAGATCAACTGAAATCAAGTTGTAACCAGCATAAATCAAAATTTGTGGGAAAAGTCTGACAGAGACAAATTCTGCAAGATGCACATTATACTCGTGTGGGAATGGAGTTTTGCCTCTGTTTTACATTCACCAGCCCCTCAATAAACAAAGTGTGCTCATTTGCAAATCACATAGGATCACAGGATAATTCAGGTTAGAGGAGACCTCAGGAAGTCTCCAGCCCAGCTCCTGCCAGGAGTGCAGTCGGCCCCAGCAGCCCAGGCTGCTTTGGGCCATGTCCAGCCATGTCCAAAACCTTTGGGGATGGAGCCTGTGTGGCCACATGGGGCAGCCAGCGGAGGAGGTTTCACCTTACCTCTAGCCTGCACCTCTCTTGTTTCCATTTATGCCTCTTGTCTCTCACGGCTTATGTGTTTCAGTTAGTACAGAACAAATCTCTTAATATGTGAGTTTTACTCAAAGTAAACTACAGACAGGTTTTTTTCTCCTTTAGAGAAAAAAAAATAGTGTTAAACTCCACCTTTTATACTCCAAATCTTAATAAAATACAACAAAATAATGAGAATCAAAATACAATAATTGCAGAAATAAATTGACCTAGCCATTATAGATAACTCAAAGTAAAGAGTAATAATAAATACATATTTAATAGTATATAGAAGCACAATAATAGTTTAAGCTAACCTCCTACCTAAAAGTCCATTAGGACTACTCAGAATTAACTTCTGTTGGAATTAGAGCATATTTAAGAACATATATGTTATGTTGTTTTAAAAATCTCTTCTGATGAAGAGAATCTATCTCTGCCTAGCAAAAGTCATACTTCACTAATATTGATTTGTAGACAATAACTAAGCTAAAGTTAAGTAAAGTAGATGAAGAGCTGTTTGGTGCCTGGTTCAGAAGTATCTTCAGTGGATTAAGCAAAAGTCAAATAAGTAAACAGACAGTCAAACATTATATATTTTAATTGAGCTTCACCTTGCCAGGTTTCCTTCTTACAGTAAAATGGCCCAACAATAAATAGGTAGCATTGCTTCCTTTCTACAGTAATAAATACAAGAATTGTCACCATGAAGAACTTGGTCAGAATATCTAGCTGTTCTTCTATTAATTTATTATTAATTCCCACAAGTACAGTAGATATTGAGGTTCATGCATTTTTTATCTCTGTAGAGTATTAAAGCAGCATTGCAAGCAATGTACTTCAATTTTTCATGGTGCATGTGTGTATATTTTTCCCCTGAGGCAAAAGAACTGCATGTTCAAAACAGGGGCTTTTGTGGGATGAATTTAATCCTTAATGTAGTCATGAAACTATGCTAACAGATAAATATCAATTCTTAGCATCAAGATTTTGTTTTGTTAATTCAGCTAATTGTCTGATATGACACACACACACATGCTACTCCTATGATCATTTTTATGTACTCTATATCAAAAGCTTATCTGAATCTATCAAAATGGGATATACAGAAAATTAATTACCTAAATAATCAGGATTAGTAAAATACTAAGTACCAAATAACATAAATTTAAAATTTCTGAACAACCTTGCATTTACAGATGCATGGGCAAACAGACTTAATACAGGTAGATACCTTCCTTCTACCCTGGACTGTACGAACTTCTTTAGCAATCTTCTGCTCCAAATAATTTAAGAAAAGAAAAACATTGTAACATGGTTTAAAACAGAAACTGACAGCAACCATACCCCACACACATATTTTGTAGCACACGGCTACAAAATATATCAATTCACTTTGTGCACAAGCTGAGCAAGAAAAATGAGAAATTACTCACTGGTAAGGAAGTGCTGGGAAGTAGGGCCAAAATCCCTGTGAGCTTCATGCAGTTGCCTGATGCGCTCATCAATGGCCACCTGCGAAGAGAGGAGAAAAAAATGACTTTATTCTAAGCAAGTAACAAGTAGCAATTAAAGTCAGATACTTGTTTCATTAAGGAACATTCTGTTTAAAATCACGAAGGCTCCTGCAACAATCTATAAAGCTCAGGGCTTTAACTGAGTTTTAATGCGTCTGATCCAAAGGCAAGGAGATCAAAAAGGTTGGGTTTTTTTTTCTTTTTTTTTTCTTTCTAACTTTAACTGATGCTAGAACAAGCTCAAAATGAACAGGCCGATAAATAAATCGGTGAACTGCACCTAAAAAGAATATGACCATGATTTCTTGCTTGCCAATATTGAAGTCAGAAAATTTCCTCTCTGTTAAATACTCTTATTGGAACTACCATGAAAGAACTTTCTGAGAGTAAATTGTTATAAATCAGCATATGAAAAGTAATTTCTTTTAATGTGGACATCATAACCATTTTTTAGAAGAATGCTGGAATGAGGGTAATCATTGTTCTTTTATTTTATTACAAGCATTTCTTTGTTCTTTTATTTCAGTCAAATCCCATCCCCTTAACCCTTTCTTCCCTGGAAGATGTCCTTTGGAGAACATGTTATTCTTAGTGTTTTGTTGGGTTGAAATACTGCATAAAAACACAGACGCCAACTGTAACATCAGGTTTATCTTTACACCTTGAAAATCTCAGTACAGTTTAGTACCAAGCAAACAGCTGAGAGCAGGTAGGTGCTATGGATAATTATGTCCAAGCTTCCAAAGTATATGAATGATATTTACCAGCAGCTTTATGTCCTGTATTCTAAAAGGACACCATCAATTAAGTTAGGCCAAATATAGGATTGGGCAAAGCAGGGAAAATGCTTAAAACTAATGACAGACTCTTTCAGAAATGTTTTAAATAAGATAACTGATAGGAGACAGCTTCACTTAATTTAAATATTGCCTGTAAGAAAAACTGTTGTGTCAACACTAGCAAAGCAGAGAGTGAAACAGCTTGGACGTTTTTATTGTCCTAATTGTGAGATACATTACAAGGAATAAATAGTATGCATGAGTCAAAAGCAATCCACATTCTAAAATGTTCAGGTGTTTTTGGCTGGTGGTAGAAAGGAACGATTCTGTAATAACTAGGGATCATTCAGTTAGGAGGAAAAAATAACGATAGAATTGACCAATTCTTTGATGTGATTTTATTTGTTTATCAAAAAAAAAAAAAAAAAAACCCACAAAGCCCACAAAATCTTGTTTCACTAAATGCAACTGATATTTAACAACAGGACCTAGATTCTTTGCTCACAGTTTCAAAACTAACACTATGTCCCCAAAGTCCCCCTTCCTTGCCTTTTCCTCAAGCCATATTTCAAATGCTTTTCCTGCTGCTTCCTCTGCTTCTATCCCTTCTTTCCTCCTCTGGCTTCCTATACACAGACACACTCAGCCTTCCTGATTTTTTGTCAGCCCTTGTTGACAAGCACCTCCCCACATAGCTCAGCTACTAGCACATAACAGGGTGGCCTCTGTTCTTATTTCTCATGTTTTCCTGAAGGCAGAATTGCTCACAGAGCAACATTTATTTATCCCACCAGTTTTCGGGTGGGCACATGCAGGCTGAGCCCTATGACCTGCGCTTTTTGTGCCTACGACTGGTGATTGCTTAGCTAGACAAAACTAAGCCTAAGAGGGCAACTCTGGATAACTTCTGAAATCGTGGGCAGAGGGCAGCTGGGTAAAGGGCAGTGAGGCCTACACTCAATTGCCTTTACCTGGACAGATGTTCTGTTAAGTAGTGCTCCATAACTTAGCTCTGATTGGCACCACTGTGGATGGTAGCTGACTTTGGGCTTGAGTTTGCACTTAATTGACAGCATAGATATAAGCTAGGAAGTCTGCAAGTGCCTAAACATCAAGGACAGGGCTGCTTCCAGTCATCAATAGCTATAGAAGCATAAACTAATAAACTAATGGGAAATTAGTTTTAATCCAAAAATTCACCTTTCAGTGAACATTAGGAAGATAATCTTAAATATACATATTAAATATACACACACATGCCAGTAAAAAAAAAAAGTGTGTGTGTGTGTGTGTGTGTACATAAAAGTAACATTTATATATAGTCTTTGGATCCCTCTAAAGAAACCTCACAGTGTATTTATTTTGTCATTAGGTCATTGTAGGTTATTAAAGAAATATAAGGCTCCTCCTTTATATTAGTAGTTAGTATTCAACAGGACAACTACAAAGGAGAAAAGTACTCTCTGGAACACAGAGTCTCTAAAGAGAATGACAGCTGTACAAATACGCAGTGGGAGCAATGTTTCTCGTATGAGAATGATAAAATCCAGTTTGCAGTCAGGATAAATACTGGAACACTTTACTATTTGTGACCACCATCAGCTCACAGTCCCTACACCTTTCAGGGTGGTAAAACTGAGAGTGTCAATCATTCAAAAAGATCCAGGTGAGCTTTGAGTTGCACAAAATTATTAAACTGAGATTTTTAGCCTTATACGCAGATCCAGCAAAATAAAATAGCCTAAACACTTCAGGGTAAACTTGCAAAATGAACAACCTTGGATGTGAGCCTGGAAATATCTTTATCTAGAGGTAGATTTTGTCAATATAGAGAGGAATAAAACATTGGGCTGTCCTGGCTATTCTCCAGGAACAATCTCCTGAGAACTTGAAAACTTATCTCATTGAGCTACCAGGAAGTACCAACTATTGATGTATTCGCATATTGCATACTACCTTTTATGTGCCAAAAGATGGACTCACTGTTGATGCTGGAGTACAATTATTACAGTTAGTCTATGAATTTTACTAATACTAAGATGTAAATGATAAAATAACAGAATTTGATCCCACAATAATTGGAAAAAGTGAACAAATAATGTTTCATTATAATTATAGAAGACTGTGTCCTTGGTCTAATCAAGTCAAAGTTGAATTTGCCTTTGTGGATTGCACCCTGACTACCTGAAGAAGCAGAATTATATCCAAAATCTCCATAACTGGTTTGTTTCTTGAAAAAATTCTCACTAGTTTGTCAAAATAAAATTGTTTTGATTTTCAAAAACAAGCCATAGGAAATTCATTAATTTAAATTTTTGTCTTAGTTTCTTCAAAGGCAAGTGAAATAGGTTCTTGCATACATAAACACATCCAGCATCCTATGTATTTTTGCATGCTATGCTCTGAACAAAAATGTACTGTTTTCCTTAGGCAGAATGTTGCTGTGGAAAATCTTAGCTGTGTGTGAAGAAAACAGCAAAAATTTCAATCTGATTGAAGCACTTGTTTTCCTTACTGCATATGCAAGAACACATGTAGTGTTAATGAAGTTTTGCAAGAAAAATTGCAGTTCTCACTAGGCAAAAGGAAAATGATCTCTGACTTCAATAGTCTCTCCCTACTAGTATCAGCTTAGTCAGACTACTATGTAAAAAGTAATCATTTTAAAGGCATTGTTACCAGTATATAAAGTGCAAGATAGGACTTCAGATCAGATTTGGGTATTTTTTAGATAAAACTCTCTACAGTACTTCTCCACAAGTAATGTTACTAAAAAATCAGTAAGTGTATTTCTAAAAAGTCAGCTACTGCTTTATCTGAATCAAGGCATAAGAATTTGGTTTTAACTGACCAAAATCATCTTTCCATATCTGATTTTCACTCAAAAACAAACTTCAGGATTTTCTGTGATCAGGATACTTGAAGTATTGCTTTTCTTCTCTGAGAATGCTTTCTTGAAGAAACATACATTTCCATTATTTATTTAATACACTGTTTTCTTTTACATTTAACTTCTTTCAGTCATAACAAATGAAAGAGACATAATAGTGCAGTAATCCTTATATGTGAATCTGAGGGTTGTACTAAAAAAAATTCTATATTGATTTTAAGTGATAATGACATAGAACATAAATATCTTATGCTAACAAACCAAACAGAATAATGGTATTTAAAGTACATCTCCGTCTTTAAAAAAGAGAATTTGAAAACATTTAATAAAAAAAGTTCTGTTTGCCATCATTTGAACACAGCCATGTGAACTGAATATAAAATTGGGATCAGATGAACAGATTAGGATGGTAAAAAAACAAAACTATGTAGTTGTTAAGAACAGTTTCTAGGAACCTTTCAGGTTTCAACCTTGAAAACACTTGCTATAACAGCTCTACGGAAATCAGAATAAGGATTTTCTGTATTTGACTTGGGGCGACTACTAAACGCACGTCTGTTAGTTTACTGAACATTTTTCTTTCATCTAAAGGGTTATTTTGTGCTTATGTTCAGACTAGAAAGAGACCTAGATCAAGAAAGAAAATTAAGGTTTTTGATTCTCAGAATTTTCCATGTTCTCAAAAAGTACTTAACACTAGCTATTAAAGTGTGTTGGAGTTATTGAGCTATTCCATCACATTGTTAAAGTCGTGTCTGAAAATAATGAGTGCTCTCAACAAAGATCTATATAATTGGTCTTTCTCTCTTGATCCAGGAATCTTACATTCTTGGCTGGACAAATTCAAATCGAGCACTACATAATGCTCAGCCAAAGTCTAGCCCTATGTTCTAGCCCTACTCCAGACGTATTCCCCATAGCTATGATGTTCAGTTGAACAACTTCAGTAGAGGAAACTACATCTGGACTACTTCATGCACAAATGCTCACTGAGCACTAGGATAAAACATGCTCTGTAAAAGGGGTGGCTCTAATGCTGTATATAAGTGAAGGTGACTCCAGCTGCGAGCCGAATGTCTTTTTGCACTCCGCACGCCTGGAGAAGTCCTATTCAATTGGACTTCACATGGGATTTCTTCAAAAAACACCTTATTTGAGAATTTTAAAGGGACACAGTCAAATGCTCAACCAAGCAGGTGATCATGTTTAGTAAGGAAACTTCAGGCAAACAGGGAATATTACAAGTGAAGACATGGGTGCCTCTATCCTCATGAGCATTGAGGCAGTTCAGAAAGAGACTTCTATGGTTTCCTAACTGCAAGTCAGACACCTGATTTACAAGCAAACAGCACTTCTCTATCACAGTCTCTATTTGGACCTGCTACTTAGAACATCCTTTTATACAGTTAAAGAAAAGATCATACAAAAATACTAAAATGTTAGATTTATATTAAACACTACTTACACATCTCCCTCCCTGATGCACTAAAATGTTTCCTGCAGTGGTTCTTAAGATATCTACCATGCAACTTCATTTGGCTTTTCTGGCCCTCATTCTGTGAATGATGTACATGTGAATGCACATGCTTGCACAAAAAGACACAGTCAAATCCCTACTTAAATGGCACTGTAGCAAAAGCACCTCTGCTATACTACAGCACAGTATATGACCCAGCTGTAAAAGATGCATTATACATTCATCTCTCCCTGCTTGAAAGTATTACTATCTTGCAAAGACTGTTTCTTGTAAAAAGATTTAATCATTTTCTGCATGTTCTAATTTCTAAACTGTAACCAAATATGTTTGTAATATTTATATATTTTTCTCAGAATATTTAATGAGCGGGGAAATCAAGATGCTTGTCACAGGAATGGGGGTTAAATTAGAATCCTTTAGCCTCTTGTAGTTTGATCAAGTTTCTGTGACAGAAGGAATTGGTGAGTTTCTCCTAAAAAGTTAGGAAGAGATGCATGGCAAGAAGAAACAATATCAAGGACAATGAATCAAAGCTCACTCAGTTGATGGAGTGGTTATTTGTTTGCATTCATTAGAAAAGAAAAAACCTACATAGGACACCACTGACAACATTATTTGGAAAGTCAATGTCGCTGAAAACATGAAACTAGCAAGTGAGAAGTCTCTACAGTATGCTTGGGGCCCACCCTGATTTATTTCCGGATGGATCTCTTTAGAAATGTTTTAAATCAATTTGCAAAGCAAAGTAAGACAATAAATGGCATCTTCTTCTTTCTGTGTTTTCTTCGCACACTTAGTTACATGTGTCCGATATCTAAGAGGACTTTTATTCTTTCCAGAAAAAAAAAAGTCTCTTTTTGTCTCTGATGCTCATGGAAATGAACAGCAGCTTCTACTACCACTATTATTAAGTCAAATCACACTGTCATTAAAAGGACTTCATAGTGTCCTGTAGTATTTTGCTAGGGAATTATTAATACCGTAATGGAAAAAATACATATATTTAATTCTCCCTCTTCCTGATTCATCATTTCTAGATCTACTGATATGGTAGCCAAGTGCTAGAGTCCTGACACAAAATGCACAGAAAAAATGTCTTTTTTTTCTTAAAAGAAAATCAAACATTTCCTCATCAGATTTCCCTGAACATTCTCACTATGGAGTAAAATGTATACTGAATATAGAAAAATATTAGAACACCTTCCAATCCACCAAGAGCACAATTAAAGATAGGGAAGGGGTTTCATTAAGTTCTATTGTGTCAAATTACTTCATTTTCTATTTTGAGAATAATGATACAAGAATGGAGAGGTCAGGTGGATCTCACCTATCCCACTCGGTGAAGTTAAACATTTACATTTGAGCTTAGCTTCTTTAAATTATTATTCATTTAAAACACAGCACAGCATAAAGTCTTGTGAGGTCAGAATAATATCCTTTATGTAAGGGCATCTAAAGGCACAGGCAGCATAACATATAGACACTAATTACACAATTAGGCTGCCCAATATTCAAATGTAGGCAAATTATATGAAGGCATGTAAGTAGTAATTTTTACTACTTATTAACATGAGTAAGAATACATAGTAAAACACATAAGTAGAACTGATTAAAAAAGCATTACATAAAGAGCTAAGACAACTGTAGAAGAAAGATGGCTGAATATGTCTGGGATTCTGAGGAAAAATGGCGGGGAAGGAAGGAAAAGAACAGAAGATTCCCATCTAAACAGCTATTTTTATTGCAGCAGCTGAATGATACAATCTCTGTTTCAAAAATGTGCTTCACCAAAGACTGTTTTCATGAAAATGGCAATTTTCTGCATTTAATAAGCACGCATATATACAATACTTAATAAAATAACAGTCCTTTAATTCCCCACCATATTCGTAGCATTTCCACAGCATCCTGACCTTGACTCCAATCACATCCAGTCTGACTGCGTATCAAAGGAAACTGGCCTTGACAAGTCTCTTTAATGTTACCCAGCAATTCTCCTCCTCACAGCTGAAAAGCGTCTTTCTTTCCTCTCCCTGACTCAGAGCTGCCAAACCAGTACAAGACTGTTCTTTACAAATCAATAAACAGGAAGATCTGATCTACTGTACTTCCAATAGCTACTGAATTCAGTCACTCGCTGTTCCTTGTGGATTAGAAGATAAGGAGGGATTTAAATAAGCACACTTTGTGCTGTTAATGAAGGGCAGTCACTGGAAAAGGGAATTGATATCCATTCTTCTACACTGCTGAATTTCAGATTTAAGTCTTGATATTTACTCAGTCTAAAGCACACAAATGAACAATCAGTTTCCTGGTGAAAATTTCTGTAATCTGAAGCATTTTGAGATGCATAGAAATTATCTTGAAATTATTAAAGGACATTATGTGTCCTTTTTTTCCATGTGAAAGAAAAAAAAAAGATAAACCTTAATGTTATTCACATGTATTTACAGTTGTTACAAAGACTAAATTAACTTGCAAGATTTCTGGGTCATGGTAGGACTGTATACTTCTGCAGATTGAAATCTCAGTGACTTTATGCAATTCCTCTTTCACTAAAAAAAAAGAAATTCTAAAATCCGCTAGGATACATGTATTGTACCTTGACTGCTTTTTCAATCCTCAGATGAAACAAGGGAGTAAAATGTAATAAAAATTCAAGAAACATCTTAAAGCCCTGGGCATACAGCCTTAGATAACAGTAAAAGAAAATAAGCTCCTTGACTTAATATGTCTACCGTGAATAATCAGCCATTGCTTCCTAGGCTTTTGTTTTATAATCCTAAATCAGTGAACTTCAGGCTTTGTGCCTATCTACGCATAAGGAAAGAAAGTCAGCTCTTGTGTAGTTTAAATAACAGAAACATTCAAATTTAGAGGAAATAAAAGACTTGTAAACCTTGTGAAATCTTATGAGCAAACATCTTTAGGGAACAGTTCTCTTAGAAAACATTACTTTCTTGTTTTGGGTAAAAGACATTCTGTTAGAGATGACTAACATTTCAAATCTCCACTGCCACTTTAAAATCACACCTGCTGCTGGTGGAGATTGTACATGGGCATCGGCTTTCACATTACTGTATGCTCATCATTCTCTTTTCTATTCATGCCCTTCTCTTAGGCATAATATGTAAAATATTTAATAAAACTGATACGAGCTAAGCATGGACTCAGCCTTTTAAAAGTACACAAAATTGCTGTACAGTACTTCAATCTTGAGCACTTCATTAACAAATTTAAGGATTATCTCCAAATCATGATGGGGCAGAGACTGAGATACCCCAAGGTTTGGAAATCTAAGCTGGTCAAGCCACACTGCCTCTGAAGGCAAGCACAGATTGTGAGAGGAGTGTAAGACTTTGTGCTTATGAAAAAAACATATGGTCTTTATGAACACTGGTCTTTACAAAAAAAAAAAGTCATTAAAGCTTAAGTCTTGCTCACCCATTGACAGTTACTTCTGCCTGTGGCCAAAATAGCAGTCTTAACTGATAGGTTGTGTATAAGCTATTATCTCTGAAGCTGGTTCCAATCAGCATAGTAAGAGACACATCTAAGTCCTAAGGAGGAAAAATCTTTATAATGTGAAGAAATGAATGTTTTAATCTTTTTAGAAATGTAGATACACATAAACAGAATAGACAGTCTACAGTTATGCTGGCTGCACGTATCCCTAGACAATTCAAGCTCCTATGTAGTCCTGAAAATCTATGGTCACTAATTGTGCTTTTTAGGTGCCTGTCTTAAGACCAGTCTGCCCAATCTGCAGAACATTGATCAATCGTAAGTGCAACAGAAACTAATGAACATTGTGTACTGAACACATAAAATGTCATACATTGCTGTGTTCTGTGAAAAAGGATGTTGTAGGCATCTAAAAACGGGCACCTAAAGTAATCAGTAACCTCTTTATCCTTTAAAATTTTGTGTCTCAGATTCTCATCTGTAAAAAGGGATGCTATAATCTTCTAATCTTACAGTAATGTTAAAAAGATAAATTAATTAACATTGTATCTTCAGAGTAGTGTTTAAGTGATACACAATAAATCGGGCATGGGCAACTAAACAGAAGATAAAATATTGACTACTGATTGTTTAGAAACTGAACACTGTCTTTTCTTTGTTTCTTTTCATACAAAGCAGGGCTTCTTCTTAAAATATAAGATACGAAGATAAAATTAAATGTACCACTTTGTATTTGTACAAAATGACCTTTGTATGTAATCTAATCAATCTAAACTATTTCCTGCTAAATTCCTTGCAGAATTTTACAGTATATGAAGAAAGTCATTTTACAGATAATGATACCTAGGCCCCAGTTTTCCACAAAACATAGCATTGCACCACATACAGAATTTTCAATTCATAGTTTACCTTAGCTTCAGACATACCAATACCCACTGATGACAGAAAAAGAGTGTTCAAGGAAATACTGATACAGATACATGGTCACAGGATGCTCCAAATATCTCAGGGATAAACAATTTCTGAAGTTTCCATTGCCCTTCATGATTTCTTCTTAGACCTCAAAGACTTTCATTCACGTTCCAATCATTCCACAGAAAACACAAAATCCCAAGTCCTTGAGCTCAGTTTTGCAAAACTGAATGCCACACAAATGTATACTGGACTATTAGGACTGGACAATATGCACCTCTTACTAATTTGTCTGTAGTTTGTTGATCACAAGATATGCAATCATATAAGAGTGATGCTGAAGGTAAGTGGCTATTTCTTTTTAGAAAAAGATGCAAAAGATCCATAAAATACACTCCTCAGAACTCTGACTTTGCAGACCTAGAGGATTCAATGATTTCTGCCTACCTTCAGTGTAAAGCTGATACTTATATTGTAAGCTGGGGAAAAGAGAAAGACAAATGTATATGCTACCCTGAACCTCTGGAGAATTATTGATCTTAAATAAAACTACCTTTGATGCAGTTTGACTTTTTCATATGAAGTCAATGGGAACTAGGTACCTGCAACTAGGGCAGAATGTGTTCTGTAGTAAGCAAAACCATCTAGTGTGGAATGCAGTACGGCACATAATCTTTCTGAGATCAAATCTTTGTTTTGAGATCAAGGCACCTGAGCTCTACATGCTTTGAAATGTTTTCACATGAAATATTTCTTTTTTTTTTAACAGGGTATCTTTCCTTCAGCTTTCCTCAGCATTCCTAAGACTTTTTTCTGGTATACTGCAACCATCTCTAGGCACTATAACCAAGAGTGATGTGGATCAGTTGGAGAGACCCTGGAGAAAAGAACAAGAATGATCACAACCTACAAGTCAGGGTTGAGTAACCACAGTTAAAACTGAACAACAGAAGTCTTAAGAAATCAGGAAAGGGGGACAAGTTTTCCAGCACATCAAAGGCTTCTCCAGAATAATCTGTTCTCCACGTCCATGATGGATAGGACAAGAATTCATGACCTTAAATTTCATCAATAAAGATTCAAATGATTTATCAGGAAAAAAATTCTAGCCATAAGAATAATGAGGAACTGGAACAGTGGGCCTCATGAATGTCTCTCTATTTGGATGTCCTTCAGAACAGGTCAGACCACATCTGCTACGAATGACTTGGTTACAGCTGCTTTAAGCATAATTTTATGTAAGTTTTATATTATTCAGGGGAGTTACTTGAATCTCAAATGATAGTTATAGTCCTCTATTTTCCTATTATGTATTTTTTCTACAACGAATAAATTAACTTCTGCTGTGTCATTGGTTATAGATCTAATTATGTTAAAATCCTCAATATAGAGTATTTTGAGCATGCTGGATTATTAGATATGACGAGTGCTATTTATAGGAAAAAAAATTCTGTCATTTTTTCTTCCATGTTATTTTTGCTAAAGATCACAAGCAGCATATATATGAAGATATATGCTATTTGTACTCTGTTGGGAATTAGGAGAAATGTATTTTTCAAATCTTGTAAGGAATAGAGGGGAGATTCCTCTAAGTACAAACCAAGATTTTTCACCTCTTATGTAGCCTTTTCCTGTACTAAAGGAGTTAGGGGAAATCTTAGTTCCCAAAAACAGAAGTTCCAATTTTTTGGGACATGCAGTCTAAAATAGATTATTCCCAAAACTAAAGATATGTAATATTTCACACAAGTTCATAGTTTCCAGAATTTTAAACTATCAGTATCATTTTACAGCCCTAAGCATCTCCCATATTTTCTACACATCTACAATGAAGATGACGTCCTCCACTGAAGGCAGTGGAAATGCAAGTGATCTGACAGAAGCAGTTTCACACTTTTTCACTCTCCCTTCCTGTAAAACCCCCATCAGTCTCATCAGTTCTACAGATAATTCCTAAACCATTTTAAATCAAGAAGGTTTCAACTTAAAAAAAAAGGGCAAAAAGTAGTGAGACACTACTTTAAAATAAAAAATGCAAAACAATTTGCTTCTGTGCTTTCCATGACTCAGAGCACAAACTTGATACCTTTTTCCCTCCCACTTCTACTTCAAGTGAGTTTCATGGGCTGCATTCTTATCTCTTCACTTGCATTCATATTAAGTAGTATCTTACTTCACAGGAAGTCTCACTGATTTCAGTGACACTATTCATGGAGAAAGTTACTGTTTCACATGAGTAAAGGCATCTGGATTGGGACAGGAAACAATAGAAAAGATCAGCTCCAGTAAGAAATCATTACAAAAGACGTGCTGGGGATGAGATTTTCTCTGTCAAATGCTTATAAAAAAGCAATTCGCAGCATGGCACTACAGGGTGTTCATCTCCAAAACCTGTCTTGAGGCCTTAATATCTTCCATCACTTAAGAAAAAAGTGGTACATTCAGATTTCGGGTGCATCACATTTTAACACATTTACATTCTTATGACGGTTCTTAAAATAGTTTACACAAGTCTCAGAGGGAGAGAAAAGTTTTGCAGTGCTATATTGACACCCCCTCTTCCCCTGTGCTTTTCCTGCACTGTTTCTGTTATCTGACACACTTCTGCATAAGCATACATTTACAGATTCTGTAATAGGAAAAGCCTGAAATATAATTATGATACCGCTGATGCTGAAACATGAGTCTTGTTAGGCTCTAACTTTCCTAACTTTCTGCCATTCCTACTCTCACAGGGTTGGTCGATAGCGGTGTTTCTTTTAGTCATTTTCTCTTCAGTTTTGGGGCATGCACGGAAAGTAACATAAGGTTTACCACATTTAGGTCTCCTTAATATACAACTGTAGAGACATAAAAAAAAAAAAACTTTGCTATGGCCTTTTCTTTTCCTGTGCTTCTTTGCTAAAACACTGTTACTTCTCTTCATTATTCTTTTTAAGATTTTGGAATGGAATTAGCTCCTTTCTATTTTGTTTAAAAATATTTCTAAACAATTTAAAATCCATTCTTCTTTTTATACTCATTTTGTAAATGCTCTTATTAATGTTTCATAATCCATCCCTGAGGTAAAATCCCACTGTCTCCTAACAAGATTTTAATGTGCTTTCTCGTTTTTCTTTTTCCCTCTTTCTAATCTTTTTCTCATTAAACTAAAATAAAAAAATACTTCACGTCACATTGAAAATGTCATCTGTTTATGAAAGGTCAGCTAATAAACACAACTTTTGTGCCAATGGAATGTATCTTTGGTGATTTAGGGGATTGTAAGTAGAATGTCATGCAAGCAGCCTTTTATTTTATAGCAGCCCTAGAACATGTGCCTGTAATTTCCTGTATCAGTTGAGTATCACGAGCACAGATTATTCTTTCATAGTTCTAGCTACATTCTCTAAGTTTCATTGATCTTTTCGCATATTAGTTTTATTGCTCCTTTTGCCTATATTAATGAATCTCCAGTTCCCTTACTATGATAGTTCCTTTACTAGATTCGGTGTGGGAATAACTGCTTATCACTGTAAGTTCATAACCTGGACCTATATTTCATATTCCTATAGCTCTGAAAGAAACAGACATTTCACTCAGGCTTGTCTTTACTCAGCACTACTTTTAGATTATTTTCATTTCAAAGTTTTCTCTTTGATCATCTTCAACTCCATTTCACTAGTATTGCCCTCTAACTCCTCTGGAATCATCGCTCCATCTGTATTTGAGGCTTCAATTTTCACTGCCTTTTTCACTATCATCTCTTTCTTGTCTGCTTATTTGTTTTTGAATCTCTTTATTCTCTTCTATCTTTGATTCACTTCACACTTCAAAGTTCATGTCACTACTGCAAAAGCAGTGAAAATACGTATTTTCATGTCTGTGTAGTAAAACATTCAGTTATATTTAATGTTTATACATAAGAGCTGAAGTATTACTTAGACAGAGTAGACTGCTACACATGTAACACCAAGCCAAAGGATATACAGAGGAGATCGTGTAAATAAGTGAGATCTATCTATTCCAGTTCAGGAGTCTAAAGGTGAGACAGCCAAATCTGATCTAGTCACCCTAGGCTTTCTCAATTAGAAATGGAGAGAAATATGTATCTCCTGAGAAAATTCACTTATACTAAGACAGGCATCTCAGGTAAGTCATAAGAATCATCACCTAAAGGAATGTATAAATACAACTTGCATAAGGTTTCATTCTCCCAATTGAGTGGGCATACAAAGGAGGACGATTCTGGGGAAGACCGACAGAAGGAATGCATGGAGGAACAGGAATACTGGAAAGTATGAAAGAAGGTGGAAGATAAGATAAAAATACAGAAATGTTCTTTACTGGGAGAAGGTTTAGGATGATAATGGATAATAAAGGATTCTGTATGTAGGGGAAGCTGGGCCAATTCTATATGTCTTCTTTTTTGTATTTTCTGCTTTTCCCCTCTTTCCCTCTTTGAGAGCTACAGTACATTCATACTGATGAATATACTCACTCTAAACGATCCTTAGTCCCCAAACTTTCCCAATGGATCATCTCTTTGGTTTTCTTTTAAGCTGCACAGGGTGAAACTAGCAAGATGACGTCGGTAGGGATAGTTTAATTATGCTGTGTTTTAATCACATTCAGCTAGCAATTTCAAGAATGTAGTCATCTGTTTTAAGCTGTATCAAAACTATTTGCTCAATCAAGAGCTGACAGAACAGGAAAAGAAAAGCTTCATTTCATGAGGTTACTGACTGGGTGGATTAAACACACTTTTGTTTGTTGCTCTTGTCCCATGAACATGAGAGGTTTGTTGCCTGCCAGGGGCTCGTGTAAGAGTTGTCATGCAAAGACTGCCTAGGCTCGTCCACACTTCGGACTATTACCCACTGCTGCTCATCCATGTGGGCGCCAATGACACCAAGGGCAAACTGGAGACCATCAAGCAGGATTTCAGAGCTCTGGGGATGGTGGTCAAGGGTCTGGGAGCCCAGGTCATCTTCTCCTCGATCCTGCCAGGGAGAGGGATGGATGAGAGGAGGAGAAGACAGACTTTCCAAGTTAACAACTGGCTGCGCTGCTGGTGTTGGCAACAGGGTTTTGGTTTCTACGACCATGGGACCCTGTTTGAAGATCAACAACTGCTGGGGAGAGATGGGATCTGCCTCACTAAGCGGGGCACGTGTGTCTTTGCCAACAGGTTGGCCAACCTGGTAAGGAGGGCTTTAAACTAGGAAAGACGGGGGAAGGGGAGAGTTATAGTGACAGGGTAGCTGGCAAAACACAGCTCAAGTCAGGACGCCTCCAGCAGGTGAATACAGCCAGGGAAGTGTGCATGGGATGTGGCTATGGAGGATCCTCTTGTATCCCTCCTGGGAAACCTGCATGCTCGATCACCTCCCTGAAATGCCTGTACACCAATGCACGCAGCATGGGGAACAAACAGGAAGAACTAGAGATCTGTGTGCGGTCGCAGGGCCATGATCTCATTGCCATTACAGAGACATGGTGGGATAGCTCGCATGACTGGAGTGCTGTCATGGATGGCTACGTGCTTTTTAGGAAAGACAGGCCAGGAAGGCGAGGTGGTGGAGTTGCTCTTTATGTGAGAGAGCAACTGGAACGTATTGAGCTGTGCCTAGGGGTGGATGAAGAGCAAGTTGAGAGCTTATGGGTAACGATTAAAGGGCAGGCTAGCATGGGCGACAATGTTGTGGGTGTTTACTACAGACCACCTGATCAGGAAGAGGAAGTCGATGAGGGCTTCTACAGACAGCTGGAAGTAGCCTCACAAGCCCAGACCCTGGTTCTCATGGGGGACTTCAACCACCCTGATATCTGCTGGAAAGACAACACAACTAGGCTCAAACAGTCCTGGAGGTTCCTGCAGAGCATTGGTGACAACTTCTTGACACAGGTGGTGGAGGAACCAACAAGGAGAGGTGTGCTGCTGGACCTCGTACTAACAAACAAAGAAGGACTGGTGGAAGATGTGAAGGTCAGGGGCTGCCTTGGCTGCAGTCACCATGAGATCGTGGAGTTCAGGATCCTGCGAGGAGGAAGCAGGGCGCTAAGCAGGATCGCAACCCTGGACTTCAGGAGAGCAAACTTTGGCCTCTTCAGGGACCTACTTGGAGGAATCCCATGGGTTAGGGCCCTAGAAGGAAGGGGTGTTCAAGAGAGCTGGTTAATATTCAAACATCACTTCCTCCAGGCTCAAGAGCAGTGTGTCCCTATGAGTAGGAAGTCAAGCAAAGGAGGCAGGAGACCTGCATGGATGAGCAAGGAGCTCCTGGCAAAACTCAACCAGAAGAAGGAAGTCTACAGAAAGTGGAAAGGGGGACAGGCCACTTGGGAGGAATACAGGAACGTTGTCAGAGTATGCAGGGATGCGACGAGGAAGGCTAAGGCCTGTTTGGAATTAAATCTGGCAAGAGATGTCAAGGACAACAAGAAGGGCTTCTTCAAATACATCAGTAGCAAGAGGAAGACTAGGGAAAACGTGGGCCCACTGCTGAATGGGGTGGGTGCCCTGGTGACGAAGGATGCAGAGAAGGCAGAGTTACTGAATGCCTTCTTTGCTTCAGTCTTTACTGCTCAGGCCAGCCCTCAGGAACCCCAGACCCTGGAGGCAAGAGAGAAAGTCTGGAGAAAGGAAGACTTTCCCTTGGTCGAGGAGGATTGGGTTAGAGATCATTTAAGCAAAATTGACACCCACAAATCCATGGGCCCTGATGGGATGCACCCACGAGTGCTAAGGGAGCTGGCGGACATTATTGCTAAGCCACTCTCCATCATCTTGGAAAGGTCATGGAGAACAGGAGAGGTGCCTGAAGACTGGAAGAAAGCCGATGTCACCCCAGACTTCAAAAAGGGCAAGAAGGAGGACCCAGGGAACTACAGGCCAGTCAGCCTCACCTGCATCCCTGGAAAAGTGATGGAGCAGCTCATCCTGGAGGCCATGTCTAAGCATGTGGAGGAAAAGAAGGTGATCAGGAGTAGTCAGCATGGATTCACCAAGCAGAAAGCATGCTTAACCAACCTCATAGCCTTCTATGATGGAATGACTGCCTGGGTGGATGAGGGGAGAGCAGTGGGTGTTGCCTACCTAGACTTCAGCAAGGCTTTTGACACTGTCTCCCATAACATCCTCACAGACAAGCTCAGGAAGTGTGGGCTAGATGAGTGGACAGCGAGGTGGATTGAGAACTGGCTGAATGGCAGAGCTCAGAGGGTTGTGATCAGCGGCACAGGGTCTAGTTGGAGGCCTGTAGCTAGCGGTGTCCCCCAGGGGTCAGTCCTGGGTCCAGTCTTCTACAACTTCCTCATCAATGACCTGGATGAAGGGACAGAGTGCACCCTCAGCAAGTCTGCCGATGATACAAAACTGGGAGGAGTGGCGGATACGCCAGAGGGCTGTGCTGCCATTGAGAGAGACCTGGACAGGCTGGAGAGTTGGGCAGAGAGGATCCTCATGAAGTTCAACAAAGGCAAATGCAGGGTCCTTAACCTGGGGAGGAATAACCCCATGCACCAGTACAGGCTGGGGGTAGACCTGCTGGAAAGCAGCTCTGCGGAGAAGGACCTGGGAGTGCTGGTGGACACCAAGTTAAGCATGAGGCAGCAATGTGCCCTTGTGGCCAAGAAGGCCAATGGCATCCTGGGGTGCATGAGGAAGAGTGTTGCCAGCAGGTCGAGGGAGGTGATCCTCCCCCTCTACTCAGCCCTGGTGAGGCCACATCTGGAGTGCTGTGTCCACTTCTGGGCCCCCCAGTACAAGAGGGATGTGGCACTACTGGAGCAAGTCCAGCGAAGGGCCACAAAGATGATTAGGGGACTGGAGCATCTCTCTTATGAGGAAAGACTGAGAGAGCTGGGCCTCTTTAGCCTGGAGAAGAGAAGGCTGAGAGGAGATCTTATTAACGTGTACTAGTATCTGAAGGGAGGGTGTCGAGAGGATGGGACCAGACTCTTTTCAGTGGTGCCCAGCGACAGGACGCGAGGCAACGGGCACAAACTGAAACACAGACACTTCCATCTGAACATGAGGAAAAACTTCTTCACTGTGAGGGTGACAGAGCACTGGAACAGGTTGCCCAGAGAGGTTGTGGAGTCTCCTTCTCTGGAGATATTCAAAACACACCTGGACGCGATCCTGTGCAACGTGCTCTAGGTGACCCTGCTTGAGCAGGGGGGTTGGACTAGATGATCTCCAGAGGTCCCTTCCAACCTCAACCATTCTGTGATTCTGTGAACCTTTTGAAGACGGCCTCTCAACCTCAATGACTTCTGCAGAATGTCCTACTACCACAGCAGCTGCTCAAGCTTGGGAGCATCCATTTCATCAAGGCTTAATGCTCCCTGTTATCTGACACTTCTTTGTATACAAAAACAGCTCACGATTTTGCACAAAAGCCTCTTTTCTCTCCCTAGGGCATAAAGCACACTGAAAGATAATAAAATGACTCTAGGCAAACAACAGTTCAAATCGAAACAATTGCTGGTAGGATTGATACTACACTGATTGAACATAATGGTAAAACTCCTACTGACTATAATAGTGTAATACGACCTGTGAAAAGAGCTTCCTGCCTCTTGGAGCTGGTCGAAGTCTGTATATTTATGCTTTCCAAGCCGTGAGTAAAATTCAAGTGACATGAAAGCAAAACCTTAGTTATATATTGCCCACACTACACTAAGCCACAATGATACAAAACTCTCTCTCTAGTTTAAATTGGAAGGTGCAATCTTGTTTCCACACCCTTTCAGCTATTTGATAGAACAAAGGTGCTCATAATTAAAAAAAATTATATATAATGTACATTTACTGAGAATATAGGATAACACAGTGAAGGTTAAAAGATTTACTGCCATGAAGGATGACAGCATATACATGTATTCAACAAAATCATCACTTCACGTGTGTCAAAAAAACCCCTAATTATCATTGAGGGCACTCACTGAGTGCCATATATTTTTATTTCAAGTAATTCTAATAACATTACATACAGTTTTCTTCTTTACTCTGTTTCTATTACCCTTCTCCTTGCAAAGCCAAATGCCTGTTTACCATGGTCAACCTGTGAAGGTCTCACATGAACCTGAAAACTTCTAAAATGGCTTCATTTGATCCCCAGATCTATCCACTTCAGAGATTCAGCTCCTATACATAGAATGAGGGTTCCTCCTTCCCAATGGAACAAAGCTCCAAGCTGCAGCCCTGCAGGAGCAGGTGGAATTAAAGCTAAGATATTTTGTGTTTCCAGGAAAAATGTAAGTGGTCTGGGCTGACTATTGCCATTTCACTGGCTTCAGATTAGTGCAAATATTAGAAAGGAAACATATCTTTTTGCATATTGATTCAAAAATGAATGCACAAGCATCTTCAGGAACTTAGCACTAGAAAATAAATGTGATGGTAGAGTTGTTGGAATGCAAAAAGATTTGATAAATGCATTTATTGTCTGCATAACTTCAAAAATGAAAAATACATAACCTTTTACATCTAGATAATAACTCACATTTTGAAAATTTAGTCATTTATTATTGAATGACATGAACAGCTCTCTAAAATTTACCACCTTACTTCCACAGCTATCTGTATTTTATCACTTTTTTTTTCCCCACAAGTAAATTACTTAATTCTATGTAGACTTATATTATTTATCACTGGTTTTTAAAAACAGAGAATTAAATGAGGAATTCTAAAATCAGAAGAGATCTTGGAGAGTTCAGACAGTGGAAACATGGAGATCCTGAGGTGAAGTGCAGCTGAAGGGGAGTGCAATGTAAGCGAACTGTTTGTGCAACAAGGAGTAAGAATAGGGACAAAACAAAAACAAATTTCCAACATTGTCTGAAGCCAGCCTCAAAACTTGAACTTGCAGTATCTGCAAAGTAGCACCACTCAACACACTGACAGGTGGATAGCAGCTTAATTGGCAATTACAAAACTTTCATTTACTAAGCCAGAATGAAACCCTGGCTACGTATTTAACATTCAAACTATTGTTATCACAGTGACAAGTTGACACTTCGCTTTGGAGTCAGGAAAATAAAGGAAACAAATGAGCATTCTCTTAAAAAAATCTATTAATGAAAGACTTAATTATGAAGGACTTGCTCAAGAAAGGACTTGACGGGAGAAAGAAAAAGCAAAATAATTCTTGTAACTCATAAAACTTAATAGCAATCTCTATGAGAGGTCCTTGTTAATTCTATAAAATCATTTCAAAATTCAGTGAAAGAGCATTTTGAATCATGCACACAATTTTTAGAAAGAAAGATGAACTTGCTTCTACTTTCAATGAAATCAACAACTAAATTGCTATTGGCTTTAATTCTATAAGACTAGAAGCCATATTTTTATATGAAATTTCATTAACACTTCTGATATTGAAATTTGTTCTCAGGGATTACAAGATGGAAAAAACACCAATATGTGACAATAGAAATGGTCATTTGACAGTTGTGGAAGGTTTTTGTAGGATCATCTAACAACAAATTCAAACTGATGCTATTAAAATTAGATGAGCAATCCCACTGTCCAAAAAACAAACCTTGGTAATACATCAGGATAGCTAGAATTTCAAAAGATATCTTCAGGCAGGAATAACATTATACAAGTTTTTTGTCAAATTATTTCAAATTAAAAAAAAACACAGGAGTTCACTTTTAAAAAGCAAATCAAATCGTGTTTGTTCAATATACTATTTGCTGCAACTAATTTGTACATTTGAATGAGACATGCAAAGGAAATTCATGCAGCACTGAGTCTGATGTTTATTTAGAAATGAATAACTTACAGGCATAAGTTTGCAAATGGATGCTCCAAAAATTTAAGTGGTCTTATGTGCCCATACTTACTTTTTTTAACTTAAAGAAAATCTCAAAGAGCAAAAATTTGGGGGTAGAGCCATTTAGCTCTGAAACCTTTCTGTTAAAGTGTGTTAGCTTTGCTTCATATGTTTTTGAATCAATAATGCCAGTCCTTATTTTCAGTACTATGTAAATGAAATTTTGGTTTCATTACCTGAAACAGTGATATGCTGGTTAAAAATGTATAATAAACACAGAACAACTATATGATGACTAACATTTTCGTGGTCTAGCTCTGTTTATTTTTTACTTTTTCTGTCCTTGTTTTAGTATTTTTCAGTTATGTACTTTTTCTTTATGCCTTTTAAAGTTTGTATTGTAAAAAAATTACTTTCAGTCATTAGATCTCACTCTATCATCTGCTTTATGCAGATCTTATTTTGTCTTTCTTTTCTGGTCTGGTAGGTCTTTTCACAGCCTCCACAGTCTTCCCACAGTGTCATGAAAATATGGGAAAAAAAGATCATCCTACTCTTAGCCAACCAAATCTAGGATAGAAGCCATTATTTAGACAGTCTATTCAGTCAATAACCACCATGTACTAAGATTCCTCTGAACAAACAAGTGCTTTGATTACATACTGCTGGAATAGTAACGCTGGCCTACAGTTATATGTCAGTAAGTGCTTTCTGGCGGCAGGAGTCAGATTTTGCTCTGATGATCTGTAATTGCTTTTGATTGGCTAATTTTTATGATTTTGGGCTGCCAGCAGTGGCAGACATGAAGCCATAAGGTAGCTATAATCCCAATGGGAACTTTCAAAGCTATTGTTTGAATGGTAAATTTGCAAAGTAGATGAATATGATTCTTAAGAAAGAGACAAATCGTTTCTGCTGGGAATTCCACCTGCAAAGCCAAGGAGAAGATCCCTCACCTGATTCTCTCATTCTGCTCCCTTTCCTCACTACCATCATTCTCCTTCTATTAGATTATGTCTTGGCTCATCTCTTCTGCTTCATTTTCCCCCATTCTTCCTGTCTTAAGTTGTTCTTCAGAATTTAAGAGTTCTTCTTTCGTTTCTTACCTTCTGTATTTCCCTTCTTTCCTCCCTAGCAGTCGCCCCTGTATCCTTCAGATTTCAAAATGCACTAGCTGCTGTCATATCAAGCCACCTCCTGCCCTACGTTCTTTAAAGTGTCGCCAAAACTAAAATTACTGAAATTACTAGAATCACTGTTATGACAGTAACCTACAGGCTAGGCTTCTTACAAATTTTACCTTTCAGCCCACTCCAGTTCACTGGGGGGTTTTTTCACTTCTGAACAGTGTGAATATGAACTTTAATTGTGGCTCAACAACAAGAACATCTTGTTGTTGCCATTTCATGACAACCCCATGATTCAATATTATGGCTGCAGTTCCTACTAATCAATTTATACCATAGAACAATTGGCCCGGTTTCTGTGCTGCTTAGAAATAAAAACCATGGCAAATTGCAATCTTTTGTGGCAATCTAAAATACTTTCCATTGAAGCTAGTAAATTTTTTAAATGCCTATACAGAGAGGCCTGTTGGATTTCAAATAATTTGTGATAATTTCTTCCCAGCCATCCATCTATGTGTCCATCATGATAACCTAGTACTAAAGAATAAATTATACCTGCTTGTCAGATCTCAAACTGATTTTTCTGTTTCCCATGCTCTCAGAAAATCTGTTATGTGTAGGTAAACATATACATAAGTATGTTTGTGTGTGTGCATGTATGTTTGGGTTTACAACAACTTTCTTTCCTTCTTATAATCATCCCAGAATTTAAATTATTCTGGTTATGGTTAGAAAGCTGTATAAAAAATATGGCCTGGCTAAATACAGAATAGTATCTAAAAAGCAAAGACCACTGGTGAGCAAGAGAAAAATGCAGCTTCAAGTGTATTATTTGCTTCAATAAGACTACAAGAAACTCCAAATTAATCTTGTGTCATTTTCTAAATAGCAAAGTTCAGAACTGCCTGAAGGTCTCTGAAGGCCTTTTGGAAAATAACTGATGAAATAACACATTTTTAAAACAGTTAATTTTTTCTTCATTTTTTTACATACAGTTGCACAAGGTTTAACACACTGGGTCAAGGAGGCACAACCAAATGCTCCTCTGAAGAATAAATTCACCCCAGCACCAACATTTTCTGCCATATTAAATCCAGTAATGGTTCAGCAACATTGACTACGCACTGTTATAGTACACAGTCATGCCTGTGTCCTCTAAAGCTACAAAAGTAAGGTATATCCAGAGTTATAAGTGCTCATTTGTGTCTGCATTTCTGTTTAAGACAGCCACAATTTTTTTCCATTTTAAAAGTTTTAAAATGAAACGTTGGACTTGTTAAACATTGTTCCCTTGAGAAAATGCATTACTAATCTTGACTCCTACATCAGCAATACCATTTTACTTGCCAACTCCCTGTCACTATTATGAGTACTTGAAGTTGTTTAACAACAGAAGTGGGATTTTTCTTATTAATTGGGAAACCATTCACCAGCTGCTGTACAGGCAGCTAACATTTTTTCCCTAATAGACTCATATTAGCTATAGTATCTATATTCAAAATGTTCTGATTTGATTCTTTCAGAATTTTACTATCTATCTATATCCATAAATGCAGATTGAATGATCAGTTTTAAGGTTTCCTTGCATTATCAAGATGTACTTAGCTAGAGAATGTTAGGAACATGGAACAAGTCTTGTTCTAAAAGTTGTACTTCATACACTGTGAACTCGCTTCCTCAGGATACCAAAACACTTCCCATCATAACATCTTATTAAGTCAGGCTGTTGGCCATACTACAGTCTTAGAAGTAAAGAACGAGAGAAAAAATATTCAGTTAAATGCCCATTATTAAATAGTGATAATTAACACGATGAAATGGAGTAGCAGTAGGTATCAGGAAAAGAAAATCCTGTTGATCAGACAACCTTTTGTAAATCAGAATAAGAATGTATAATCTTGTAATACCCAAGACATGTTACTAAACTAATCTAACTGGAATATTATTATTTTAAAGGGAAAGTACAATACAAATCACAATTAATTATAACTGAGCACCTGCCTTACACTTGGTAAAAATGCAAGGTTCTTTGACTTCAACAGTGCTTTATAGATATGGAATAAGTTGTAGATTTCAGGCCCCTTTTGAATCCTGACTTTTCTGAAATCAACAATATGTTAACAATGAATGAAGTTTAGTTCAGGTGTGGGTATCTGACTCTACGTTCATGAATAGGTGGTATGGCTGAAATATACCTGGACATGGGGGCCATTAAGCGGAACAAAGCAAATTCCTTCATAAGAGCTGAAAGATGGACTTTATTTCAATAATAAGTGACTACAAAATGGCTGAGGATAAACATTCTTGATAGGATGGTATAGACAAAATAAGACAATGGTGGTATAGATGAAACAAGATCTTCTGGACAAGAAGGTGATCAGGAGTAGTCAGCATGGATTCACCAAGCAGAAAGCATGCTTAACCAACCTCATAGCCTTCTACGATGGAATGACTGGCTGGGTAGATGAGGGGAGAGCAGTGGGTGTTGCCTACCTAGACTTCAGCAAGGCTTTTGACACTGTCTCCCATAACATCCTCACAGACAAGCTCAGGAAGTGTGGGCTAGATGAGTGGACAGCGAGGTGGATTGAGAACTGGCTGAATGGCAGAGCTCAGAGGGTTGTGATCAGCGGCACAGGGTCTAGTTGGAGGCCTGTAGCTAGCGGTGTCCCCCAGGGGTCAGTCCTGGGTCCAGTCTTCTACAACTTCCTCATCAATGACCTGGATGAAGGGACAGAGTGCACCCTCAGCAAGTTTGCCGACGATACAAAACTGGGAGGAGTGGCGGATACGCCAGAGGGCTGTGCTGCCATTCAGAGAGACCTGGACAGGCTGGAGAGTTGGGCAGAGAGGAACCTCATGAAGTTCAACAAAGGCAAATGCAGGGTCCTTAACCTGGGGAGGAATAACCCCATGCACCAGTACAGGCTGGGGGCCCATCAGCTGGAGAGTAGCTCTGCGGGGAAGGACTTGTGAGTGCTGGTGGACAAGTTAATCATGAGCCAGCAAAGTGACCTTGTCACAGAGAAGGCCAACAGTATCCTGAGCTGCATTAGGCAGTGCTGCCAGCAGGTGGAGGGAGGTGATCCTTCCCCTCTACTCAGCCCTGGTGAGGCCACATCTGGAGTACTGGGTCAAGTTCTGGGCTTCCCAGTACAAGAGAGCTACTGGAGTGAGTCCAGCGAAGGGCTACAAAGATGATTAAGGGACTGGAGCATCTCTCTTATGAGGAAAGGCTGAGAGAGCTGGGACTCTTCAGCCTGGAGGAGAGAAGGCTGAGGGGGGATCTTATCAATGTGTATAAATACCTAAAGGGAGGATGTAGAGAGGATGGGGCCAGGCTCTTCTCAGTGGTGCCCAGTGACAGGACAAGATGCGATGGGCACAAACTGAAATACAAGAAGTTCTGTCTGAACATGAGGAAAAACTTCTTTACTGTGAGGGTGGCAGAGCACTGGACCAGGTTGTCCAGAGAGGTTTTGGAGTCTCCATCCTTGGAAATATTAAAAACCTGCCTGAACAGGGTCCTGGGCAACCTGCCCTAGGTGAGTTGAGACTAGATGATCCCTCAAAGTCCCTTCCAACATCAAACGTTCTGTGATTCTGTGAAATACAGTACCTTGGAATATTACTGTAGGAGACTATCATTATTACTAACTGGACATGTTCTATACCAATCGATTAATACAAAAAAATGAATGTGAACCCTTTGTAAGAGAAAACAGTCTTTAAAATAAGTGCGTATTATTTTCAGAAGGAGTATGATCAACATCAGTTTCTGGATTTGTAATTTTATAGCTCTACCAGTCTGCAGACATTACATCAGCTATCAGAGACACTGAAACTACAGCAACCCTATTACCAGCAGCACCACCCATCTAATAATTTGGCTGAGAAGGCTGAGATCATAATGATGTTGCTCACTACTTCAGACTTTCTTCTTAACAAGTTATTTTGGTTCACTTGGTAGCACTTTCTACTTTTGAGAAAAATGGCTTTTGAGTTCATAATCCTAACATCCTGCCCAACTTTCTGTTTTACCTATTATACTATGCCTTCATGGAAAATTACTGTCTCTTGCTGTTTATTTCACTGAACAATTTAAAAATACATAGCAATCAAACTTCACTTCAATCAAACTGCTGTACCGCAAATAAAGCATTTACTTGGCAGCAAATGTAAATGTACTGAAAGACTCTATCCATCATTTACCCCAAACCCATCATTTAGCCAAGTATTCTCATCAGTTAATTAGGTGAAGGAAATTGGGCAATGCTCCCCAAATAACGAGTGGATCTGAGAAGCAGATCTTAGAAGTGTTCTTGTTAAAATCTGCTAAAATAGTCTTTTCATGTTTGGAAAAGAAGAAAACTGAGAGTTTGACTAATAGCTGAAATTTCATTCCAATACTTCCAAGAAAGCTCACTTTTTAAATGTAAACACTGAGTGCTTTATTTCACTTATCATATTATTTTGATTATTTTAACTATTTACATTATGCATGTTAAATACTTTCATACCACTTTTGAAATTTTAGTAGCAAAGCTGGGCAGAAAATGTGGTTACATTTCCTGGGACACAAAACTGAAATCTAGAAAAAAAAATTAAATAGAAAGCAACATTATTAAAACAAAAAAATGTGTTTGGTAGTTTCATTTGGATAATTTCAAAAGTCTTTACAGGGTAACATTTTATAAATAGAAAAAAATTTAAGCTGTCCTCTCCTAAGAACACTTTCGTTTTTTACAAAACTACAAATTTTTTTTACTATGGAGCCTTGGTTGTGATGGCAAGCTTGCCAAGTTGAACAGGAGAGAACAGAAAGAAAGATGTATACCTCATGGAGAAACATATAAGACTTTTCTGAAAATGCATGGCTTCATGGCAGCAGAACTAACAGAAAACTGGCAAAAAAAAGCAATGAAGATGACGAGCCATATAGTCATCCGGATGGAAAGGTTGTAGCTGTGGGACAAAGACCATAATATGCATATATGTACTGAAAAGCAGACCTGAGCGTTTCCAAATGTCAGCATATATTTTCACAGGTACATATTTTAAAGAACATTCGGAACGGTACTACTGATACAAATCACAAGAACACATAAGCACTGGAACAATATGATGCAATTTCTCACAGTTCCTTTGTTGGTACAGAACAAATTAAGATAAATAGGTACCCCAAGGAAGACAAGCAAACGCGGTTGTTTGCTCTGTCTCAGATCTATAACCTGACTAATATGACACTGGAAGGACTTGAAGTCCTTGTACATTTTGTTCTATCTTGTCGTACAGATCCCAGCATTCTGCAGATAAAGTGCACTGCACACAAAAAGATGAAGGAACTCTAATGAATGATGCTCAGATGAAAAGAATCAATGAAAAATATCCAGCTGTGCTAAAAAGGCTTCAAATTACCATTTATGCAACTGATGCATGCAATAGGTGTTGGGAAGGAAAAGAAAATTATTATCAAATGAGCAGTCTCTTTGGCAAAGTATCAATGGAATTCACTTTTCAAACATAAGGGAAATGTAGGGCAGTGGAAATAATTTCAATTAGGGGAAAGTATATACTACTTGAAATTCGGAGTGCTATCACTGGAAGATTGTGAATCACAGGTATAGGGTCAGAAATGAAAGGTAAGCTGGAATTAATCAGATACTGTAAGGAAACAATTACATATAAATGTTTAATACAACACACACATTTCTACATCAGGTGGATGCAGCCCAATTGTGAAAAGGAATACTGGACCTTTTCTCATGTTTTTGGGTTATGGGAGAGGGTGGACACACAAAACGAGATAGCATTTAGATAGCTGCATGAACCGCTCAAATTCTGTATAGCACTGAAGCCCCTCTCTGCCTCTCCACATCTCTCAGCACGGACTGGGTGACCAGCGAGACCCAGATCCAGACTCAACCAGCTTTCCCTAAGCACCGCAAGTAACCCCAACACACTTGTGCCCTGAAAAATCTTGGGAGTGGTAGTTTGGCAGTTTTGTAGTAATACAAGCCAGTGTTGATAAGATATTGAGAAAGGGACAAAGACAAATGACAAAAGTTCACATGGCATAAAAACAAACAAGCAAAGCCCAGCACCTGTGGGAAGAGAAATATACTCTTTCAGTTGTCCTCTAGAAGTGGAGTTTTCACCTACACAATGCTGTTATAAAATTTATAAACCATAATAAATATTTAGGAGAAAAAAGCTTTCTGTTATTTGAAAAAACCTGGTAGAAATCTAGCAAAAGCTTAAAATACAAGTTTTTTTTTTTATTATGACTTGTTATTTAAAATTCTACAACAGGAAGAGTTATAAATTGTAAGGACTATCCCAATACATTTTCAATTAAATGCCTAAATTAATGTAGAGACATTTAATTAAAGTTGCACTAGTTTTTACAAATGCTGTTAATTAAGCTGCTATCTAAAATTAAATCTCTCCCCAAACCCTTTTACATTTCTGCTGCTCATCTGATACAGAAATAATTAAAATTCTGGAAGTTCACCTATGCATCCAAATATTGCAAAAAGAAAATAAAAAAACTCACTGAAGTAGTCTGAGAGGCTGCTGCTTTAATGGGATTTCTACAATCCTCAGAGTGGGAGGACAGCACACACAAAAAAACTCAGAAACAAACCTAGCTTTTCAAATTTGCACAGACTTATTCATTCAGTGTTCTGGGCCAAGAACCTTTGAAGATTTTCCACAAGTGAAGGATAACAGATTGACATGACTAGGAAGCAGGAAGATAAATCCTGCTGACTTATATGAGCCTTACACTGAAGTAAACAGGACAAGCATAGGTAAGGCAAGCAGTACGTGCACTTACATTCAGGAGCAAACATGGGCATTCTACCAGTGGAACAATTTGCTTTTTCATAACTGGAATACCATTGATCTCCAAGTGGCCTAAAAGATCCCCTTCTCTTCCTTCTTCTTTTACTGACTTCCTTCTTTCTTGGTTAGGCTGAAGTTAGGCTGCTTTAGTGGTCAGTTAAATACCTATTTATTTCCCACGTGAGCCTGACTCAAAATCATCACACTTGTTTAATATAACAAGCAAACATACACTCATTTTAGATATTGGCTGATCAAGAGAAAGACATGTCAAGATAGACGAGAAGTCTATTGCATTATTTAGGATCCAAGAGCATTCTTCTAAGAATTACTTATTGTGGAAAAAAATGGAATATTAATTGAAATACAGTTTAAGATTGGTATTTATTGCAAAAGACAGCAAATTCTCTATAAGAACATATGTATACTGTGATAGAACAAACCCTAACGGGGCATTCAGAACTGAGATTGGGATTTGGTCACTCTGAACTTGTGGCTCAGGTCTCTCTCTATCCCAATAAGCAAATGAAGTGCATCTTTCTAAAATACAAATTAATGTAGGTTTACATGCACATAAACTTCCATAGGGTTTAAATCTGCCGTCTGAAGTACAGGGCAGAACCATCTTATCATTTTATTTGGAGCAAGCAAAATGCAAAAGAAAAAACAACAGCAAACCTCCAGAGTAAGACATTAGCAGAATAAAAATTAAAAAGTCTATGCACTCCCTTTTGAAGACCCATCTCCCTTTGAATGCAGAAAATTATTAACATTTTTTTGTATACATAAAAAAGAATACATTTCCTTTCTTGCAGAGTAAAATCTGGAGAGGGTATGCAAATAACAGAGGTAGTAACATGCATAAAAGCTTGAAGCTCAATCAACCCATGGTGGTCTATCTTTCTGCAGGCACTTTCACTAGCCTATCTTACCTTGAGCTTGCAGCCCAACAGGACCCTGGCAAATTGCTATAATCTCCTATAACCCTAATCACCATTTTAATCAAAACAGGTGGGGCAGCCTGGAATTCATACAGCACTGTTAGCACTGCAACTCTCATTCTATTTGCTAAATACACACAGTATGCAGCTAAAAGGTTGAAATGGTTCAAACTTTTATTATCTTCACAAGATTACATTCCAACATTAATATTTGACAAGTAAAAGAAAAGAAAATCATGAGATTGTCTTCTTTGAAGAGCTTCAGAAGTCTGCTTAGACTATGGCTGTATTTTTCACTAACTCTGATCTTAAGAGATCACTGGAGAAAACAAAAAGTTGTGAGTCATAAAACTGCCATGACTAAAAGCCTACTGCACCTGCACCTTATATTCCACTTTTTCCTCTCTCTATCCTTTCTTCTCAGGTTAGACTAAATTTTTCTGCTTTTGTTCTCCATTTGTTTGTTTAATGATTTTCTCCCTAGCCTTTTTTTTAAAGTGCTGGTATGATTGTAGAGGATATGACAGACAAGGAGAACCTTACATGAAGAGGAAGAAAGGAAGCTTCAAGGAGAAGAGCAATAAGAGAAACTAAAAAGAGCATCAAGGAGATTGGAGGAAGGAGAAGATTAAAGGAAAAAGCAGCAGACAACTGTGATTTTGAGCAAGAAGGGATTCAGCAGCTGTCATTAAAAACCTGCAGCTCTGCTTGAGACATATTGATCAGACTATTTCAGTGCTCTTACAGTCTTACGACTCTTACAACTTACAGTCCCCTGTGTTTACTTCAAATTACAGCAATGTGATAGTGTACTTAGGTAATAATATTTTTCTTAACATCTAACAAGTGTTTTTGTTTTTAAAGAGGGAAGACTGTGCCGTATTTCTCCCCCTTTTGTTTTCTAAAAAGAGGTTCTGCCCTTTGAATGACTCACCTACTCACTAATAACATACCAGTATCAAAATACTCTTCATGCTAAAGGAATTTAGATATAGCTGAGGGCTTTTTGTTTCGGTTTTCCTAAGAGGACTGTTTACACATGCATCTCCTGAATATCACAGGCATTTCCTGGGATGAATATTCCTGCAGGGTTTGTTAAGATAACAAGGGAGGACAGAATGTGCGTATTTACAAAATACTGGACAGTTGTAACCAATCCTGCTAAAATGGCAAGTGAAGGACTTCATTAGATTATAGAACACTGCAAGAAGGCTTGTTTCTAGGATTTCTAAACCCCTTTGAAGAGAATATTCTTGTACTGATACACAAAAGACATTTTCTGAAAAACAAACACTTCTTTTGATAGAAAATGCTGCTAAGCCAGTCCTTATTTTCCACCTGAGTGTGTCTCAGACATTTTTAATTTATCTCACAGTTCCTAATCACATATGTCCTTTCAAATACACTGTACTCTGAAATGTAGCTGTTAGAGGACCAAAATGCCTGCGATGGAATGATTCAAGTCTCGTATGAAACCCTGTTCTTGTAACACCCTTTTTAATGCTGTCATTTCTTCTTATATATTAAAACCTGTTGTATCAGTCTAAACTATAGATAATTACATTAGATTTTGTGCAAAAGGGAGAAGGGCAAAAATGAGGAGAAAAGAGCACATTCATACTGTCATTTGCTTTCAAACACAAAGCAAAACCTTTCTAAAATTTTCTCATTTCATTCTGATAAAAGAAGAAATGTCCCTTATAACTTGTCTTCCTCTGTTAGGTGTGTGAATGACACTTTTTTTCTGATGTGATTATTGTAAGGATCAAAATCTCTCAGCAATGAGCCTTAAAATATTTCTTTTTATCATATTCTAAGCTCAACAAACCTTCGTAGAAAATAGAATACTCTTAATTATGAATAAATTAACTAAATTAGTAACATGAGATGGATATGCAATTAAGGGACTGTTAATTGAAACTGGAAACACAGCTGTATACAGCTTAGAGATGAATCACACCAGTAATGACGCAGATGTTTATAAAATGTGATTATGTTTAGCAGGAGCATACTATTGAAACTCCCCAGCCTATTCTTACATTGTGTCACTGAAATGGTTTTTAAACCCATGAACACCAGGAATCAGGATCTCAGGGATGGCAAATTAGGCTCCCTGGATATGTGAATTAGTGTTGTCTGAATGTCAGCAATTTAATTCTCCAGCTTTCAAAGAATGTAGACACGGAGCCAAAAACAAACATCTGTTAGTTATATGCTCGTTGAAAAAAAAAAAATTTCTGGCAAGCTAGAGTCTGTCTGAATATGAAAAAGACAGTGAAATACAGTATCTCTAAACAGTAACAGTGCTGTGTGAATATACCAAACATGAAAATAATATAGCCCGAGGGCTTATGAAATCTACTTTGTGCACAACTATGAATACACCTTTTCTGGACTATTCCTCTGAAGAGCTAGAAGGATAAGGAACAAATAAAGTTTCCTGTCTAATGATTTAAGAATTCATCAGCTTTCTAACAATAGCGAAATGGAATTTTTATTCCATCAACTTTCACATCTTTCCTAGTATGCTCTTTGATAGACTGTACAATAAAGGGTTTTTCTTCTGGCAAAAAGAAGGCTTAAGTATTGCTCTTGGGGCATACAAGGAGATTTGGCTATGCAAACTCAACAGGAATAACATTCAACACAGTTGTGAATGACAGACACAAAGCCAACTGCCTAGAACGACTTAGCTCTAACACACCAGTCTAAAGTCTGCCCCGTACCTCTTCCTTCACATAGCAGTGTTACCACTGAATACCAGAATGCTACATAATGGCATGTAAATGGCATGTTAAACAGGCTATGATTTGTTTTCTGGAATAGGCTCACAGACTATCAGTAGCAGATTTTACAGCATCCTTGTCTTTCTTAAATATAATCATGCTTTCAATAAACATGTAGAATAAGTTAAGATCGTAGTTTTTATCCAAAACCCTTTTCATACATTGTAGTACAATTCACATCACAAATCCATTTTTAGTTTTGATTCAGGGGTCTGGGTCTGTATAACAATAAATAATTATAAACACAAATTTACATAAAATATGCTTTCTTATCCTGGCCCCCTGTTCTAGGAGAGTCGGACAGACCCTCAGACTAAAAAAACCCATCAGACTTCTCATAAAATTAAGAGGCTATTATGACTTATGACAAACTGACACAATTTCATCCTAATTTAATTAGGTTTCATAATGTCCCTTTCTGACCATAGATGGATACTCATCTAAAAATGTGTAAACTCAGGCACAAGGTAGTTAAGATAATTTGAAAAATTACGTAGAGTGTCATTGGCAAAGCTAAAATAATCAGTAAGTCCTGGCACCATTAGACATTGCAGGCTTAACCTATCACTCGTGGGAATTACCAAGCACAGTCTCAGGATGTAGGGGCACAGTGTCGAGGGAGAAGAGTGGTCATGCTAGAACTGGATGTCTCTCTGCCTTTCAGAAACTTTAATTGACAGAAGCTGACCCCCTGTTCACCGATGAAGAAAAAGGATTAGATCTTGAGTACTTAAAAGAGGGAGCCTGCATCACTTCTGCAACAGACCCTGCTGCTTTGACACTAATTCACATGTCATTCACAGCTGAGAAAAGTTATGAAGACTTTATAAGAAAAATGTAACCCCCTTCTCTTTAAAGGTAAACATAGCCAAATTCAGGGCTATGTTGCAGCCAGCTGTGACAACCGATGTGCAAACCAAATTTGGTTATCTTAGCTCTTTGGCTGGCAAAAGTACAGACAAAGTCAATTCAGGATCTGAAATGTAATGTTTCGAGATAAGCAACTGGAATGCTGGGATATACAAGGAATACAGAGCTATTTTATGGAAGACACGTTCTTCTCTTTCTCCTGAAAGAATACCCCCAGAAATCACTGAACTGCTGAAACAGTACTGTAATATCAGCTATATGTCAGGTAAGCAGGATAGGTGTTAAATATGTAGGCTATATGGATAAGTAGGACTGTCTTTACATATGGAAAGGAGTCATAAGGGAGAGTTTTGGGAGAAAAGGACACAAAACACTTGAGACCAGTATAAGGAATCATAGGGAAGGAAGTGACAACATCCAACACAATGGATGTGTTATGTACAAATGCAGAGTTAGGCTTGTTTTCCTAATTTAATTCATACTTATTCATCATGCCATTAATTTTGTTTTAAAACAAACTGACCTTATGACAGAGAATGAACTTTGAACACCTAAGAAAAGGGAAGAAAAAGACTAATTGTGTCTTTAACCCACACAAAACCAACAATTCCCAAACAAAATGGCACACACTAAAGAATTCATTTCCATAATGTGTGAATTTTATGTTGCCATAGTTCTCCAGTTACAGAAGAAATAGCAAAATAATATAAATAAAAACCGACATGGTAAACTCTGAGTCAAGAACCATAAGTAACATTATGCGTATTCTGCACCTGTACAGTGGTGTTCCTATTTGGGTGAGTTTTCTAAGAGTTATTGCAATACCATTGTTAAAAATATAACAGTAAGCACAAGAATTAAATGGGTCAGACGAGCCACTGGAAGCAATGGAAGAACAAACGATTCTTAATAGAGAGGCAACACCTAAATGAAAAGGGGGCAGCAACTGTCTTCTATGCTCTCATTCCCTATTTCTCACATGCTGAGTCTAACAAAGCTTTACTGCCCCCTAATTCTAAGTTTGACTAGCACTGCAAGAGTTAAGGGGCCAGATATACCTGTAGATATTCCTCAATTCAGGAGCCATCTGGCTAAGACTAATTGCCCATCTCAGGTGAAAATCTTGCAATCTCTCCATTTGTGAACTGAAATGCAGAAACATTGCCCTCGATTACATCAGATCCTTCAGGGTCTGACTGGCTTTTGGACACCTGTGTTTCCTTCTGTGAACTTTCTGAATTTCTGAGAAGTAGTAAATGACCAAAAATGATCATTGGATCAAATGATCAGTAAGTGATCAAAATGATCAAATAACTCCTTTTGCCTGTATTGCCCCTGATGGATCCAGATTAGGATGCACTTTATAGAAAACATTTGTACAAAAAACACCTACCAGGAGCTGAGATATTTTGTGTATAAAATGCCCTCTCCTCTACAGTTATCATATTGTTATGTGACTTCCAGACTGCCCAGAATTTTCTATATAAGAACACAACATACAGCTTTACCCATGGTGCGATGAAAACTACAGTGGCAATTTTAAAGAGTACC
This sequence comes from Apteryx mantelli, assembly GCF_036417845.1. NCBI lineage: Eukaryota > Metazoa > Chordata > Aves > Apterygiformes > Apterygidae > Apteryx > Apteryx mantelli. The sequence continues at coordinate 93,159,288 of NC_089978.1, forward strand.
TTATAAAAATACTCTGAATATGGCATGCAAACTCTTATCTACAAAGACTAGTTTTAAAACTGTGTCACAATGTAATATTACAGACATTTTCAGTATTTTAAACACTATTGTTAACAGTAATTTATAAAATGGCAAAAATATCTCACTTCACTTAAAGTCCAACTGAAGCAAAAAGACTAAAAAAATATAGCACACAATACTGCATAGCCTAAAAAAAGGCTACTTTTGTAACCCAACGGTAGACAGAATGACAGCAAAATACCTGCAGTTATAATACATCAAAAATGCAAAAATATATGTCAAAAAGACACAAAATGTCCCAACAAACAAAATAATTTTTTGCCAACATTAACCTTTTGTCCTGGATTTTTGAATACTTTTTGCCTACTTTCGGCCTTTTTATTGCTCTGAATGAAGTTTCAGCTAAAAATCAGAGCATTTCAGAGATAGAAATCAGGAAAAAAGCAGGGAGAGAGAGGAAGATTTTTTGCTAGTACCACATTCTTGCTGCCTAAAGCCTTTAACAATACTTTGGCACCAGGCCTTAGAAGTTGAGAAGTCTTATACTGCTTCCAAAAATATTTATTAAGGTTTCATTGAGCTACAAGCCTCTGAAAATCACTTTTAGACAAGGCCTTTATAGGACGGCTCTTAAACTCAGCGAACATTTTACCTGCAATGCATGCATTCCACATTCAAGGCAAGCTCAGCGCGTCTGCCCTAACCCTGCTCCCAATGAAGCGGGGATGAACGGACCGTCTGTGTCGGCAGAGTAAATCCCCTCCAGGGTATGGAGCAGAACCAGAGACTACTAAGACTCATCTTCCTTCTGGCGTCAGCAGATAGCTGACTGTGTATCCTACCCTACCCTACCCTACCCTGTTCCGCTCTTTTTCATTTTCAATTCTAACCCACAAATTAGGAGCTCTTACAGTTGATAACACTTTGGCAAGGAAAAGGAGCTGTGATGTGGAAGTCAGGACCGGAGAATGACTTGTAACTGTAAGGTTCATTTTGGTTTTGTTCCTGTTTGCCTTCACCATTACTGGCTGCTGCTAACTCTGTGCACGTCCCAACTTTTCACACTGAACAACATCACACATTCTTACCTTAAAAAAACTATTTCTCATAATGAATAGTCTAAACATAGCTGTTTGGAATCAGGTCACACCCCTAAAAAGATGTCAAAAAAAACAGACCGTATTCTGTCAATGTTGGCAAGAAAAAAATGAAGCTACATGTGCAATTTTCTCATTTAAGGTAAAAACTTCTAACTCCCACTGTCTACACATCTTTGTAGAACTGAAACTCTGTGCTTTAATTCTCCAGTTGTAACTTCCACTTTCTTTTCCAAAAAAACTTCTGTGGAAATAATTTCAATTAATGCTTTTGAGATACTCATGAATTATGGATCATGAATATTACAGAATATGAATAATTCCTTCTTCAGTAATGTTTCAGTGGTGGCTAGTAAATAAGTGAAAGAGCTATCTACTGAGTAATTTAGATAAAACTAGTTAACTGAAAAGCCACAGAACTAATGATTCATGTTCAGCGAATGCACTTCCTACAGTATCATAATTTCATTTTTCCCCAGTACCCCAACTATAGTCTGGTGTGACTGGTATGGATGTGTGCTGCCAAACATGATCTATAATTGCTGACACATGTAGGTAAATGTGTAAGTCTCATTGTGTTAGAAGAAAAGACTAACATACATCAAATGATATGCCCATTCTCTTCCTATCATTTTTGCATTGCCCAGATGAATCAGAGATTTACAGGATATATTGTATACAAAAAGATTGTACAAAGAGTGCTGAATTCAGGCTGCATGTGTAACATGTATTTTCTTGCATTTCCTAACTTTTAAGTGTTTGTCTTTGTAACTGTAAACAAGGTAATTCAGTTTTTATAATCACACATATATATATACACACATATATAAGAGAAATATGAAACGCATAAAAAAATCTACGTATGTACACTGAAATGAGAACATAAAACAGGGCAAATTACTGTTCTGTATGGTTCTTTAAAACAAGTCTTTAAAGATGGCAAAATTGCAAATTAAAGGAAGCCAAAAAGAATAACAGAATTCTAAAATGAATGTATTTTTGCAAACAAAAAAAATGACTAAAGCATTTAAAGTTTCAAGAAGCTGAAATTCATCACATAGAACATCGTAACTTTAACAAGGTTTTATTTGTTTTTCTGCTGGCATGGCTGTCGTTGATAACTATACCTGTTTTTTACTTACATACGTGCATTCTTTCACTTACTGTACTAAACATGCCACAAAACAATGAACATGCCCCTCTAATTTACTAGGCAATATTTCCAATTTCTGTCACACAGTTCATTAAAAGAATTGAATCCCATGTCCAGATAGCTGGCCTTCCTCCACTACCTTACATAAGGTCTCTTAGGAATGAATAAAGATCTCTAAGGAATGAATTAAGCGTAAAGTGAACCTATATGAATATTTGTGCAGAGCAACATTCAGCAAAATCGAGACATAAGCTAACATAAATGAAGAAAAATACATGAATGTATGACTTCTGAGGCCAAGTGGCATAACCAATTAAATCAGTAAGAGGCCAGTAAAGAACCATGACAACTGTGACTTTGGCAGAAGTTCCAGTTCCCATGGAATACACAAAACAACATTTCTACTGAAGAGCCTAATGGGGAAACGCATCTTCCAAAAAGGATCAAAATCTCCCTCTGCTGGGAAGATGAAATCTGCAACTACTAAAACAGTTTTAAAATTCAAGCTTGAAAAGAACTATGATTTTAGTAATTCCTTAATTAGTGTACTACAGATGGGCCAGCATTTTGCCCCCAGGTATTTAAAACAATTGTCTCCTGTTTTTGTCAGTTACTGTCAGATGACATAAGTCAAAATATATATTTTTTTAAAAAGCAAGAAACCCAAAGGAATGGGAACATATTAATTATTAAAATGAATAAAATGACACAATGAAAAGAGAAACTGCTAAGGCAATCCAAAGACAATAATGCTGAAATACAAAAAGCTAATTACCCATTTCATTCATATATATGTGACATTCTCTATCTCCTACAGAGTAAGAAACATTTTTCTTGTTCAGTGTTGCATCGCCTTCTTCTATCCACTTCTAACATACCTTCTGTTTACATTCACTGTTTAATGTAGAATAAGCAACTTCTCTTGTAATATGAGATATACAAAATGTTAAGGTAGATTGTGGGTTTAAGTATACGAATAGAGCTTTCCTGTATGACACTCATATGCAGTTTTTAAGAATTTGGACTACTCAAATCCAAAGAACTAGAAGGGGTTTTCCTTCTGCTTTGGAAAAAATGACATAAGGGAATATCCTTAATCACATCCAAATCTTAATGACATGGTTGAGACCTTGGAAAAAATACTTCCTGAAACCATTACCATGACACCCATGTAGAAATAGAGAAAGGACCTGAGAATCTGGTGAACTTGTTTCAGCTGACCTATGAGAGACCTGAAAAAACCATTTCTTTTACATGAGTACTTTTGTTGTTATTTTGCTTCTTTTTTGAGGATTTTTTCTTGGAGGAGTCATGGAGGACAGAAGGTGAAGGAAAACTGAAATAAATCCCCAAACCTAAACTTTCATATAATAGATCAGTGCTGTTTTCAACTTATATTTTGATGCAAGTTATTCGCCCTGGTGCCAACCCCCTACAGAATGCAGGATGTGAGCTGAGGACTATTGCCCAGCATGCCAGTGGCTCAGTTCTCCAGAGGCTCACTGCATCTGAATAAATACCTGACAACACCTTCAGTTAATATCTGGTGGGACATTTACATATGGAGGTAAGCAAGACTGACACGCAGTCACAATTGCATCTTGATTTCAGTACAGAAGGGATTTCCCTTCTAGCCCTTATATTCTCAATGTCAGTTCCTCTGCATATCAAGAGAGTCAGATTCATTCGTATTTCTCACCAGGGGCTGACAGAATCAGCTAATATTTGTGAAGCACCTGGAAGATGCTGTTTTCTTAAATAATTCATTGCAGTACTACTTATTACAATCATGTATATTACACAGTGCAGTAAAGAACTCATCCTCAATGGAATACAAATAAGACTATGATATAACTTTAGGTAACTGCCTGCAGTAGCAGTAAAAGCCTGCTCTTTCTTCAGCAGCTGCTGTAAGAAGAGAGAGCTGCCTGAGGGAACAGAATAATAGCTATGACTGGACCTTTTAACAAGACACTCTTGCACCATAGCCTTCCCAGATGTTGGAGAACCATTGCTACTGGTGCAAGATGAACCCACGAGTTAAGAACAAGACAGAAATTAGGGCTAATGTTTCTTACACTTATACTTTATATTAATCTATGCAGCCCTTTGCCCATTGTAGCTCTAGTCATTGTATGTGCTTCCTCCAGGTTGCCCACCTGCACAAACTAGACAGGCTAGGTCCACCACTATGGGCAGAGACAACCACTCACAGATAACTGAAGTTCATTACAACTTTCTAAAATAAAACACTGGAATATAAATCTCATGACAAAAATCTCTTTAAAGATCCATTTTGTGGATGTAAGACAGTGTCCAGTGTGTTCTTTTTGTATTTCTCAGCTTATTACAGGTAATCTTCTAAATAAGAGTGGACACAATTTGATTTCAACAAAAATAATCTTTCTGGATCGCTGAAGGCTTGTTCCCGATGGGATACTTGGAAATTCTTTTAAGTGTCAGAGGATTCACCTTTTGACCAGCATTACACCAACTGGATGTCCAGCCAAACAGAAGTGGACATAATTCCCTCCAATCCGGTCACCCTGGATCCTCAAACCTTGACTGTAAGTAACAGTTTTCAAGACATGCTTTCCCTCAGGATGATCTCATTACGCATACTGTTTGAAGTGCACAGAATCTGAACATGAGAGCTGCCTGTGAAGTCCATAACAAATAGTTCCCTGGAGGGATTTAATCTCCTTTTATGTTCAAGAAATATGGGAAAATAAACTGTTTTTTCCCTTAAAAGTACTCTTTTAAAGGTATGAAGCTAATTATTTTCACATTGTTTAAACTTCACAAGCTGATGATATATTTTTAATTCTCAGTGACTGAGCTGAATTAATGAAATATGTCTTTATAAAATACCTCAACACCAGGACTGGTTAAGTCTGTAAGAATTTCCAGTACAAAAATGTATCACTAAATTTAAAATTCTGTCTTGTGGATACTCATTCATAATTACGTTATTTTCCATATATTTTTTCCAGTAACACTTCAAGGTACCTTGATCAAAAGTAAACACACATACACACTCACACATACACACACACAAAGGCAAATATGCATTAATGTAGAAATGTAAGTGAAGTTCCAGAAAGATTCTGCAGCAATATGTGATACTATTCACTAATTATCTCATTGTAACAACCACTTCACAATACTGTAAATGACTGACTAGGGTCTGGCTTGTTCTTATGTTTGTAAAATGAATATAATATTAACTCTCTGTAAGATTTGGTTTAAAAGGATACATTTCCTCTTCTGATCTTATAAAAGTTCCAGTGTTAATAGAACAAGAAACAACACACCATTTCATCCTCTAAAAAAATGCCCTGAAACCTTCTTATAACATTAGGGTTCACTACTATTTCAGCTACGATAAGCCTTATGCACCTCTTCCACATATAACAAGGAATTAACATACTTCTGGCAAACAACAGCACAAAACCATCTGTTTTATGATTTTCCTGCAATGCTGTTTTATAGGAAATGGGATACATGGGTGAGAAATATTTCCCCCCTTAGGATATAGAGACAGAGAGACAACGAGACAGAGAGCAAGAGAGATTTACTATAAATTTTAAAACAAAATCCACGTAGTCTACAATGTCAAGTTTGCCCTCTGTCTGGTACTTTCATGAACAGTTACAACAAAATGTTTATCTATCTCTGTCTTTCTCTCAGACTTGGTTGACTATTTCATATCCTATATGCCTTTCCCATGAATCTTCCTCTTTCCCTTATGTCTTGATGAAGTAGTGAAGTATATTTCAGCAAATCACTGGAACTTAGTTCACTATTTTGTTAACTAGCAGGTTAATTTTCAATAAAACATAGCAAACTTGTTAACTGATTCTGTTGCTGCTTGAATTAGCTGTTGTTTTTAAAAACATAAAACAACTGTGATTTTCCTCATAGGTGAGGTAAGTCATTTTGGGACTACTCATTTTATCTTCCAGATATCTGCTGGTCTGCTTTAATAAATTTACCTAAAGTCTATCTTGAGAATCTGGGAAAAAAGGGAGGCTAATGACCAAAGATCTAGGACTAATTATCGTTTTCTTAAACTAGCACTGTCACTGCCAACTGCTGATTATGAAAAAGCATAAAGTATTTATTTTGTTAATATTTGCATGAACTGACGATAAACTGGAGATGTCACAGAACTGTGAGATTTCTTTTGGAGAAGCAATAAAGAAGCAATAACCTCTTGCTGACTACTAGAGTTGACAGCTTCAGGATCTTGTGTCTCTATATATGATAACAGGGAATCGGTTCATTTTTGAGTATTGCTCAAAATATTTGGATTTTACAATAAAGGCAAAACTCTGTGTTAACTTCCATCTCATACTTCCACATTTTTGCAATATCTTTGTTAAGGTAAATACAACGACATGACTTCACAATGTGGGGCAGTGATGTAGCAATAAATAAAACAGTGAGTAAACTCCATTGCTTAAAGAAGTGCATTTAATTGCATTTGCCTTCCTTTAATCATAACACTGCTCTACTGCTGTGGCACCTACATCACAATATGTCAGTTCACACATGCTTACACCTTCCCCCCCACTCATTCTTCCTAAAATTCTGAGTTGGAATATAGTGCATTTTGGAAAAAAGTATACATTTTGGAAGGCTTTAATCACAATATAACACAGAGTAATCTAAAACTTTAGTGATGTATATGTTAAAAAAAAAAAAAGCGAAGTTATAAACTTTTCAATATTTATTTTTAATAATATTTATTTATTTTATGCTCACATTGATTTCATAATATATCATAATATTAATCCCTTTCTTAGCAGCTTTAATAGCAGTAACAAATCCTGCCAACTGAATGCATATAATGCCTTGTAATTTTGCATTTGATTGTAACAATGTGACATTAAAGGTTCCACTGCACAGCATCATTAGTCTGGCTGTGGAAGAAAATATTTAAAACTATTGTCCCTGAAAATTATTTAAACAAAAAGTAAAAGGAATAAAGCAGCAAAAGCAAACTATCTTAAATCAATCCTTCATGCACACCATAAAATCTCAGTAAAACATGGATAAGTCAGCTGAAAGAAACCATCACATGACACGTTTGGCAACAGGAATTGCTAAATGCAACATATTGTTATTAAAAGGTAAACAAACTATTAAGTGTTTTAACTGTATGTGAGCTTTAACTGTATGACAAACTTGGTTAACTGAATTCTAGTTCTCGATAAAATATTCAAAGCACATGAAAATACAGCCTCTTGTTTTCTCATAGGAACACCATTTCTGAAAGTGTTTTTCAATACTATCTGCTGCTTCTTTCATTCCTTTAATATGGCCTTAATGCTCTTCCATGGGGAGAAAACAACTGCACAGACGGAAAAAATATTTACTTAAATGCAGCATAAAGAAAATGGTCATGGGAAGTCTACCTGTAGCACCTTCCACCTTGTGTTCAGGTCTTCCACACAGCTGAGATTATACTGGGAGAGCTGAATATCAGAAGGGGTGAACCGGTGAGCAAGTTCATTGACGTGATGCACCTTCTCTTTAAGAGGCACAATTTCTGCTCGATAAACCTGTGTGAATTAAACACAAACAAACATAAGCAACTACTTCAAAAACTACTGACTCTACTACCAGCTGACTAGTATAGCAGAGGTATCCCATGTCGAGCTGAAAGGAGGGCACATCCTGATCATGATACAGGCAACAGTCTTTTTATATAACTTAATACGGGCCTTAAGTCTCAGCGATAAGGCCTGGCATTTCAGAAGGTGATGATATAAATTAGAGCCTTGATAGCAATTTTTGGCAAGCTAAACCAAATCTCTAACCAGAACATCCACTGGAATGAGAGCTATAAAGGATGCTTCTTTCTTCTCTCATTTTTTATGTAGTATATGTTCCTCAGGGTGGACGGGCTGATAAATGCTGTTTAATATATGAAAACAGAGGCAGATCACAGTTCCCCAATACAGTGAATAAAGAAAGGTAATCAATGGTAAAACAGATAGATCTCACTGAGGTCATGCTCTTACCTCAGGTATCCTGTGCTTTACAAATAAATGGTTAGAAAGGGGAATAAAAACAAGAAAATAAAAAACCTCCTTGCTATGAATCCCAAACTGGCCTACATGCCTCCACATTTCAGAAAAACAAAAGAATGCACGGTGTAAGATAACCTTTAAAATTATGCGTAACAGCAGTCCAGTTTAGTAATTTTAATAATGTATGCGAAAACCAAAAACTGCTAGTTTCAAGCATCTTGATTTTAATAGAAACAACCTGATGATCATGTTTCCATGATGCATGTAAAAACATCCCCAGAGCCCTGCAGCATGGACCCCAGACACAGCACATCGTGACTCTAATGGAGAGAGGATCTTTCACTCTTCCGTATCTATCTTCTCTAAGGAGACATTTATAAATCTTTAACACGGTAAATTGTGTCAAAATGTACCAATAAGACATTTCTAAGGGACAAATTCCATCATTTTCAGGAGCACATTAGGTAATGTGATTTCTGCACACAAAGGTAGGATAATTCACTTGCCATATTAGTCTGGCTTTCCAGCTCCTTTCTCTCAGTATTTTTAATACAGAGCATATGTGGTCTGCATCTCATTTTGGATGAACAAGAAACCTGAAATGATTACCTACTAATCATTTCACCAAAATGTGATGCAAACAACATTCAAAAGAAAAAAATCAATATCTGAGTGAACCGTAAGAATCTTCACACTGTAAGTAGCATTAAGACATTCATAGATATTAGAATGTCATGAACTGGCTTAAAGGCAAGCATCATGGAAAAATTGTCCCTCAAACTTCATTAAAGGTCAGATTTCGCTTCCACTATGCTATATAAAATCCCACAACATAAGGAGTTAGACTGACTTAAATGGAATTCATATGAAGTGAATGGCTATAATGATAAATCTGTAAAATACACAGACCAGAAGCGATGTGCATTTTGTAAAGATAAGTGTAGGGAATGATGCACATGCCATAACACGAGAGCAGTGGCATAGATCAAATTCACAACACACAGTTCTCTTCTCCATTTCACCAGTTTTATACCACTGAAACACAACTGATATTACTGGAAAGAATACTGATTTACAGTGTTGTGAGAAGAGTAAGGTCTGTGATGAAAAGGAAAAGATCTAGCATGTCTGTTTTATCCCACAATTATACATGTGCTTAACCTGATCATTTAAATCAACACTGGAGCTCAGAAGAACAACATGTTTTAAGAACAGGCATTTATTCTTGGAAGATGAAGGCTTCAGTGACTGAAGATATATATATTATTGTCTGAACATGCAACTTGCAAATAGCTATTTTACTGTCTGCCAGTTTAAGTGGCCAAGGTTCTTGGCCATAGCACTGTGACTTATACTGGGGATGGTCAAACAGGCACCTCCACTGTTACTTTCCAAGATCGGAGAACGTCTCTTAGTCAGCATGACCAGTGCCCTCATTGTATTTATAAATAAGTCACTGTTAGAATAAATGGAAATCATCTGGTGCAAAGATCAGTTCCTGCACTACAATGCACTTTAATGCAGATTCTGCATTAAAGCAAGTTAATTTGTTATTAATTTGTATAGTAATACATTCAGGCTTTAATTGAAAACTTCATTGCTCAGGCAAAGCACACAGACTTAAGCTTATAAACCACTTGTTTTTAAGCATATAATTAAGTACTTGACTGATTTCAGGGCAATTATTTGCATCTGAAATGTTGACTTAGAAGTATTGGTCTTACATGAAGACTGACACAAATGATTATGTAAATCACATAATCATTATATCTAAATTAAGGGGAAATAGAAGAATCTTCATGATTAGTCAACATATTTTAGTGACCGCAAGTTATTTCACAGAGTGGGAAGGCTAAGACACATAAGGAAGTAACAAGCAAAGAAGTCAAAACATAGGAATACTTATGAAAGTATAAGATAAAATGTTTCTCTTTCCTTCCCCACATTTTGCAATTGGCTTTCTTAATTGCTTTTTCTGCTGCAACAATATTGATTTTTGCAGCATTATGCTAATTTTGCAGTATATAAAATACAATATGATTTTCACCATATTTGAATTTGATCCTCTGTATTCTATTATACTAAGCCTGAACTTTTACTAGCACTTTTATTAGTTATTTGAATCAAAACACAACAAAGTAACAAGAAAAGAATGCTAGTCAATACAGAGCTATGTAATTAATGCCAGTAATCTTACAATTAAAAACTCAAGAGAAAGAAAAATATATCCATATTAAGATCTGGCAGATGATATTGTATTATTAAAAAGGTCAGCCACTCAAAGGCTAAGTTAAGTAACGCAATTCATCAGGGACAATGTGTCCACCATTCAACATACATCATTCCTGAGGTAGTTTTAGAGTAAGAGAAAGTCAATGTGAATTCCTTTTTCTTTCAACAAGTGTTCAAACAATTTTAAGAAATAGTAATAATTTCTGTATCTTACATAATACTTTTCATCTGTAGAAGAAGAAATTAAGAATTTCTACTAGATTGTGATTTTCATCAGCATGATTGAAATGTTTTACAGTAATACTTATATTTTAATAATCAGTTTTTATATTTTATGACTGATTTATATTTCCATTATTTTTTTTTCTAAATAAAAAATACTATATATATCACAGTTTTATATCATAAAAATGTGGAGAACTGTAGTGTTTCTAATTTAAAAACAAATATACATGGTGTGTGGTGTTCCACTGCCACAAGGAGACCTATTTAAACCAATTAAATTGCTCAGGATTTAAATGACTTCTCAGTGTGAACAGCAATAGGAGAAACAGCCCCAAATTATTTTCATTATGACTGTCCTTATGCAAGAAAGAATTTCAATAGTGTGTGATACTGTAGGTGGTAGATTGGATTTTAAATGATCCGTACAGTCCTGTCAGTGTTTTAAAACTCCTTGGAAAATTAGCAAGAACTCTAGAAGACATATACCGCACAAACCCTAACCAGCCAAATACTGCAAGTCTCAGACATAACAGTGGCTAAACAGACCAAAAGTCCCTCTTGCCCAGTCCCTCCTCTGACAGTAGCCAATGCAGTTGCCTAGGGAAGAATGTAAAGCTCAGGAAAGCATGAGCTCCCGTGCTCCTTGCTAGACTCTTCCAGCTCACTGAATTGTGGCTTGGAGATTCTGGAGCCAGAAGTTATATTTTTATGTCATTTAGCTCTTGATGCTTTCTCTTCCATGAATTGCCCACTAGCTTTTTGAACTCATGTAGGCTTTTAACATTCACAACATCTTATGATGAGTTTAGTATTTAGCTGAAGAACCATCTCTTTTTTGTTTTGTTTGAACTTATCACTTGAGACCTTCCCTAGAAGATCCCTAATTCTTCGCTCATGAGAGACAGTAATCAGCCATTCTTTGTTGAACTTCTCTGTGCCATTCATGGTTTTATAAACCTCCATCATATCTTCCACTTTTTCCAGCCTGAAGATTCCCATACTGGAATACATTTGACAAAATTTGGATATCTAAGAGGTAGGCATTTACATCTGAGCAAGTCACCCTATGTTCCCTTTACAGTCAATAGGAAGCTAATCAAGACAGGAAATTAAACAAAATGTAAGTTTTTACAATAGGATGATATGAATCTCATTCTAAACTCCAGCAACTAAACTGAGCAGATTTTCCTTGAGCTTAGGGAACTTTTGGAGCCTAGACAAACAGCTCACATGCAGACACCTGTCTGGAAGATGTGAAGTTAGGCAAGACAAATCCCAGTCCTATTCATTTATTCTCTCCTTGTATAGGAGCTTTCCATACCTTGGATCTAATATGGAATACTCTTTTTCAGATTGAGGGACCAAAACACTGCACACAATATACAAGATGTGGGTATACCAGGGTCTTATACCATGGCATAATATTTTCTGCTTTGTTCTCTATTCCTTTTCCAGTATTTCCTAACATTTGATTCAGTTTTCTGAACACTGTTGAGTACTGAAGTGACGTTTTCATAGAATTATCTATAATAATTCCATGATCTCTTTTGTAGAGAGCTAAATGAGAGCTCATCACTGTGCATTTAAAGTTAGGACTGTTTTTTTCCACATGCACTGTTTTACATTTATCAACACTGTATCTCAGCCACCACCACTTTACTGCCAGTCAGTACTGTGAGGTCTTTCTGTAGCTATTTGCAATCTATCCTCGTCTTAAGAACTCTGAATAGATTTGTATCATCAAGATGTGTCACTGCATTATTCATTCTCCTTTCCAGCTCACTGATGTACATGCCAAACAGAGTAGACCTTCTGGAGCAGAAACAATCTCCCTCACTGGGAAAACTGAGCATTTATCCCTGCCCATTATTTTCCATCTTTTACAGGAAATAACTAACCAGATAATTGGTTATTTACCCACAGGAAGACCTTCTCTCTTATCCCACAGGAACCTAGTCTCTTTAGTTAAAGACCTTCTTGAAAACCTTTTGGAAATCCAAACGGCTTATACCCCTTATCCATGTGCTCACAGTTTCCCTTCAAGGCATACTAGGAGATGTAAAGCATACCTTCTTATACAAAAGCTATTCTTATGTCCTTCCCAGTATAGTCTTCCCCAGATTTCCTGGTCTGTAGTCCAGAGGTCTGACTTGGTGCCCTTTTTAAAAACTGAAACTACATTTGCCACCTTCCATTCCTCATTAAAAAACTAGACTTAAGCAAGAAAATACTGTTAATAGTTATTGTTGTTTCATACTTTAATTTCATTAGAACACTTAACTGAATAATGACCTGGTTCTGGCCATTTGTCCTTTAGATTCTTACTTCAAATAGCTTTCCTTATATTTCCTTTTAGCCACCCACCCTACTGAGTCTTATGAAAATCCTTTTTGACGTTATGAACTTGCTTTCAGTTTCCAGTGTTATGTCTCCATGCTGTCTTCAAACATTTCACCCTTTTCATTCCTTTTAAGCAGGTTTCCTCATTTGTGTGTAATTTCCTTTCTGAAAAATGAACACCACTGTGGCAGATATTTTTTCTTTTTGTCCCTGCAGAGATGCTCATTTTTAGGACACTATGATCCCTATTATAATAGCAATGTTTTGAACTTGCACTGCTCAGTACCAAGCCAAATGTTTCCCATCCTGTTTGTGGCTTCCCTGAGAAGTTATTGCATGAAGCAGTAAATTTTGGTGTCTAAAAACGTAGTCTGAAAAGCACAGCCCAAAATGATATTTATTGTAATTTATGTTCTTACAATCTCTTCCTTACCAATTAGTATCTTGGTGGTTCCTAACGCATATTCTATTTAGGGTTGGAACTTCAACTCCAAAAGGATTTTAGGTTAGTTGCTGATACAGTTAATTCATCTATGTGACTTGATTCTTAACTTTCCTTAAATACAACATTAAGCCTGCATTGGCACAAAGCTACTCTGTCTTTCCTGTATAGTTTGTAACTTGGATATTTTAGTGTCCCACTACTTATTTGTTTCCACTTATTTTCTGATATGCATACTATATTTCCTTAAAACCAGATGTTCTCTTTCCCCCATGTTATTTCTTAGTATTCTAGAATCTCTCTGGTATTCTTTAACCCCAAATGATAGATTTCATTGAATCATACACTTTCCACGCTTATCAGTCTCTCAAAGGGTTTGAAGGCTCTCTTAGAATGTTTTAAGTGCCAGCAGATTGGTTTCTTCCATATTCTAAGAAAAAAAGTATCTTTCACCATTTTTGTATCAGAACAATGCAAACTAACTCAAAATAAGTTATTTGCAGATCATTTTCTGTATACTTTCCATTAAATTTGCTTGCATTTTGGGTATCTTGTTGAAAGCTAGCAAAAAATCACCACCTAGCCCCCATCTCTTTCCAGAATACCAACCCTATTAATGAAAATTTCATGGTTTGTTTAAACATGGAGAGTTTGGGGTTTTTTTTAATGTCCTTCTTCGCATATTTCACATGCCATATTCTTCTTTTTTTTTTTTCAGTGGTCCCTGATATATAGAAGAACACTGAATACCTCTTTGGAAGGCTGCCCAACATTCAGAAGAGAATTAAATATAAAGTACTAGAGTCACCTAGAGAGATGGTATTTGTCAATGCCATGAAAAGGACGTTTTTGTTTAGGATTTATAAATCAGTTTCTTGAAATCTGAAAGGAAATTCAGGAATCATTTGAGTGAGAGTGCAAATAAATAGTAAACGAGCTTATTTCAATAAGAATAGTGATATTATATACTTTGCTAGCTTCAGGGAGTTTCCATCACAAAATTCGTAACTGAAAATTTACTGACTATACACTTCACATTTTCAATTTCTTAACCCCTCTCTCCCTCAGTCACATGTGCAATAGCTCGATAACAAGTCAAATGCAGAATTCAGGAATCCAACCCAAATTAAATAATCAAGTGCCTGTAACTTCTGGTCCACTGGAGTTAATGGAATTGTGTGACTAAATCCCACTATACCACTAGGAAAATACACCCTGAAGAGGAAGTGCAATCTCAGAAGAGTGCTTGTTCCTTGTGCACAGAGAAAAAAAATGAAGTAAAATACAGGCCGGTTTTTATTTATTTTTTGCTACTGCAAATTGGCAGGGGAACATTAAAATCACTTTTTGTCTTACTACCTTCATTCCTACTGATCCCAAAATCTACCAGATGTGACTCGATGCAGTCCAGAATAGAGAACCTCAGTGCCTTGTCAGAACAGAGAGCAATTATGCAGCTGAGAGCAAGAAATGCTTAACACTCACTACACCAACAAAACAGTCATAACAGCGTGCACATACTCAGTCGCATATTCTCATGTACATCTCAGTAGTACTGAGACTGAGTTTAGCTGCATTTGTCTGAAAAAATATATTAAATAAACAGATACCATATAGTAATCATTTATTTGCTTTTCATTTATGATTTTCAAATGCATTCGCTACTCTTCTGTCTCCTGCTCATCTGAAATATCTTTGCAATGAAAAATAGCTTGGGATTAGATTTATGCTTTGTGCTACTTTTGTCCTTCTTCTGAACAACACTGTGAGTCATGTTTACAAGTTTAGGAAAATCTCTGTTAGATCATGTGTAAACAATTATGCTTCAACTATCGAATAACATTCACTTTCCACTATCTTATCCTGATTCTGAACCTATTAGTAAGGATCAAGTCTCATTAACATTTTCCCACAGATGTGTAAGGAGAGGCCATGAACCTCAGTAGATATGCAGTAATCCCTTCTCTTGTTGGAAAGGGAAGCTGAAGGAAAGAAAATTCATTTTACTAATGCACCAAATGTTCAAAATTTTCAACACCAGCTTCTGGAAATGAGTCTCTATCTTTTCCTTTTTGTTATGGATAGAACAGGCACAGATGCCTGTCAAAGATGTTAAAGGCAATTTGATTTAATCTCTACCTTTTCTTCTCAGATTTTATTGAGTGGCAACTATTGCAGTTATTAAAAGTTTGCTTTGAACACTATACAGGTTTGCTTTGAACACTACATGGGAAATCACAATTGATCCCAAAGCTAATTTCTCAGAGATACTCTATGCAGGACTTTAGGAGATAGTATCCCCATTCACAGATGTTCATTTATACAATGCTGAACCTGGGGAATTTGAAACATTTCTTAATTATTATCCTTTTAAAGAGGGAGAAAGAAAAAAACCCAAATAATAATAGTAATTTGAAAACCATGATGTGCCATCTCTAGCTTTCCAGCAATGGTATTTCACACTTAGGCAGTTCACATCTAGGCTTTATATAATGGCATTAAAATATCAACGCAGAGTTGGGCTATATGTTATCGCTTCCATACTTAGAAATAAAGGTATTTTCACTTACTAATAAACTTTTCAGGAGGACACAGGTTTGGGCATCTATGAAAACTGAAGGCTAGAACATAAAATTCTTGCTTTTATTAGTGATCACATATACAAGAGATTCTACATAATTTTTTTGTGACATTATCACTTGTGAAAATCTTTGGAAAGTCACATGCACTAAGGAATCATGTTTTCACTTTCACAAAACTCTAAAGAATTTTCCCCCAAAATATGCAATGAAAATGAAAGAAAAAATCAACTGAATGCTAATTAAAGTAGAAAAGACTAATGAGTAATTAGCAAACAGGTCTGTCATCAACCTCTTATCTTTGTGGGTGGGTAATATGGCTTTATTGTATTGACAATTTTGCAGATGGGTTATAATTTAAGAAGATTTATTCAATTATTATAACGTCATTTAATTTGAACATAGTACTTATTTTAATTAATTCTAAAAGAGGAAATTATAAATTAATTAATTATAAATTAAGCACCAGATTCAGGACTCCTAAAACAAGAACTAAGGTTGTTTTCACTAACATGAAGACTCTACTGTCTTATATGTTCCACCATGACTGTTTCTGATGCTTATTAAAATGAAGAGGATTTCAAGAAATGGCCAACTGTGCCTTCAGAAGAAAGACTGTTTTCCCTGGTCTGTGAGTGGCATCACAGAGAGCAAAGTGGCCTCATGCCAGCCTGGCTATTTCTTAAAGAATTCCCTTGTACAGAAGAGTTTCCATTAGCACAGTTCCGTATTAATCCCAGTTTCTCGTAGTCCGCGAAAGAGACAGAAATGCACATCTGGTAGTATAGTGAAAATAAGAGATGATTTTGGGAAAAAAGCTCTCCTGTGTCTGATGAACCGGTGGCATACAGGGATTTTTTACCAGCCGCAGCTAAATTGGAGCAGGATCCATCTGCACAATAAGGTGAGGCTTTCCTGTCTCCAGGCCACAGCAGGTTCCCAGCACTGTGGAGCCTTCGTGTCCAAACAGGGAAATAGGTACGGGCCAGAACACAACAGCTTTCTGGTTTATATTTAAAAGAGGACGAGGTAGAACAAACCCTCACATTCTACCCATGACAGTTTAACAGCCTCCATTTTTTTCATTAAAATGGGGTCTACATCTTCTCTGATAGGTTTAATGTATACTGATTCAAGATTCAGGGAGACCCAGGTTTGTCAGCTGCTAGTTCAATATGTTGCACTTAGCTTCCTTTTAAACTCACACTGTATTTTTATTTGATTCTAGTGCTCCTGGGGACAGGCACTGTTGAAACAAAATGGATTTTAGCTGATTTGATTTTCCATCCCATATATTGTTATAAACTCAGAAATGACCGAGGAAAAATGCACCAGAGTAGAATATAAATTGGCTTCTGGGATAACAGTAGTGAACAACAGAAGCTATCAACTGAGAAAGAAAACCAAATGTCCTTTAGCATTTCCTATACCATTCTGAATTCTATACTTCTGAATCTGAAAAAATATGAAGTTCTTCAAAAGTTTTCTTCCTAAGATTTGGAAAATTAACTGAGTACTTCCTTAAAAGTAAGAATAATAAAATTTGAATAACACAAATAAAAAAAGAATGCCATGTATTAATTTTCATCTTTTCTCATCTTTCAAAGGGAAAAGCCATCATCTGGAGCAAGGCCATATTTAAAAGGAAGACAGGATTTAATTATGATGTCTAATTTAATAAACAGATGCACACTAATAGGGGAGATAGTAACAAAGTGATATTGTTTCAAGCTATCAGGATTGTTATGAATTTTTGACATTTTTTTTATCAACAGCTGCTATGCAGTTTTGCAATCCCCTATTTCCTGAACTAGAGACAGTCTATGCTACTGCCATGTCATTATTCTGAAAATTTTGTTCTCCTCCATGGAGGGGAAAAAAGAACTAATCAAATTCAGCCTGTAATTCTTTCTGTTAGGTCAACTAAAACCACGAAATGGCAAAGCCTATCACTGTCAAAATGCTTGTAAATAGTTCTGCACTGATTTTTCCAGGTAATCAAAGTCCAGCCTCAGTTACTTTGTGACCAAGAAGCCAATCTGGCAGCGAAGAGACGCAGTGCTCAAGAACTGTAAGTAACTTGAGGCTTCTGGAAGCGTAATCTGAAAGTTTAACATGAACTACAGGAAGCACACAGAAAATATAGAGGAGTCTTTACAAATGAAAAATTTCCTGCAGTATCGTTGCATTCAGTATCACTAAAGCTAACAGTGCTTGAAAAGGCACAAGCTCATGTCCCTGAGTTTCAGTCAAACCTATTTTAAACCTTCAATAGCAGATTATCTATCTTTAATAATTAACTGGTAAACAATGTATATTAAATATATACAAACATAAAAGGATAAATCATCTGTGTTCCTTACCAAAAGTGCTTTCAGGTAATAGAGACTCACAGGAGTTCTCACTGCCCTGAGAAAATAGTTACTACAGAGTAAATCCCTACTGTGTTGTAAGGCAGCACAGTAGTCTGCAGGCATCCTGCAAACATGTAGTACTACACAGACAAAAAAAGAAAGCAATTTAAAACGGAAAGATTGCAACAGCTGTATCCTGATATTACAAAACACCTGAAGCTTCCTGACCTCAGCAGGCAGACATCATATTCCAAAGCTCAAAGGAAAAGTAAGGATTCCTCATATGGCCACAGAAAAGCTAGCTTAGATTTTACTGAGACACAGATCATATCCTGACGCTCAACTAGCATTAAAACAGTTCAGATAAGAAGCCTGAAAACCCCTTAATATCTTTCGAAATGAAAAGCATATTCAGATCAAAAATTTTTGTTTTCTCCTCCCTACCACATGGAATATGGCTTACCTGGAATATGCCAACACTTCGTTCATTTTACCACATAAATATTTCACAGTGTTTAGCATCATAAAGCTGATAATTATGATTTTCAGCAAGGTGGACAAAATTTAGAGCTTAAGGCCAAAAGGAGTTATTACAGCCCATCAGTCTCCCGCCTGCTGAAGAATTCAGCTCAGACTCTAAGTGTTTCACTGAAAGCTGTATTTTGCAACTCCTGAATTACTATTGTATCTTCAGCCTCCATCTTTTCATCACCCCTATATGAAGCTGGAGGAGGGGGGGTAAAACCCCAAGCCCTGAGGTGGAACTTCCTTGCCTTCTTCTTTCTAATAAAATCACCCTCTATGTTATCAAAAGAGAGTATTCTGTTCTAAATGTAGATATTAGTAGAACTTAAGCTAGAACAACTCAGTTTTTTAAGCTCATTCAGAAAGAAAGAATGCTAAAATAAAATACTAAAAATGAGACAAATAAAACCAAAAAAAATGAAATGGGTCTGGGGTTTCACAGCAGCGCCGGCCACAGGCTGGGCCTGTGCCCGGTGCAGTGCACTCAGGCTGGAGCCCCCTGGGAGGCTGCTCTGCCACAGCTGGAGCAAGAGCAGGCTGTGGCTCTGGGAAACGAGTAGCTGTGCCTCTCGCTAAAACCAATGAAAACTGTCATTCTTAATCATCCGGATAATCTAACCCAACTAAAATAAAACAATTTGTAGGTAAAAGCTAAAGAGAATAAAAATAATTTGAATGGCACTGCTGTCTGGACAAGTTAGTCTCACTGATTCAATTGCCCTATTTGTAAATTGGGGATAATACTACTTCTATTGCAGTTGCAGAAAGAAACTGAGATTAACTCATACTATTTTGAACACAAGAATCACTATGAAAGTGCTAAGTAGCAGTTATAAGGTTTTATTATGTGTTAACCTGGGACAAAAAAATGAAATAAAACTCTATTAGGCTTCAAATATATAAACATTAACATGAGAAAAGTATGGTACAATGTGTCATTGATAAACAATTCCAGCCAATCTAACATTCATTGTATTCCCTACTTCAAGCAGTCCCTAAATAATCACTGTGTATCAGCATATGAGCTTGATAATTGTTTTGATTTTGCTCATTGACTTGCCTATGCAGTAGTAAAATTATCATTACAGAATCTGCACACTTCATAGGTACAACACCTGAATGCATCCCCTGAGTCCTTAATAGAATAGGAGAGTCAATGTTGTAAAAAAGATTTCATTAAAAAAATAATACCATCAGATTTTTTTTTATGGAAAGAAAATTGCCTCATCACAGAAACCAGACAGCATTAAAACCCATTTCTACCTTTCCTTCTCCCTCTTCCCTCTTCTCTTGTGCCTCACTTAATATACATGTCTCTGGTTTTATACTCATCTCTGGTATGTCCTTTTGCTTTACTTAAGAACGTTTCAATAGCAGATCACACATAGCTGATCAATGTGAAACAGAATTTCTGTTATAATTAGTCCTTGGAGATATTTTTTCTCCCTTTAGCCACATACCTTCCTAAGCCATACTTGCTTAGGAAACTCTGAATAAAACAGCCCTACAATAAAAAGGAAAAGGTGACTACAATTTTAATACTTTTCTTCTTGGATGAATATTTACATTTCCAGGATAGTACAGAAAGAAACCTTTTGAATGGAATCACAACAGTTCAAGAGCATCCCTGATTTAATGTAGTGTCCATGAATGTTAACACCTAATCATCAGACTGGTATCTGTATGTCCTGTGCTTACACCGCAAATGCAATAAAACACAAAAAAGCCATGTTAAATGCTAGAGTCTGGCATGCAATGGCTATGCCACTTAGGTTACTTAAACATCAGTGTTTAATGCTACTTCTAAAAGCTCAAGTTCATTCTTATTTCAGATAAACTGATAAAGAGCAATCTCTTAAAAATGTTCTGGTCTGACCTCAATTCTGAACTTCAGAGACATAGAAAGACAGACAAGTCTTTAATACATGTATTAGTCAGTTCTCTCAGCAGGCTATCAGAAACCAAGATCAGAGACTACCAATACCTAAAAAGTCAAATTGGGCCTGCAGATGTACATGTTGAGCTCCCACTGAAATCAGCAGGGTGAGTCCACACAAGGTAAAATTTGGCTCTAAATGACATCTGCTGATCTAATAATAGTATGTTCTACCAGAGTGGGTTGAAGCCAGAAAAGGTTTCAATTTTTACTGGTCACCTTTTTCTTCTTTAGAGTTCAGTCGTTTTTCAACCCTTCTTAGTGTCAAGAAAAAAGTTTGTAATATTATTTAGCCTAAGGGTCTGTTATCGAAGGGAAAACAATTACACTGTTCTATCGATATCTGTGTAAATACATTTATGCACAACAATTTTCAGGTACATATTTATATCCAAAGTACTATTTGTTTTGGCCTTGCAATACTTTTCTATAAGAATGTTAATATTTGTAATACAGAAAGCTAGATATTAAGATACCTAATATAATCTAATGTAAGAATAAGTCATCCAAAAAATAGGATATTTTACAACAGAATGCAACAGATGGAAATATCATTAAGAATAAGAATGAAATTAATTATGCAATAAATTAGACAAGGTAAGTTTACTGATTATCAGTGTCCTGAGAACTTTCTTTGAAAAATTGTTTTTAACTATTACATACACATAAACACACAGATGCACATATACACATACACACAGATGCACACTCACAAACACATGTATGATGTGATCCGTAGATGATATGAAAAAATCTATATAAATGCTAATAAATCTCTCTTAAGTTACATACTGGTGTCCACAGTATAGGGCAGACCACAGCTCAGCTTATATCAACCAACAAATACAAGCGTTTCTCACAAATACTAGTCACAAAGCTATGACAAATGAAACAAAAATGTGATAAAAATATATGAAATACTTCATTTCAGATACATTGTACTGCTACCATGAAGCTTTTCTGTAAAGTTGCTTGTTCTCATTCTCCTTTCAACTGAACTTTAGTCTATAGCTTTTATTTTTCATGAATACCAGCAGACTTGTTTTATAAAAATCTTTATCCAGAGTAGTCTCCTACTTCAACTCAAGTCAGACCAGGTAGGCTGCTATGAGCACATGTGCACATGTGAAGAATACAGCTGATTTAGTGAAATCTGAAGCAGCAGGAGCTCATGTCCTGGTTCCTTTGCTAAATTTTCCCGTATTTCCAGGGGCTTACAGGAGACCTTGTAGCACAATATTTGTGATTCTCAAGACAACTTATTAAAAAAAAAATCACTTTTTGTTTGTTCTTTGTTAGCAGAACAACATTAACATTTCTGTACCACAATGATGCTACTGTTCCCTAACAAATTGTATAGTCAAGGGCACTCTTAATTTTAAAGACTACTCTAGGATTTCACTTCCCTGCCTGCTCATCATTTTCTTATTACCCCTGAGGAAGAAAGAAAAGAAACTGACACTTTTTGCTTAAAATACGTAGGATGATATGGATAAAAAAAAAATGTAATTTATTCTCCATAAAACATTTCATTGTAGTTAAAGTGGTGGCATCTAAGTACCAGATCAAAATTGTATAGCTTTGTTATTGCAAAAATGTATGGGCAGAGTGATGGTTTGCTTTACATATTTAAAATGGGCTTAGTTATGGGTTACTGCCCTAACAAACTCTCCAGTCTTTTGTGATTGATTACATGGCAACAACTAAAGCAGATGAGACTTCAGATCAAATTTGCATCAGTCACAAATGCGTGGTTACTATATATTAAATAACCACTCATGATTATATTTCTTTTCATGGGAGAATACAAATTAACTCATAAACTGTTAAAATGAGATTAAAAGACCATGAAACAAGACCGAATAACTTTCATCTTCAACAAAATAAGAACCATAGCAGAACTAACTTAAGCAGGTACAACTACATGATGAAGCACTCCATGGTTTTTAACTCAATATTTAAAAGAAACCTTAGAAAATTAAACTTGCCTCCAACAGTGACAACAGAACAATGCTATTGAACGCTCTATTGTATAAAATTACATTATTTAGAAATAAAAATGCCATGCCAGGCTGTACAACCAATTAGGTGATGTGTTGAATACTCTTTGATGTTTTACAACATCCTGAAAGCTGATTCATTAACAGATTCAATGCACTTTGACTATTGCTTTCATCACAGCAAACACTACAAAATTTTAAATTTACAAAAATATACTTATAAGTCAATATAAATAAGGACATCTGCAGGTTGTCAAAGTGTCAAAGTGGATTTAGACATACAAAATCTGCATTTTATATTTTTTTAAAAGAATATAGCGTCCATTAGCAAAGAAAGGGAATGTAGAAAGATCTCAAAAGGCACTGTAGGTGTAATAATGTCATTTTAACTTACAGACCGGGCTGTAGGAGCTCTGCTGACTTACACAGACAAACCCTCACTCTACTTTCATATTAGCATAAAATTAACAGGATCATGGACATCACACTACAGTCTGCTCTAGCATGGATCCTGTATTGCTGATATTTAGCTGGCTGGAAGTTCGGCTTATTCAATACATCTTCCAGGTAATTACATCTTGCATAGTTCCTACAGAGCTATTTAAAATTGTTCTCCTCACAACCAGTACAGATCTCATTTGCTAGCAGTGGATGAATGTGGATTATTGTCTTGTTTTCAGGTGTCATTCGTTAATTCTTCCATCTGTGACCTCTACTAATTCCTACTAAAAATCATTCTTTCTTCAGGAAGGACAGAAGATTATCCTAAGCATTCTAGGCATTACCTAAGTATCTCAAAAACTTTTTGAGGGATTTTAATCTTTTATTTTATTGTGAATGAGAATACACGTTAGAAATTCAACAGCTCCGCTCTCAAAATCTCCACTGAAGGCAGCTCTCAGCACAGCTCCTTCACAATAGCCCTGTAAGAGTCCACTTTTCTGAAACACTTCTTTCCAGCACAGCAGTAGCTGAATATTACCAAAATGAAGTACAGAAGAATATAGAAGGATTTGTTTTTTCCTTATGAGCTGCCTATGCTTATTCAGTGTCCATTAGTTCAGGTTGCTGATTTAGTATTAAAGTGTTTGTAAGAATACAGTATTTTAACCTTGACAAATCTATTTCCTTTCTTTCTGTGACCACATAAGAACACAACTGAAATTTAGCCAATTATTTTACAGGGTTGTCCTACTTTTTGTCTCATTTAGAGAAGGGATGCCTAGGGACAAAAGGATTGAGTGTACACAGAAAATCATTTTGGAGTAGACGACAAGCAGGCCAACCCATTTCTCATCTGTGCATAAGTACAAATTCTGTTCAGTTCACAAATTAGAAAGATGTTTCAGGTGGACACTTTCCAGTAAACATTTGTCAGCAATACGAAGTTGGCCACAACTGTCAATTATGCTGAAGAAAGCCTGGAATAAACAGCATGTAATTCAGGCCTGACAGCTCAGAAAAAAAGGATTACTTATACAGTGCTCACGTGAATTTCTCATTGCCCTTGCTTCATAATTTTGTAGAAAAAAAATAGTAAAAATTGTGTAATAGGCTATAACAAGAGAATTTAAAAGAAAACTTACAGCCTCCATGGAAATATTTCTTAAATTAAGTATATTAAAACCTATCTTCTATATGCAAAGTTCATAGTCATTCTGCAAAGCTGCTTTATTCATAACTGTAAAGGTGAATCTGCAACAACCACCACCAGCTCTAAAGAGGTAAGATTAAGACTTCTGTGAAACCTGCTCACAGGGAAATACAAGACTCATCTCTCTAAATTCTGCTCTGCTTTTCACAGTTAACAATCATCGCATTGAGTCAAGGTGCCCTCTTTATGTGACAATAAAGGAGAACAAATCATTCTATAACATAATGGAGCTACTTGAATATACGGCTACACAACTCAGTTTTCATTTGGCAGGTGTTCTTGAGATAGATACTCCTATTTTAAACTAGAGAAACCATGGACACCCCCTCCTGTTCTTGACTTTATTTATTTTACAGTGGCCGAAAAATTTTCATAAAGGAGCTCTGTTCCTCCATGGAGTCTAAAGGCTCTGCTGTTCACTTACAGTGCTGTGCATGTCTGAAAAGTGAATTGCTAATAACTGAAGCAATTTTATGCCAATAGTGATATGGGAGCATATCACTAGCATAAGTAATTGCTTTGCACTCTGTTCTCATTAGCATGTTGGAGTAGCTAAACTACCTTTACTAATAAATAAGCCGTACCATTAAAATTACAATGCCTTCACAGTCACAAAATTCTGGGTATAGCACCCCAAAATAGCAGCTTCTAGTTTTTAAAGGATTTCTCTGAGCCTAGACATGTCAAAACCAAAAACTTCTTCAGAGGACTCCTGTGAATACTCAACAGCATCATTTCTTTTCAATATTTCTCAGCAGATGGCTGCAGATGGAGAACAGATATCCAAAGCTACAGCCATCCAAAGATCGTTGCACAATAGCAGCATAACTATAATCAAGGTTTTGGCTGGTATCAGAGCAAAAGAGGGTGGTTTTTTGGAGAAAGAGTGGAAAGGTAGTTCTTCAAATAAGAGCCTACTGAATGGATGAGGGAGGTATTACTGCATATAGGAAGACCAGGCAAAGCTTAATGTAATGACTGAGGAGTGGTGTGATGTCAGCCTAAGTGCTCTAGTCAGTCTGAAGGAGAGGATTTTATGGTATTGACCAACAAATGTCACTGTAGAGAGAAGTAGAAATTCAAGGTCATACCTAAAATATGATCTGAGCTACAATCAAAATGATCACCCAAAGTATATGAGGGGACAATTAATAGATTCATTTGGACTAGAGATGACCTTAAGACAGTTATGTGACAATGTCTGGATTTAAATGAACAGACAGATATGCTTGGAATAGAGAAAGCAAAAGATGAAATTGAAATGCAAACATGAAAACTTTTAAGGGAAGCACATACTGTACTTTACAGTTACAGAAATTATGGTATATGATTTGTAACTTTCTAAAAACATATTTCACTCTAAGAAAAAATACAGATGTCATAAATATGAATAAATGAGTGAGGTAAAACCTAAATATACATGTATTAATTTATGAGAATAGGTTTCAAACTGCAGACACAATTGTAGCTTTCTTGTTGGTTATCCATTTCAAAAATATGATTACATTGCCCAGCTAGTATATGCATCTGTCTTTAGTACCTATGTTGGAACTGCATTTCTTTAGAGCAATAAACAGCATTTAGGCAACACATTTTGAGACAGATACTGTACTTTTCAGACATTTAATATTATTCAACCCTTGGCCTACTGCATTCTCACATTACCCAAGCTGTACCAATCATCATCACTCAGAAGTCGATGGAATTACAGTGTCACTTAAGTACACTGTAATTGTCAAATATGTTATGAAAAGTTATAGCTTCTAAGGAATGGAAAATATTCTGCATGCTTTTTTCATTTACCATTTAACTGATGGTCTTATGGAACAAAATCTCTTGTTAGGGCCAATATACATATATATTTTAAGTAAATATGGTCCAAATGAGACCAAAATCAGGGGGTAGGTGGTAGGTCTAATTTTAAATCTTGAAACAAAATTTTTGGTTTCTGCCTGTCCCTAATATTAAGACTTCAGAAGGAGTAAACAGAAATCTATTATTAGATATTACCTCAGGATTTCATATGCTTTAAGTTTTCTTTTTATCATGGCCATTATTAGAATTTTATTCTGTTAGTATGACAGATATTGTTTTCTTCTGAGCTGTAACAGGATTCAGCACTATAATTATGGAGTCAATCATTATGGTCGCAGCTTTAGAACTAAGCAATATGCTGTGTTTTCTAGTGAAATCAGAGATTCAATTTTTCTGTTACCTAAGAAGAACTGAGAACATCTTTTTCAAAATTACAAAAAAATTTCCATGGGTATAATAGAAGGCATTTTCTGAGAATTTACAAATAGATCTATTCTGTTCATTTATGACCTTAAATGAAGAAAAACAGATTTTGCAGCTAACTGTTGATCAGCACCAAGTATTTTATTCATTCTGTACACTGTTTGTACAGGACACCTTAAAGTTCTATGTGATTAAAACTCAAGGACTTTTTTTTTGTATAAATTGCATTTGATTTTTAAAACCTTTTTTTTTTTTTTTTTTTGCCATTAGTCATTCTATTTCCTCTTCCTTATATCCCAATGTTCTTATAGAGAAAATAATAGCGCAGGTCTCTTTCAAACTGACTGATGTTTCCCATTGACGTGGGAATGGAACAGAGGCACTTTGTTCTTACCAAAATGGCAACCACCTCTACTGTGCTTTAGCTGAAGGGATTCCTGTGGTATTTAGAAAGTCTGGCCATGGCAGTCATGTTGAAAGAGGACAAGTACTCATGAGTTTCTCAACAAGCAATGATTTTATGAAACAACCCTTGAAAACAGATGATAAGCATTAAGTTATAGAAAATAATGACACTTTTTCCAGGTGTTTCATTTTTTGAAACGATCTTGAGTATGAGGTCAATTTGTCTAATAGGACAGATAGAAAATACCCTCAGTGTGACTGAACAGCAACAAAATCATATGCTTTATTTAAAATTTACTCTACAAGTACAGACACAATTATGTGCTCATCATGCCTCCAAAGTATTACAAAGGAAGGCATTAATTTTGCATGCCTTTACCATATATTCTCCTATCATCTACTCTATTTTGATTTCTTTAGTCTTAACTCTGTATTTCCTGAGTTAATAGTAAGTGTGCTGAAGGTATTTACACATTCCTGCAGCGTTTTTTTTTAACCTATACTATTAAAATATATTATCAATTTTGATTCCATTCCATTTTAATTGCAGAAATTATAAAACTCATTATATTTTCTTTCTTTTTTTAATGTAAAGCAGTGTAATTAGGAAGGTATCATTTTTTTGATGTTAAAGGTTAATTCCTGATTTTGGGGTCATGCAATGAACCAGTCAATCCTATTTTATGCTCAAAAATACTGTTATACCAAAACATACCTTGACTTTTTCTAAGTGATCCTGCAGAGAGTCAATTAGCAGATCCCCCACTGGCTGCCAGGATCCCTTGAACACTTCAGCCTGGCGTAGTTTCAGGTCCAGCTCATCCATTGCCTCTTGAAGCCCCTGCAGTCTTTCGAGGGCGTCATCTATCTTCTTTTGCCAATCAGCAGAATTTAGATTCAGCTTATCCCATTCCATTTTGACCTCATCTGCTTGCCTCCGGAGAAGTTTAGCGACATTCTGGGCCCTTTTCTCAGGTGATAGCTCTAAATGTGAAATTCAACAGGCTTTTAGGACATATTCTGTCTTAAAAGATAAATAACTGCCATCTGGGTAAGGCTAAGAAGTTCAAAGCTCAGTAAGAAACTATTCATAACCAAAGACAGCTTATTTCAGTAATGTACACTAATTTGAAAATCCCTCAACAAATTTAAGTCTTTCTGTAATACAGACCACCCAAATATGCATTTAAGTACTTAAATGTATTTTTAAACTTTCCACTACACCTTGCATGTTTGCCAGCTCTATCCTGATTCAGCAAAATAGTTCTGCACATCCCTAAACATTAACCAATGTGAATCTTTTGCTAGAGCTGAGTGGATCCGGGAGCTTTGCTGAATTGGTCCCTCAAGATTCAACGGACACTTTTGATCTGCTTGACACCTGATATACAGTTTCTAAACAAACTGCTTACTTCTGTAGCTTAAACTACAATTTGAATTTTAGATTAAACTGCAGCTTTCTTCAGTCAGCATTTAGGCTCAGATAGGTCTACAGTTATATACAGGCCCAGAAGGGGCCCAGAAGGTTTAAAGCTAGTTTCAGCATCTACTTATAAATACGCATATCTATTTAGTTCTGCAGTGTTCAGCAGGATCACCAAGGGTTTCTTTCATCTATATTTTTAGCTCAGTTTCTGAATACTGGGATTCGGCTTGGAGTGCATAAGGACTGCTCTCACAGAGACAAGCAGCATTTGTTTAATCACTGTTGGTCATCACTGAACTTTATAGCAGTGCATTATTAGAGCTTTCTTCAGTTACCTCTCGGCTCTTGATAGAGCTTCTCCAGTCCCTCAACAGGCTGCTCTGCTGGAAGCATTCGGACCGTCTCAAGCGCACTCATGATAACAGGCTCTTTTGTTTTCAGCTCCCTCTTGAAAGTCTGTGAGATGAAATAAAATATCATAAATGGATACATAATGAAATACTGAGTGCTAGCCCTTGTTTTTGTCACTTTAAGAACAAAATTTCCAACCACAGCTTCCATGTGTGTTATCACAAGTAGTTGCCAAAAAAAATGTAAAGGAGATAATCGTCAGCTTTTGGTTAACCTGAAATGTTTTCAAAGGGGCGACTACACTGGCAGCATGTTGCAAAGCACCCAAGGTTGCTGATTAAATCATTCACTGTGAGAGGGACCCCTTTGCTGATTAACGTCAGAGTCAAACTCCAAAACCTAGCTGGAAGGGACAAGGCTTCAGCTGGCTCTGTACTGAACAGCACTGACATAGCAAATGCTTCTTGAGAGAAAGATTTCCCACAATGTGATGGAAAACCAATGTGTCTCACAGCTAGCACTTTGCTACTGCTGCTGGCTACTGCTATAACATAAGGGGGAAAAATGAGTAGCAAGAAAAAAAAATCCAGCATATCCTCTCCTTGCTGTTACTGATGTAGCTGCAGCTTTTCTGAAGTTAAATGAACTGAGGAGATTTCTGAAATGAAGAATCAAGGCCAAGGTGAAAATTTAGAAATAGAGTCTAGCCTACATCTACCGTAGAGCTGGCTGTAATTTCAGTGGGAAACATGCATAAAAATTAAAGGGCAGAAAGTAGTCCTTATGAAGTAGTTAATTCCTACTTCCTTTAATGGGTATTTTTTAATAATTTCCATAACTTTGTGCTTAACATTGCTCAGTAGTAAATTCTGCTCCCTTTTCAAGACAACTCTATTTCTCCCTTTTTGTCTCTCTTCCTTTTCTATCATGCTTTTTGGCACGTCTTCTTTCTTGTCTATTTTTGTGTTTCCTGTTTGCATTTTTCTTTCTCCAACAACAACTCCTACTACTACCTCTGTTCTAATCTCTGTTTTTAAAATGTCCATCAGTGAATTTGTCAAGGCTGGTACTTGAAGCTTCAGTAGGCTACAGAAATTATACACAATGACATTAAGAATATGAGACCATATGAATCTCAGTTTTATTCAAAATGTGAGTTGGTAGGTGGAGACAGTTCTGCACTCTCTCACACCGAGGTTTCTTTGGAACAATTTCAGTGTGCTCTTTTCTTCTTTAAAAGAAAATTTGAGTCTACATATGATATATGAATATGACACATCATACATGATTTTATGATTCTGAATCCAAAATGTTGGCTGCACTATTATGCAGACAAGAGCTAGCCTAAGAGTCACACAATTTTTGGCATGTTGTATTGAATTTATCTTTATCTTCTTTTACACTGTTTTATTCCAAAATTTTCTCCTCTGTTTATAAAACAAAACTGAAGGTATACTGTTTTCAAGCAGCAGAGTAGTAAAACATGAGAAAGTAATAATGCAATGTAATATACGAAATAATACTGCAAGAAGGAGAGTCATATTTCATGAGGATTAGGGATTAGAAAACTCTTTTTACAACACAGGAATTATATAGACTTCTTACATAATAAATTCACCAATTTAGTTAAATTAATTATTAAACAAAATCTGGGTTACTATGCAAACTAATGAAAGATCACAAATTCAGTATTAAAAAGTTCATTACACTTTGAATTATATTTGATATTGAATGCTAGGTACAGAGAATACCTAACAGGACTAATAACACCTGAAGTTTATAATGTGAACATTCAGAGGTAAAAATTCTTAATACGTTTCAGGTAAGCAAACTGAAGCAAATAACTACATTATTCTATTACAAATATTTAAATAAACTGTTTAATAAGTGGTGAAGAACTGGTCAGAAGGTTCTTAATTATTAAATCAGGAAAAACATTTAGTAAAGTGTGCTTTCTTGAAGGAAACAACATAGTGAAAAATGTTAATTTTGTGTCATGGACATCAATGGGACTGAGATCCTTTCACAGAGAATATCTGCCATCACACAGGAATCTATTGCTTGATGAGTATCTGTGATAAATGTTTTTAAAAATGATGTAATGACCCGTAAAAATGACCCGTAAGAGTCAATGTTTTGATTTCCACAAAGAAAGAATAGTACTGTATATTACAAGAAAACTCCCACTGGACACTGCTCTATGTAAAAACAGAATGAGGTTACTCCAGAAGTAAGATTGCTTAACTTAGATATTTTTAGACTTAGAAATTTTTAGAATTCATACTTGACTCTTGCATAAAGTACAATGGAAAGAAGAAATATAATGAGGCTTTTTCATGCCTCTAAGCAAGGAAAATCTATTCTTTTAATTAGCTTTTGTGTCCACTTCATATTACACACGCTGTCCTGCTAGAGTACAGCAGGTCTGCAGCTCAAGTAGCCTAACTTAAAATGCTCCCCCATGAATTGGGAGTTTTGCTCTCATCTGACAGAGCTAAAAGTGACATCAGTAGTCTTCCCTATATGTAGTTTTGATCTGTAAACTTCTACAGAGTGAGTTAAATATATTTCAGTATAAGAAATAAAAAAGGAGAGAATTAAAAAAAATATGAGTCTGAAATGGTCTTAGGTAGCACAGAACAGCATTAAAACTAACGAATGTTCATTTCACACTATCCCATTCCAAAAGGCATTCTCACAATTTGAAGATAAAGCCAGTTTTACTGTTTTTTTTGTTTTGTTTTGTTTTGTTTTGTTTTGGTGAAATATGTACACTCTACCACAAAAGAGCACAAGCAGCAAAAATGACATTTTCTCTTCTTTTGGAAAAAATGAATTTACCCACCTAAAGCCCTGACAAATACATGTCTATAATAAGCAGACCATTATTGATAACAGAATTAGCTTAAACAAATTCTAATTTACAACTAATGATTTTAGGCTAATTTTATTGAATTCCTTAGCTTCTTCCACACTTTGTGGTGACCGTAGAGGAAATCAAAAACGCATAATATATGACCTGACAAAAAAACAGGTAACCTGCTTTATTTAAGCATCTTTATTTGTCATCAACACTACAGCAATAATGGCATTCTGTCCACCATTTTAATAATGCATATATTGATCAGCTTATCTCAGATCTCCTCTAGCCCCTCATGGGTGTCCTTAAATCTCTTCAGATAGAGAAACACAGATGGTTTAAATTGAAAAATGAAAATATAATGAGAAGACAGAGTGGCATTAGTAAAAGTAACATTAATATCCGCTATTATAGAAGCGGATGTTTTGTGTTTTAATGGATTTTACAGAGAAAGAGTGCAGTTAAATGAATTCAGGATGTTTCCCAAACAGAAGGCTTTTTGAAAATGGGTTTTGACCTTAACTTCAAAAAGCAGATATCAGCTATGCCACCAAAACAGGTACCTGTTTTCAAACAGGAATTGTACTCCTTCTTAGGCACTGTTTCTATAGTTTTCATGTGAGAGATTTTCCAGGTATTTTTTCATAATTAACTTGTGTATTTATAAATGTTATTTATGCTGTTAATACAATCACTGCACAGAAGGTATGACAATTCTTAAGAGAACAAAACAAAAAGCAGATTACCTACATGGTGCCTAAATTACAATCCAGGAAACTGAGTAGCAGCGATAACATACACAGTTATTAATATGATTTCAATAAAATGTATTATGAGTCTTAATAAAGCAAAGAAAATTGCAAGACAAATAATATTTTGATGAACAGGAGTATTTTTGATTACTGATAAAAAAAACCCACACCACCACATTCTAAGATTTTGGCACAGAAACAACAGTTTTTTCAGATGCCAAAAATCAATCAAAAAATCCAATACACATATTAAGTTAAAACAAACAGTGATTATGTGGGTGTGGTGGGGAAAAATTCCAAAATGCCTTGTCTAAATAGCGTATCACATTTATAATGGAATGATAACTCTAACTACATGGATATCTTTTTCTCAGCTGAGTTCAAGCTTTCTTCTGGCACAGATTCAAGCAATTGCAACTTTCATCTGAATCCTACTCTTAAAATTTTTAAAGCCAATCTTGGCAACCAGTAGCATTCTAAAGTTAAGAACCTACTTCTTTTTATCTCTGCTGTGAATTTCTGAGGTATTCTAAATGTTCTTCTAAAGGAAAGAGAGGTTAAAAATTGGTAGAAAACATTTTTAAATTATATTCTTTATAGAAAAAAAATCAGCTGGTAATATTGCTTGAGAAAAAGGTACAAAATTCTGTTTGCATTCATCATTCCATTTATCAAAGGCAATGAGTTACACTGCTTACACATAAGGTTCCCCTGCTGAAGGTTTTTCTCTTCTCCAAACAGGAACTTACCTGGGTTGATTTCCAACTTTTCCTGGCAAAGAAAAAAAAAAGTCTTCACAGAGAGATGGGCATTTTACTGAGATAGAAAGACTGAAGCTGGAAGTTTGGACCATTTAAAAGGTTGGGCAGATCAAGCAGAGATTTAGCTTGTTTATTGAAGACTGATTTTCAGAACTGAGATTCTGGAGAACAAAATGAACAATCAGCAGATTCTCTTTCTCAAGACCAAAACTTCAGCTACTCTTTACTTTCATAGTCCACACACTGAGAGCTAAACTTTAGTCCTGAGCAGTTGCCCAAGACTCTGGAAAGACTGTATTTCCAGTACTAGGATCCAGTTTTAAGTAAGCTAGAGACTTTTACATTTGAGGTACAACCTGTTTTAAAAGCATTTTTCTGAAGTTCAGGAACGAGCTAAGCTATTCATTTGGACACACCCTTTGTATGTCTGCTTCTCTAAAAGGAAACTTTTAGAGTAACAGAAAGTCCACAGTGTCTAGGAAAAAATATAGTAGAAAAATCCTAAGCTGCAAATACAGCTTTTGTCAAAAACAACTTGAAGTTGGTAGAGTTCTGTACTGATCATCCTTCCCTCCTTCTCTGTAAGACATCTTTGAAGGGTAGATAGGGTGACCTAATTTCAAGGGTTCTATTTTGTTCTCTTTTCCACAGGGAATCAGAACACCTACAACTAGAAAGGCCTCACATTAAATTACAAAAGTGCTGCAGCATGGGAAAAGGAAAGAAGTTGTATTTTTAAAAAGAACTAAAAGGTTCTAGCTTTGATACAAAGAAATGATTAGATGTTGTGACCAAAAATTTCCGTCTGTATATATCTGCATGTGGGAGAGAAGATAAGAAAAATGGAAAAGGGAGAAGCAGACCTGTTTTGTAAAGTCACTTTGCACCTATTTATGGTGCCTTACTTTCATGTAACACTTTTCATTCCTAACAGTTTTAAATACTTCAACTGATAGGTGAGTGACAGAGAGATCACTTAGTCTTGCTGACGTCTTGCTACCTTAATGATGAATTCTGGGAACTTTTTGAAAACCTTATAGGACAACATACAATATTAAATTTTTATGAGAAGTAACTTATTCAGATGCAAAAAATATTTCTTTGCTCTAAGAGGAAATGCAATGTTTTCAAATATTCAAATATGGTTCAAATGGGAAGAGTTTTATTGCAGTTACCCAAAAAATCCTTGCCTTAGCTTCACCACTGTCTTTGGATAAAGAGTTTGAATTGATGTCATGCTGAGTTAAGGCAACATCTACGTTTTTTCCTGAATCCTGATGGCCTGGATGAGCTTTACAATTTTACAACTTCTTTATGCTACTTCCTACAGCCAGCTGGCTAAAACAGAACTCAAGCACCTCATATATCTTAGCTTTCGGAGGGGGAAGGGTAAGGAAATACGGTGGTGCTCCATAAAGTCTTGGGTGTTTTGGCCTCACTGTTTCTGTGATAATACTGAAAATCCCAAGTAAAGTTTTGAGATTTGAGTAAAGTAAAGATTTGAGATTGCACTGTATACATGACTTCTTTCTAAATTGCTTGAGCAGTAGGTGGAGGGAGAACTACAAAATGGGGCTTTGCCACCCCTTGCAACAAAGCATAATATTTTCTTAGAAAAGAAAACCTTCACTTTGGCGTTCTTGGCCATTAGGGGAAGACGGTCCCTTGAGGAACCATGTTGCCACTACCTCCATCAGTCTGCTACTGTGAACAAATGCCCATCGGCGTATGCTAAAAGCCAGGTCTGGTTGCATACAGTATTTCCGGACTTTACACTACTCCAGGGTTCCCAGTAACTTAAAGCAGCCAGGTATGCCACGCTCTCTTTCTAAACTTGATTTTCTCACTATTTGCTCTTAAATGTCTCTTTCAGGATGAGGTAGGACAATTTACTACAGCAATATTTGTAATACAGCTATTGATGGAGAAAACACACATATTTAAGATGCAATTTCATTTTACAATTCCAGGCTTTAGATTTCTCCATGGAGCTCTGAAATGAGAGATTTGGGAACTTCAGGAACAACACCTTTTATGGCAAGTTTCAGAAACTGAAAGTTACATATATGCAGCAGAACATTTTGAGAGGATGACTGCTGACTTTGGGATATGCTCTTCTCCCAGTCCCAAGTTGTCTGACTTTGACAATTTAAATTATTCAACAGAAAACCCATTTGCTCAAATTGACTTTTTAGATGTTACAGTGAAGTACATTTTATCACCAAACAAAAAAAAAAAAAGTCTCACTATGTGATTATTTTACCAAAAGACACATGTGGAGAAGGAGGGGAGAGATATAATGGTACATTCATGTAAATTCCAAGAAATTGTATAATGTATAGTGTAGAAATGACATGGTATAAATACTTATATGTTTCAATCACTAGATGTATCTACCTTTTAAACTCGAGAGGGCAACTTCTTTCTATCAGTGAGGTTCTTTGCGCTTAATTTTATATATTTCTCTGAAAAATAACCCCTGACACTGTATTTCCAACTTCCTACTGAATCAGGATCTGTCCTAGAGGGTTGATGTCTGGTTTCTGTTATAGACATATCTTATCAACTGGTGCTTCCTGGATTAAAGTTTACATCAGAAGCTACTACCAAAGGAACTGAAATCTTGTCATGAGGGTTAGATAGGATTTAAGGAGGTTGGTAAGAGACAGAATAGGAGTTGCTGAAGTTGGCATACTATCCCTGTTCCCTTTCCCATAGCTCCTTATTCTGTCTGCCCAGAACAAGCGTCTCCCCCATTTACTGCTTCATTTAGCCACTCTTCACCTTTATTTTACCAGAACACTATGTTTCCTAATGCTTGGTACTACAGCACTGTTAAAAAAGCACCACTCAGGTACTAGAATCTTGATCTTACATTCTGACCTGAATAGACTGCAAAGGAAAGGCATAGTAAATTAAAAGCGGTTTACTTGAAACTAGACACTGGGTTAGCATAAGACAGATGTGAACTTAATATTTAACATAGAAATAAATACTTCAAGCATGTCTTGGCTGCAAAAAATGTGTCAATCTTTGTATGAACACTTATTCAGCAGGATTACATTAAAACGGGGGTGGTTCATTTGGTGGGTTTTTAAAAAATGCCATTACCAGTGTTGGATTCAGGTTCCTTTTTACCACAAAGCTTAGTGTGAACTCCAGAAGATCAGTCCCCATACGATGTTGTGCTATTGCCATTCCATAAGGATTACCTGATGAAACTAGTATGAGGCAGATGATTACAGTCAATTATCATAATAGTTTCATGATATAGACAGTTCTTCATTAGGACTGATATCAGCTACTGTTTTCACAAATGATTCAAAAAAAAATCATGTCATGGCAAAATGGGGTTTCAAAAAGTACACATGAAATTAAAATGCATGAGTTAGAAAAATACCAAATTTTCAGAACTACTTATTTATTTCTGAAATAATATTAAATTTACATTTGTTCTAGCCATCAAAACTAGCTGTCTATGATTAACATATGAAAACATTGTGTTGCTCTTCAAAAAAGCCAAGCAACTGATAGAAAATATGCCATTCTCCAACAGGCTAATTAAGCCATGTTTGAAAATTTTGATCTAGTATTCTGATGTAAAAAGGTCACTTTTTATTTTCTCTGGAACGTATTTTAAATGGTATCTTACTTTTTCCAAAAAGGAGCATTTCATCCAACGCTAACCTGCAAAACAACACCCACCCACCAAAAGATTATTCAAAAAAAAAATCATACCCTGTGAATATCATTCTGTTTCTGCACGGTGGGAAGATCACCACCAATGGGTGCTTGCTGTTTCAGTTCATCCTCCTTCAGTTGCAGCCATGCCAAAAGTTCCTGAAGAGAGAGATGTAAACGCTTCCACTGGTCTGTACTGGCTTCCAAATGAGACCTGAAAGCACGTGTTAAATATGAGATATTTTCAGGCACAGTGAAAATAAAAAATTGTACAAACTTCATTTTCTTATAAAGATCCTAGTGTTTCATTAATTTAATGATTTTTAAGTGGTTATAGTAGCTTTGAATCAGATTCTGGCAACACTAACTTAAATTTAGTTCCACAGTCCTGGCCTGAAACATCCCTGCTTTTCCCATCTTTTTTTTTTTTCTTTATACACAGGACTAGTATGAGACTAAGTCTCAAACATACACAGGACTAGTACGATGTCACTAGTCTCATGCCCATCTCTCAGGATAATGAGAGATTAACTGACTAAAATGTAGAGATCAGTTTTCATCTCACGGAAGAGCAGGTACTTCTCTAATCCATTACACAAAACATTCTGCTCCCCACAGGATTCATGTGGTTGCTCACCCATAAGATAAGAGGCCCAATGCCTCCCTTTCCCCCCAAAGTCATGAGGAAATTGTTAAACCTAAGAGAATCATCTTAAATTACACAAATGTTTGTGCCATTTGAAGAGAGGTTTGAACAAAATTAATAAAATCACTGAAAAAATTAAAAGACAGAATACTATGTTATGCAAACAAGATCCCTGCCAGATCTTCTAAATGTTTCTTCTGTGTGTGTGTGTGTGTGTGTGTGTGTACGTGTGCAAATGTGGGTTTTTTTACTTCAGATGAAGTGTTGAGCAACTGCTTTATATGTAGAGAAAATATGTGATTGAAACATCTCTGGATTGATCAAATCTTCACCTTTGCTTATGTCATAGATGAAGCATACTAAAATCTTCTCTTCCTAGACTTATGAAGACATACAAAAAATGCCACTTTTATTTAGTTGCTGGTTGGGAAGAAATTCCTAATTCATTTTCAGGTATCTTAAGAACTTCTCTTAGTAATTCAAACCAAAAGCAGTATTATATAACAGCAAAATATCAAAATGTTGTAGCAAATAAAAATAGATTTTTAACACATTCTTTTCTGTCTAACTTCCAGCTTTGTTTATATACCATTACTCTGCACTTTCAGAGACTGAGTATAAAGTCACATATTTTCTGATAGTGAAAATCCTACTTCTATACTTCATATAGAATGGGCTATAAAGAAATGCGATGAACACGGACCCACTGCTTTGCGGACCTTACTACTCGGTTAGATATGGAAACAAGGAATCGCTGCGGGCAAGGCCAGCTGTATTTCTTTGAAATAGTCTATGGACCCAGCAATATCCAATCTCTTACACCAAGGCTGCAGGCTGCCCAAGTCACGGGCTGCCCTGGAAAGCCGCAGGGGGAGCAGGGCGGTGGTGGAGTGGCTGCAGAACAAACAGCAAGAGCAAGGAGCACAGGCATCCAGAGTTTTTGGAGGAGGCATAGTGAAGGGGTCAGGTCTTTGTATCAAGTTAACTCCCGTCTCCCACATTAATCGCCCCATATGCAAACTTCCACCCCCTCCAAACAAGGTCAGCAACTAGGGGCGAACACCAGGGTCATCATTTCTTCCACAGCCCTGCTGTAAGAAGCGGAGAGCTTAGCACCCAGAGATAGCAAGAGGCTTCACTACTACTGCTCCGCTCTGACCTTCCTCAGCTTGGCAAATGGTTCCCCCAGAACCCATCTTGTTCTGCCCTTCCTTCAGCTTTGTGAATATATGTATATATGCGTGTACAGTCATGTACATTATACACACACTGTCATATACATATAGTTTTGTTCAAGCATCTGTAGGCAAAACAGATAATATGAAGACAGTTTTAAAAATGAATTCTTTAAAACAAAGAAAGTGTTTGTTAACACTTTTTGTTGACTAATCAGAATGAAAAAAGGGTGGCAGTGGAAGTGAACTTGTCTTCTCTTGATATCTACCATTTCTTTTATCTAATTGAAGTGCACTGGATTTAGAAAAGAATGCCTCACCTAAACTGAGCAAGAGCATGGGTTTTTTGCTCCAGCAGTCTAAAACTTAAGAAAAATAAAGAGGCTTGTTTAGTGAAGATAAAGTGGGACGGGTGGGACATTTAATATTTCTGCTTTTATACCTCTTCTGCGTGAGCATTGCTCATGATGAAATCTGTGCCATATTGCGTGATGAAAAGAAATAGCTCCTAGTGACTGAGAATAGCTTATTCATCTGGTTAGGTGGCCAATAATATTTAAATTGAATGTTTTAAAAGATACGGCCTGTTTCTTATCCTGATCAATATGTTGTTGAACATCTTGAACCTTTTACCGAAAGCAAGGGTTATTATCTTTGACTTGATTAATGACAGCAATACAATGAACTGCAAAAACTGAAATACAGAAACTCCCATATATTCAGTTACTGATATTTGTTCAACTTGCTGTTTCTCTCTTCTCAAACATCTTTTTATTTTGGTAAGTTCATGGGTAAAAGGCATCTGAAGAAAAAAAATCTCAGAGAGACTTTGAAGGGTTATATCCCTTTTCTTTTGCTCCTCAGAAAAAAAGGAGGAGTGTGTCTTCTTTTTTTCTTTAGCTACTAATATCTTTTCAGTCTCACAGTCTTCATTTATTTTTAATGATTGATGTTATGAAGATGGCTTTTGTCATTACACAGACTGACCTCCCTCAGGGCCTGAGCTGAAAAAAGCTAATATTTCATACATTACTTTGAAAAACACTCCTGCCTTTTGCTGCCCTCTGAACTACCACCAACATACAGCAAGAAAGCAAATGAAAAAATGCTTGAGACTGAATGCAATGGAGCTGGGCTGTCTATTGTAAAGGACATATTTTTGAAGAAAAGCTTCCTGTACAGTTTCTTCTGAAAATAAATCTTCAGCCCATTGAAGCCTGTACCTTCACTTCATCTTTTGTAACATTACAATTTATTATATTTTTCCTTGCAAGGAGAAGTTTTTCTCTCATGACACCTACGGATTTCTTTTTACCCTTGGATTTTAGTCGGGAATTCTGCCCACTCTCCCAACAAAAGCCAAAATCTTAAATAATACATCTTCTCATTTGCAAGGCTATTCTTAGTTTTGCACTGAAAATAGCAGCGTTAGAAATAATGCTTACCATAAATATAGGTTGTTTAATCACTTGCTTTTGTGACTCATTTATAAGTCATACCCATCTCTAGAAAAAGCCTACATTTACAGAGGGTAGAGTTACTGTTTAAACATGCTAATCTCTCCTTCTGTAATTATAAAACTTCATCATATGCCTCAAATCCTAATCCTCTACTATCATTTCCACACCAAAAAAGCTAATCTTTCTTACAAAATTAAACCAACATTCAAAATAGCACAAGTCATTTCAAAATGCATAAAAATAGCACTATCAGAAACAAAATTAAACCCTTACACTGGAAAAAGGCACTATTCCATCTTACACACCAATTGCGCTTTCACTTTTCATTTGGGTCCTACCTAATGTTTAGAGATTTTTTCCTAAGCTCACTCCATCTGAAGTTCATGTTATCCAGCTGTCGCTGCAACAAGGCTGCATCATCAGAGCCTTCCAAGGATCTTAGGATTTTCTGCCCGTTTTCATCCAGGTTGTGGAAGATGTCAGTATGAGCATCAATTTCTGCCTGAAGATCCTACGGAAGCAATAGAAAACAATAAATGTGATTTCTTACGAAATCATAGAAACTATCACTTCCCAAAAGAGTGAAAAAATCCACAGTGCAACACAGAGTTAACACAGATGTTGATTACTCTTTTGATGACAATAACGTATACTGTACATACAGCCATACTTCACTTTAATGTGAAGGCCATTTTCCTCAAATAATGCCTTTTTTTTCCCATACAGAGCATTCTGAACTAAATTTAAGAAGTTAAAAGTCTAGCCTTTGATAGGCAACCAATATGCAAGGACAAGCCATATTTACTGTGCTGACAAGAAAAAAAACCACCCTCAGGATCTCAGGTAAGGCTGACCTTCACGTGATACGTCTTCCTGTGCAACATTTTCAGTTTGAACTGGGGACTGCAACACCGGTCCTGCTGCATGGTAACTCCAAGAAAACTAAGCTTCTGCAGCAGCAGAGCTTTAAAATGCCAAATTCACTTACATTCTGTTGACAGACTGCATTTCAGACCACGGGCCTCAGCCCTCAGTAGCAATAAACAGCCACTTTGTGCTATATCAAAACACTGGTCAGGGCCATGGCTGTAGGAGGGACTGAGAATAGCAAGGCCCCAGAATATGCAATTGGCAGCTCGTGTTGAACAGCCAACTTTTCTTATCATTTTGTAATTGCAGGCCAGCTACATTCTGAATTCATCTTTCCCCCTCATTTTTAGCAAGGCTGCTCCTGCCAAAAGAACATTCTTTCGAGAGCTGCCGGGTACCGGCATTCCTATCTGCCCACACACTCAATGGGGCCTTTGTGTGGCGGCTGCCCTTCTCTGAGACATTTGTGTGCTCCAGCTCCACAAGGTTACAGATTCATTCTGCACAGAACCGTGGCTGAATACAGCTCTTTAAATAAGATTAAAAAATAATAATAATTTAAGCAC
Source organism: Apteryx mantelli (assembly GCF_036417845.1). NCBI lineage: Eukaryota > Metazoa > Chordata > Aves > Apterygiformes > Apterygidae > Apteryx > Apteryx mantelli. The sequence goes on from NC_089978.1 coordinate 93,201,075, forward strand.
ATACGTACATTAGCACACACACACTCTATATGTAGCCATGCATGCCCAAAAATACTATTACTTTCAAACAAAGAAGTGCACTGACCTAGTGAATAAAGCTTTGCATTTTCTTGTGGGGAGCTTGGGCACTAACATTTCTGGCTCTGGTCTCTTGCTTGCTGGAATGGGAGCGCTGGCGACAATGTGTGAAAAGGGAAGTGATTTATGGCATTCGAGAGCAAGACCCAGGGCTTGCTGAGCATCATGGACAGGCCCTAGTGGGAACTGGTTCTAATTTTCTTTCGAAGAAGGATGACTTTGCAGGAGGGAAGTGCACACCTTGCCTATTTAGTGTGTTCCTAATTGAATTGGTTTTATTTGATGTTTTAAGAGCAATGTTAGCTGCACTGAATCATGTCTAGATTTTCCCTGTCTACCTACTGCTGTTCCAAATGTTATTTGCAGTACTTTGCTGGATACCTGTTCCTCTCACAGCAACTACTAGCACTGTATTTGGAGAAATTTTGTAAGAGGTTAGGAATGTACAGAACAGGGCAGGACAGTAGTAGGAGTTCTCATCCAAGTATCTTACTTTAGCTGTGATCATCCTAGCACTAAAGTAGTTCGGAATAGGTTTGGAATGTACCAGTAGTCATCCTGCAGAATGCAACTGTACTATAAAAATTGTATTTAGTTATGTATGTTAAATACTCATAAAAATGAAGCTTTTTTGTTAGCACAGGCACTAATGTAGCAAGGGCAGTCCCAATCTAAGAGCGGAGAATGCAGATTTCATCATATGACCTGACACACAGGCTGGGAATTTTTAGGGAATGAGAGCTAAGAGTCTCTTAGGACCCATAGTAAATTTGTGCCTATTTTAAGCGAGAAGAAAGGAAAGGAAGTTTTTGTTCTTCTTTTTTTTTGTAGAAGACTTGTCTCTAATATGGATATAAATTTGGGAAAAACAAGATTCAGCCCTCAACAGAAAGACAAAGAATTCATACGGTTCTTCAAAGGAGACAAAAAAGTACGTTGTGACTGACAATCAGGAGGTATTTATATGTGCTAGGGAGTTTAGGGAAAGCTGGCTGAGTATTACATGGGTGATAAATGTGTACATTTATATAAACACACATGTATGTTCCCATCCTCAAAGAGTATACAAAACCACTTTTATGAAAAGTCCTAGATTATAAAGGCAAACAGAATTTTCCAGAATGTATGTTTCAGAGAAACAGCCTATTTTGATTTTTAAAACGCCATTAATAAGGCACTGAATCATGGATTAAATATTCTAGGTTTAAATGCCATTTCTTGAAAATTTGTACTTGATTTCAAGTCTAAATTTTTCTAGCTTCATCTTCCAGGTGCAGTATTTTATTTTCATTTTCTTCACTAAAGAATACTCTATTATCCAATTTCTTTCTCCCTGTGTATGTATTTGAAGACTTTAATAATGTCAGTCTTTCAGTTAAATAAACCAAAAGTGATGAACATAGCCAAATTAGTATTCAGGAAAGGATAAATTTCACTGTAAAAAAGTTCACTTTTAGTGTCTTTATATCTTTACAGTCCTTTCACATTTAACACAGATAAATCCATCGCTCAGAAAAAATTATCATATGCAGTTCCTAGTCCACAAAATTCTTAATTTTTAGGGTGGCCTTGGAGACAATTGTCTCTTCCTCAGCAAGAACAACATGCGCCATGAAATATGTATGTCAAATACCTCTTTGTAACAGGAAACTGTCAAATCAATGCCTTCTTGGCACTTCGTAACACAGAATTTTACAAAAATTCACTTTCACATTTTTCTTGCCTTTACAAAACTGTCTCATAGTCTGCACATTCCCTGCTTTTCTCCTCACACATACACATTTCTGATGATAAAATCAAGCCATATTCTTTTTATTTCAGACTGCTATCTAGTATCAAATGGGACATCTAGTATCATTAACGGGGCAACAAACATGTGAAAAGTGAAGTACTCTTAGCACAAGCTTATTATTCAAGTCCTCATTTTCCTTACTCCAAACTACTGTCGTAAACTGTGTATTCTCTAATGCTCCTAAAAGTAGCTTATTGCAGCTACGCAGCAGACTGATGCTGAGGGACAAAGCGGCACGACAACAACAACGGCAGCTACATCATTGTGGTTGGTGCCTTTCCCGTCTCTCCTTTGGGACTCCCTCAAGGCCCACGGGAAGCAGAGCGCAGGCAAAACAAAGATCTATACACCTGCACTTGTCTTCTGAAATAAGTAATTCCCATGTTTCAAAAATACGAGTGAAAGATCAATATGAACTAGATTCTTTTTCTTGACAAGGATAAAGGGTGAGAATCCATTTCATCTTACAAATGGCTAAGATGTCTGTGAAATTATACTGGCATTACACATCATACCAAGAGACAGAATATAGACTAAATACAGCATATTTGTAGCATTTTTATCTTTTCCAACACGTCCAAACTTAGGTAGGAACTGCAGAGGATGAAAATCAATCCCAGTATAATTCTACTGAAATGATGTGAGTTACAATTAGATTTTGACTCTGTATACTGCATTTTTGCGGTATTTATTTAGCGGTTATTACTTGTGCTGCGAGGAAATACGGTCTCTTAAAAAGAGCAGGCAGCAAAATAAAACATGAATCACAAAAAAATACATTGGCTATAGTAACACATCAATGAGTATGGATTATTAGCATAAGTTAATATTCAAGTCTCCATTTCATTTGAGCACAGTTTAGTCCTTAGAGTGAGCCGAACTGCCACCCCAATCAATGGCAGATTTGCCTAAAAATTGTATAGCAAAATCCTCCTTTATTAAAATGAACTCTAGAGTTAGATCTTGAAATGCAGTAAAATGTTTGATCATAGGCACCTTGCTGAATATTTACAACAAGTTTCTACACACTTAGAAAGGTGCATTTACTCTACAGAATAGATCTATATAGTATTTACACTATGGAATAATTCTGTTCAATCTAGACAGAACTCAGTTTTATATCAAAGGTTAGAAGACTTTTTTCCTAAATGACACAATGACTAGCTTACATTGTGTATTCTTCCTTGATGTTGAAACAGATTTGAAAGTCATTAGGATTTCAGTAACAGAACTAAAAATGATAAAGAGATTAAATAAACTTGTCTTGAGAGGAACGATGAATCTTCTGGGGCAAAACAGGGAGAGGAAATTTGTCCTTTTTTCCTGTGCCCTTGAAACCTCTATGCATGATTTCAGGGGAGAGGTATAGGATAGCTGCAAGATAGTAACCCCAATATTGCCATAAAGCTAGGGGATGAATATATTTCTTCCCTGTCAAACCCAGCTCTCTCACTTGGAACTGTTTAGCATTCTTCATAAAAGTACACATTCTCACTGCCTTAACTTCTCTTCCTGATCTTTTTGGTAGGTAAAAGAAATTCACCTGTGGCACCATATGTTTTATCTCACACAGAACCCTGTAAAACACAGCTGAGCCATCTCTGCAAAACCCAGTGCACTGAAAGTCTTGTCAGCCTCCACATAGCAGAGTTATTCTTATAAGAATTCAGCATGGTCTGGGATACTTTATCAGAAATAATTAACTAATCAGTGTCAATATCTCCTTATCCCACAAGCAATACATATAGGCATGATGTATAAAGGACATTTTATTTGTGTCATCTTGCCATGACACATGGCAAAATCTGCCATGATTTTTGACAGTTCATCACAGGGGGATTGGTAATGTGTGTGGCTTATTCTACTTCATTTTCCTTAATAAAAGATTGGAAATAAAATAAAGTCCTTGAAAGAAGTAATTAGTTACACTAGTTGGACTACACGAGTCAGACTTGGACATGAAAATTAATGCAGCACAGCTGACAAAACATTTATCTTTTATGCAAGGTAGAAACAAAATTAATTATGTAATAATTTAAGAAATTAAAGCACTTAAATCCACCTCTACAAACTGAATTCCATCCTTGGAATTGTGCTTTTCATTTCCAGTGAAGCATTTTACATTTTCTAGGTAATGCACAAAGTTAACATATTAATGAAATAAATGGAATTAATTAGGGCAAGATGGATCTGAAAATTAAAGACAGTACCACCTGATTAAAGAAGAAAGAAAAGAAGAAAGAAAAAAAGATCTTTACTGGTAGTAATTAAAAAAGTAAAGTCAGCCTGCATAATTACATACATGTACTCAAACAATCTGAAAATCATACCTGTATGGCTATTTACATACCTCAGACGAACTATACCGTAGAGTACTGAAGTTCTATGATATCAATACTGAAATAGCTTGAAAAACTATCACAGAATTACTCAAAACAAAACTAAGATCCTATCACTGTAGTCAGCTGAATTAACTGGCCTCTTAATATTGGTACTACTAGAACATTTTTTCTAAATGATTTATGAAAAACAACTAAACACTGTAAATAGCTTAAATTAGAAGCTTGTATATATAAATTTCTCATGCTGAGTGAACAGGCGTGAATTATGCAATCACACCTTTTTCCATTATTCGTTATTCTTTCCTGCTATCCTTACTGTCTTCTTTCTCTCCCTTTATTTCCCTTCCCTTTCCTCCTTCTTTCCTCCTTTCCTTCATTTTTCTTCCTCTTATCTTTTTCTTCCTTCCTTTTCTTTCTTCCTTTCTTTGCCTTCCTTGTCTCCATTCCTTCCTTCCTTTTCTTCCTTTTTTCTTTTTCTTTCCCTTCCTTCCTTTTCCTTTCTTCCTTTTACTTTCTTTTCTTTTTCCCTTTCTTTCTCCCTTTTCCTTCCTTCCCCTTTCTTCCTTTCTTTGCCTTCCTTCCTTCCCTTCTTTTCCTCCTTTCCTTCCTTGCTCTCTTTATCTGTCCTTCCTTCCTTCCTCCTTTTCTCTCTTTAACATACAACCTTCTGTGAGTGAAAGCTTATTTTTTATGCTCTTTTGTGGTGATCTCAAAAACAATAAACTAAGAATGCATGCTTCCTTTCATTTTTATTTTGCATTCTGATTGACTAAACATCATTTCAGGTGCCTGGAGAAGGCAGAACATACAAACTTACTGTTTCAAATCAGAATTATTTTTTTCATTTTGCTTGTAACACTACTACTGAGCAAAGGACAATTATAAAGAATATCCTTCTGTTCCCTAGACTTAACGGGGACAGAAAGGCTCTAAGGCACTAAGGCCCTGACATAGCCTGCAAAGTTCTACCAACAGGGAAGCTGAGTTGGCATAACCAGAAAAGGTTCCCCCTTTAATGTCTTTTTACCTCTTGATGGCTTCTACAGATATAGGAACTGGAGCCACTAGTCTGTAGGACCATTTTGCAACTCTGTCCAGCACAGCATAGGCACCTGAGGGACCTGATGTCAAACTAAACAACCTACATGCCTTCACTTAGTTACATGTCTAAATTCCTGTGAATCTCTAATTTTGCCTGAAGCACTAAACTCTGTGTGAGGGTTCAGAGGATTTGAGAAGTTTTTTTAGTGTCCCTGAAGTCTCCAGTATCCTTGGAAGGCACAAAGGTCTGTGCATACACACCTCTTTCAGGATCAGGGCTTATTCTTCTAGCTGCTAGCTGTAATGGTTTGTGGTGACACATTTCTGGAGAACTTGAATTAATGGCTACAGCACAGATAGTCCAATGCATTTTAAGTACATGAGTGGTAAGCCTTAGTGCAAGATGCATTTGATCTATTTCTTTTTCTTCTGGCAAGAATAGGACAGTTTGCACTGCACTCTTTATGACAATCCATCCTTGTGATCTGATCATTACCTTCACAGTATTTAAACTGAAACCATATATATATATATATAAAAGAAACCACTAGTTCTATGTTGCAAATGCAGTGTTTTAGATCAGTGATGGAACAACACACTGAAAAATATTTCTTCTGGTTTGAGAGACACTACTGGACCCACTGGAGTTCCCCTTTTAAAATGTAACAGCTCTTCTAACAACTAGATTTATTTTCAGTTCAAAATACAACCAATTCAGATAAGATTTTGGGAACTATTTTGTACAACAAAATATATACCTTTATGCACAGAAATCCATTTTTAATACAGTTCTATGGTTTGGAAGAAAGAAAAGTGTAGCTGGAAAATAAACATATATTCTGAAGAACCACTAATACTATGAATCTAACTGTGAGTAAATATATATTTTTGTTATTATATAGACTACCCTAGCTAACATAACCAAGATCAGTTACAACGAAAAAGAAGGGGAAAGAAGCTCTCTGCCCTTCCATCAAACTTTTAAATAATTTGTTCTTCCAGTGCATAAGCGGAACTTTTATTGGGTCTTAGAATGGGAGCATTTACAGAGCAATTTACATAATGATAAAAACTTTTCAAGTGAGATTTAAAATGTAATTAAAGGGCAGACATATTGAGTTAAAGGCATTGTTGTGAAATGGCTATACATCATCATGCCATGAAGCCTCCTATTAAGCTAGCCTACGGCATGACCCCAATTCCAGTCTGGTATGATTACATCTTTGAGTTTCATGCTAACGACTTGATTAAAAATAAAGATAAAAATGTCCTTCTCTATTGAGAAGATAAGCTTATGAATATTGTTAAGGCATTTCTAGGCTCCCAACACAATTTTCAAGATAACAATGGATGAAGAGATGTTGATGAGTGAAAGCTAAAAGTATCACTTTGCTCTGCAGAAAATAATCTGTGTAAGCTCCAGCAACCACTGCTATGGCTTTAAATGCACTTACTGAAAAACTTTGAATTCTACAAGCACCAGAAGAAAAAAGAGACCAAAATTCACATTTGGAAGCTTCTTTCATCTAAAAGAAGAAACAAAAGCTATCTTTAGCAAATTGGGCCCTGTCTTCAAGATTACCTTCATAAACACCCAAAACAACCTTCACTTTAGGTTACATTCAGATGATTGCAAGAGATCCGACAGCGCACCCAAGGATGTGCCCATCTCTCGCTGACAGAAAGTAACTGTGAGAACCTGGTGCGGGCTTCTTCATTTCATTAACAGTGATCTGCCTCAGCTATGGAGTGGTAACTTTTTAAGGTCACCAAGTCAATCTTTTGAAAATGTTCTCAAATCTTTATTGTGCAGATCCTCATTCACAGGACTGGCTTTCCAGATATAGCACAGAGCCTTACATTTTTCCTTTGTTCATAGGGAAATAATCAAATAATTTTTTCTGAGGCATCTGGCAATTAACTTGTATTCAGTTATACTTATATATAAATTATTACATAATTCCATATGTTTGGGGGTATTCATGGATGTCTTTGAGTGTTTCTGAAAGACTGAAAAAAACCTGAATCAGTACTTCCATTTACATTTAATAAAAATACAAATAAATAGATAAAATGCATAAATTAATCTTTACATATACAAAATTTTCTGTATCTAGAGATAGTTCTTCACCTAGGATTTAATACAATCAAATTCCTGTCATCAACTTAGATGAGTATAAGCTATTCTGGTAGCAGCAGAAAATGTTATTTTACTGTTTGTATACTTAGATGGATACTCTTATCAGAAAGCAGCATTATGTTAGTTTGACGTTACGGCAAGGCAGAAAAAAACCCAGTAGACAAATTTTTCCATCAGAAATCCCTAGTTACAAAAAACCCATCCCCAGCAACTAAGTACTTTTACTTACTGATGTGACTATACGATATTTATTTTACTGTCCTAACCTGTAGCTAATGACCTTCCAGGGAAAAGAATGCAACAAAGCAAACAAAGCACATGTTTCAAAGTGGGAGTTGCAAGTGTTCAATACGTCAGAAAATCAACCATCCCTACTGAGATGTCTAAGTATTGGCTTAGATACCTAACTTTGAAAACTCAGTATTTCAGGGTTGGGTGTTTAGCAGTGGAATGCCTTAAATGTGCATGTATTCATATACACAATTTTCTGAAAGTACTCCATTTAGGCCCATTAGAGACTAACATGGTTGTCTAGATTTCAGAAGGCAGTCTGCTCACAACAGATATGCTCGTCCTGTCCCTAGTATTTCACTGAAAGTCTAACAACCTTACATTCTGTCAGCACACTGACCTCTGTCAATCTTTCAGAAATTTTTCTGCAGCAAAATAACTATGCTGCTACTTTCAGCATGTCTAATTTTGTCCCCACCCCATCTGCCAGAGATGAAACAGTAGCAGCACAAAGGCAGCACCATCCTCTGCAGGAATATTTACTTCAATTCAGTTACTGAGCCAAGGTCTCAAAGTCCTGCTGGATAATTTGGAGAGCATTTACCTCTACTAGTTCCACTCACACCCCACTGCTTCCAATTAGTACTGATTTTCTCTTACAAGAAGCAGCCAGAAAGGCTGAACTACTGTCTCAAAGCCTGGAGAAGAAATCTTCAAAAAGAAGAAACAAAGATGTTTCCCTTATACCTTAGACATTTCCCTTATACCTTAGGTTTGTTAATTAAAAATAACCATTCCTATAACCATTATTACCATAATGGTTATTAACCATTATTATACATAATAACCATTATTTGTACATACAAGAGCATATGTTCGTATTGTGGAAAAGGATCTAAGGTTTCCACACACCAACATATAACAACAAAATGTTTCATATTTTAACACTTATGGAATTTAAATACACTCTTTCCCTTTTCCTCGGATACACAAACATATGCAATCCTATTCCAAACGCTTTTAAAATGACAATTAAGAGCATTTTATAACCAAAAGAACATATTTTTGCTCTACACATTATGCTCATTTCTTCTAATCACAAATCCTTTTTGCAATCTTTTTTTCTTTTTTAAATAAATTTCGAAGTTTCACTCTTCTGTTGGCAACATCTTCGATGCCTGAAGAAATATAATTGGTACATCAGTTTCATAACATGACGTTCTAATAATTAAAACAACATAAACCGTAATTAAAACTCTAAAGAGAAAAACACAGAACATAAGCAGAAACTAAGGGCTCATCCATTATGCATTACGAAAACTGATGCACACAGAACAAAAGCTGTATTGGTTTTAGGGCTCTCCTTTGAAAAGTGTGCATTGTTTCAAAGATCATGAGATTTCAATTAAGAATTTCTAGTGTTTCAAGCATTACTCTCTATCTGCTATAGTTAACTGTTCTTAAAACCAGGTTAAGTGGGACTGCTGAGAAACGCTCCAGTCCGTCTGGACATACATCAGGACCCTGCCTGGAGAGCCTGGCAAGAGCTTCAGTAACTCAAGGCCTGAACTTCAGCACACAGAGCCCAGCAGACTGCCAGCACCCCTGGCTCATGCCACAAGGGCAGCCTGCGCCCTGGGAGCCAAGGCAGGTCCTCACCTCGGGTGCTCCCCGTCTCCTCGTCCTGGCGGGACTCCCCACGCACAGCACTGCTCTCTCCAGCCACCTCATCCCGCGTGGAGCACCAACACACTGGGGCCACCAGCCGTCTGCACCACAGGCAGCCAGCCACTGTGACACGCTGCACCTCATGCCCCTCGCCTCACAGAGGGTTGCCAGCCAACATGTGGTGACATGTCAAATCTTCCCCACCTGAGATGCCCTGAGGCCAGCTCAGGGAGGACACAAGCCTCCTGTGAAGCAAAAGGGCAAAAGTACACTTGGTCTTGATTCTCAGTGGGAATACAGACCACGTTGGTGCAGCCTCAAGGTCTTCTGACCTTCTGGGCTGTAAGCAAAAGATGTCAGAAAAGCTACCATAGAGGAAACTGCCTGGCAGCAGCAGCCCAGAGCAGAGCAAAGTTGTTTCAGTCCATGTTGCTGTTTCCTATCACTGTAAAGCAGAATTCACCAAACGCTGGGCTGCTCACCTGTTAGCAGTGAACCCGAGTTGGGCTCAGACTGCCACGAGACAAGTTAGCTTTATCCTCCTGATGATGGGCCTGTTCCAGTGGCGACCCTGCTCAGTAGCAGAAAACCCGCAGGCTCAGGCATTGGGCGAGGAGCCAACAGGCCAAAGCTACCAGATGTGGGACGATGGCACCTCTCAAGGCGGAGGGGGAACGGACACCCTCCAAATGCAGTGATGGGCAGAGCCACAGAGGCTGAGCTAGCCCTAAACAGCTGTTGCTGAAAGGGCAGATATGGCACAGAAAGCTGTTGGGCTCCCAAGGAGGGTGGAGGCCAAAGAGGGCTGCCCTCAGCTGCGCACGCTGCAGGTTTGGGGGATCTGGTGCTACTGCCTCCCACCCTGTGCTCTCTCTTCTGACCTTCTGACTCAAAATCCTCAGGTGCCCACTCGCACCCAAACACCTGCCACAATACCTGCACTTCCAATTTTAAACCTGTATTGTACTTCCATTAATACATACAAACAAACCAAAAACCAAACTAAAATGCATAGCCTCAGTGCTACCTCTGGTCTATTAACTTATTATTCTGTTACCTAAACACCAGAATGTTTAGCCTTGTATTGCTCTTGTATTGCAGAACTGCATTTATGAGGAATGTGATGTAAGAGGAAAAGTTTCAGCTTCATCAGTTTTCAGCTCACAAAAATTTCCAAGACTTTTAGTTTTTCTAGAACAATCTGAATCAAAGAAGCAGAGCTACACCCAGAAGTATGGGTTGCTGTGAATCACTTTGGATGATATAATGAACGTTGAATGTCCTGCCTGGCAAAACTCTCCATAGCATTAGAGGATGAATGAGTTCATAAATTGAGAAAAAGAATACATTTTGAAGAACATCATTTTAAATAACAACTTTATCTATAATATTGATTGGCATAGCTCTGACAAAGCCAAATCATCTTTTGTTGCATCCAAAAATCAAAAGCAAAGTTGAACAAATAGAATGCAAGTCCCAGGAGATTTCTGAAGATTTACATCCTGAAAAACAATTATTTGGGTTTTCCTAGGATTTCCTACAAGATGCATTCACTTCCACAGCAAATATAGTTCAGGTTAAAAATGACAAATACCACTGAAAACATAATGATATCATCAGCAAATTCTGACACGTAGATAGATTTAGTTTTTAATCTTAAACTTTTCTTTTTTTTTTGAAAAATGTTGTTTTGGGAAGAAAATCAACTTCTGTTCATGCTTTTCAGTTTTTCATTAAAAATCAGTAATTCAAAATCAAGTCACTGAATTCAAATCTCATATTTACAATTGAAAAAAGAAATGCTTGTTCCCTCTACCTTCTCCACCAGTCTGGTAAAAGAGAAATCATTTCATTATCATGCTAAAAATTAAATAATTTTGATTTAGTGGCTGTATTGGTGAAGTACTGTAGTGCTTTCATCTAGAGCCACATAGGAGATCTTACCCAGCTATAAACCCTGCTGATCTCTGATTTTTAATGAAACCTGCTGTCATCAGGGATAATCAGCACTGAGATCTGCATGTGGAGACATAGCCAGCCAGAACCATTACTAATACTATTTTGACATTTCTGTAAATTTTTTGGGGTGAAAAATGAAAGACTATCTGAATTTTACCCAAAATAAAGACTTCTAAAAGCAGCAACAGAAAGGTAACAGCCAGAGAGAGAAATATAGATACCATTACAGAAATAAGGTAAAAGCAGTTACATACTACTCTGTTCAGCTTTCTGTCTCAAAGACAGTAAACTTAAGGAAAAGTAAAATTCACTCTTTTAAAATTAAAGTATAGCATTAGTACTAAAGGAAGAATTGAGGTGAATTTGATCAGCATATTGTAATAGAAATCACATAGCAAATATATATGGAATTGAAAAAACAAACTTCCTTTCTAGAATCAGACTCCTCTTTAAACATAAAAAAGAACTTGGGATTTGGATATGTTCTCAGAAGGCAGAATATACCCTTGCCAGTAAAGTCAATATATTAGGCAGATCTTAAACACTGTAAGAAAATCGTGCACTCATATACAAGCTCCTGTCTAAATCAAATATGCCATCTTTTTCTACTGTCACTCCAAAGCACATGATCCAGGACCAAGTTTAGAGCCTAGAATTGCTTTTAAAACTCTTCAGTCAAGACTACTTTTCAAAACGCTTTGTAAATTGCTGCACTGGGACTCTGCAGCTAGTGGCTTTCAATACTAGTGACAACAAAGATGCTTTTTCGGTGTAAACTTATACCCAGAAGTTTTTTAATGGATTACCCTTGTTAGGCTTTATAGTACACAAAGTGTAACACAAACATTGGGCAGATGGCTTACAAACTTATGAGCTCATTTCAGTTTCTGAAAGAGTACCACCCAATGCACTAGGTACTCATGAAATTTATGAAAACACCCAGAAATTGGACCCAAATACCTCAGAAAACGAAAGACTCTGCCCAAACACACAGTCCAGCCACATTTAGAACACTACCCAAAGTTTAAAAGTCAGGTTCTGAGGAGCAGTGCATGGCACCACAGGAAAACTTGGAAGAGTCCCTGCCAAAACCAACATCTTCGATTGCAACAAAAATAGGTATCTAGTATCAGTTTATTATTCAAAATAAATGCTAACTACCAATACAGTGGGAAAGTAATAATAATTAAAAAAAAAAAAGTTATGGAAGCCTGGCTTGTCATATTTATTTCACTCCCACCTTCTTTTGCAGCAACTGTATATACCATACCAATATGTATTCATATTCCCAAAGATACTGACAGTATCTGGTTTTGTATGGACTCTGTTTATAGGAGGTAAGAGAAACAGTATAACCTGAGTTAAAACATGGGAACTCTCAGCCAAGGAAGAGAGGCGGACTTCAGCCATCTAAAATTGCTCCTCCAAGACTCTCTTAGGACTCAATTAGAACACATTAAAAACATGTAAAAATATTCATTTCTGAGCAAATACAATTTGTTGATACACACTTATTAGTTCACACCTCTATCTGTATCAAGTTCAGAGAAAAAAGGAGCATCCTTATTACAAAAAGATTACTTTGGATTCTAAAGAAATGTTACTCTGTACCTAGTTTTCTCTGCATTTCCTGGGGATTAACACCCACTAGCCTTACTCTGTAAAGAACAACTTTGTAGCTTCCTTTATCTGTTTCCACTCTTTTCCACATAATGTCCCCTTTAATATTTTCTGTGAACCTTACTGACTGCTGTCTGAAAAAAGCTGATTTAACACCTTGCTGCCCTGAAGAAATTCTTACAGTCTCAAACTCTTATGAAGATTTCTCTTCAACTGTACTTTGGTTTATCTTTCTCCTTCTACAGAATTAGGTTGATGCATTTTATCTTGCCATTAATGTTTTGGCAATGTGCTTTGACATTTTTCATAAAAAGTAGTACAGCCAGGAGATGAACAGCATCTCTCTCATATTTAAGAGGTTTTTTTTTCACAGATGGAGCTAAAAGGAGGAGAAAAAATTGCAGATTGTATTGAACAGCATGTCAAAAACCACATGTGCCTGTTTTTCAAGGACTGCATTCAGGTATCCTGAACATCATCCACCACTTAGAAAGTGCTCAGAAGGGCTTTGTAAGATGTGATTTTTTTTCTTTCTTTCCTTTTTTCCTTCTTTCCTTCTTTCTTTCCTTCTTTCTTTCTCTCTTTCTTTCTCTCTCTCTCTTTCTTTCTTTCTCTCTTTTTTTTCTTTTCCCCCAAGTCTTACAGTTTTGATGATTCATTCAAACTCTGTGCTTGGATAAAACATTCCAGTCTTCCTGGATGGCCTGACTAAAAGCTCCTTAGTAAAGTTAGGTAGTGTGGAACTTTCTCCATTTCATAAGCAGAATGAATTTACTATCAAAATGAAAAAAATGTAGCAAAGTGATACAGAAAAGGTATTTTCAGCACAGAATAAAATGGAGTTATAAAATATACAAGCTGGTTACCAAAACCAAGCATCAAAGGTTTAGTAGCTTCAACAGTTTGTGAAAGTACTGTGTGATAGGTACCTGTGTTTAGAAGTAAAAATATTCATGAAGCAGTTATGGAAAAAAACTGATCAAAATCAAATGCTGCTTCTATACCAAGCACTACCATCAGTCTTCAGCAGAGATTCAGGGCCTCATTGTGCCCCTGTTGCAAGAACTGCTGTGACTTTGTTAGTTGCCTCTGCTGCGCTCTTGCCTATTGGTTACATAGACCCTCCCCGAGGAGCAGCTGAATGGGTGCTTGATGCTCCCTGATCAGCACTCAGTTGTCAAAAAGATGTTTAGGCACTCCTTGGTGAAGGAGGCAACCAAGAGAGCTGACAAAGCAAAAGCCCACAGCAGACTGCCCAAGCTAACCTGCACCACCAGTCACCAGACATCCCCAGAAAATGAGCTGAAGGAAAGGCCCAAAGAAGAAGTCTGGAAACCATTGCAACAGATATATCCGAGTATACACTTGCTATATACAGATGATATAGCGAGTATGAAAGTAATGATTACATTACAGGTATTTATCAAAACCAGACCAGAAGCTTTGTCTTTTTGTTTTCTGTTTTTTTTCAAATTATGATCACGAGAAAGGAGAGTACCACTCTGACTCTATGGAAAAAATGCTGTGGAAAAATATTTTGCAGTATTTTGACATTTAAAAATGCTCATGACTTTCATGACATAAAAACATTTTTGACACACATGTTGAAACCATCTTTTTATTGAACAATTTGTGTTTTATGTAACATTCATGATGAATGCTTTTAGGAAGTTAAGTTAAAATCAAATATGTCATGTCCTGATTTGCAGAAAACTAAGTACATTTTAACATTTACAGATTCCAAAGGCTTGCGTACATAAAAAAGCAGTGAATGAGAGATCCCTACAAGAAATGAAGAAAATAAGGAGATGAAGACAACAGCATGAATCAGCGTTACTGTATAATACGAGAGTGCTCATGAAGGGCGAGCTTTCACTTTTGTCCAGGGACTACAGTTTCCTCACAGAAACAAAAAGAGAAGTTACATGCTCCTTCTGGAAATTGTATATTTTTTCTAGAATCTTCTTTGAAGTGTCACCATTGTGTTTACCACAGAATTAAGATCTTTGTATAGTTTTTAATCCCAGAAGATTGTTTCCCATCCAAACATAAAGGAGAAGCAAAAGAGTCATATGAGAAGTTTTATATCTTTGAAAAAAGACCCTACCTTGTTACAAGTTATGCAAAAAAAATAATAATAATAATAATCTCATAATGACTATATGCTAACACCTGCATACAAAACTCTGATAATAAGGGTTCCAGATTTGGGATGGAGAAAGAGGCAGAGCGACAGGGTCAAAAAATGGCTACACCATCAAAGTAGTTCTTAAAGTTTTGGGGCTTTATCTTAACCTAGTGGAATGAGCATAAAAACTCCCAGAGATTTAAAAGATTAAATCAGGCAAACTATGACTGAAGCAGGGTAAGTGCAGTATTTCTCAGAGCACTCATAGCAATAGTCATTTTTACACTATTTAGTATAATGCCACTTTCCCTTATTATGTTCTGTCTATATACATTTGACATCTAATGCATTTTGGGTAAAAATAACTCCCATGACATGGATCTACTCAGACCTCTGTCAGAGTAATGTCACTCTTCAATAAACACTCACTGAACATACATTGTGCACTCATTCAGAGATAGGTCTCATCAAGATTAAAACTCGGTTTTCACATACACTACTTTTTTCTCAAAGCCTACTGAGTCAAACCGAAATCCTCCCAATTAAAACTAGTTTAAGAAAGACAGAACTTTGGCTCTCACTGAAAAGTTTTCTTTCCTCTCTTAAACCTGAGAAAACTTTACTATTGACTAGCTCAAAAAGAAGAGAATGAGCTAGCTCATACAACTCTAAAACTTTCTGGAAAAGACAGCTTTGCTATTTTGCTATCACCTTGTTTACCAAAATATTTTTTCAATAAAAAAAGCTGTTGATCTGAAATTCAAATCTGATAATTTGCCTGCATTCTTCAAGCAGCTTCTATACATTTGACTTGCTAATGCAGAATATACAGAAGTCTCTTTCCACACCGCAGAGTTATTTGAAATAAATACCCTCGCACTTACGGAGACTCATAATCTAGCTAACTGCACTGCTAGACGAAATACTAACGCTGAGCTTCCCAGCGGAGCGCCGTGTTCCCTTCGCAATCTTGTTGAAAGCCTAAAACCAAACAATGACATTCAAAGTTCAGATGCCTGTTACGCAGCAAGTGCATCTGCTTGCCGAGGGCATGCACAAGGGAGGCCAGACATGAGTGGCTGCTTAAAGGATGTCTCAAGACAACACAGCCTTATAAAAAGCAAAATGAAATAAAGTAATCTGCAGGAGGGAATTTTAGAGACTGATGAAAAAGGAAATAATGGCAAACCTTTTGCATTTCCTCTTTTTACATTCATTTACTTGCCAAAGGGCATGCTTGGCATACAGAATTTAGCTTAGGTTTAAAGAAATGAAAAGAACAAACTACCAGTGACTTCACAATGCATATGGCTGCATATTTGATTGGAAAACAAAATAGCAGCTGAAGGAGGGAAGGTCTCTTCCGTAAGGAAAGGTACAATGAACAGGAAATAAAATGTCACCGTCTTCCTTCAAATATAATGACACACATGCCACAGGAACTGTCTGCCAGAATGATCTTGCTGTCACAGCTAATTCCAAGAATCGTATATACACAGTCTGTCAGGATAACACCAAACTCCACGCACACCGAATGTGAGCTCTGAATCCTGGCCTTCACTGATTACCCATGACAGCAGCCAAAAGCTAAGTCCTAAAGAGAGCACAACACCAAATTACTTCAGGGATGGAAAAGTAACCACCGTCCTGGATTAACTTCCTATCAAACAGAGGTGCTTTAATCCCTGTTGCCAAAACTATCTAATCAGAGGGATTAAGGGCCTGCTCAGAGGGATATAAGGGCAGGAAGGAAAATGTCTGATGGGTACTAAACAGTCAAGCTGCGTTTCTGCAGCACAAAAAGAGTTTTTCCAAGGTACCGTGAAATTCTATGGTTTGAGCTGGACACACCAACTTTTCCCTGCTATGTGAGAAAAAATGGACAGAGAGTTCATAACAGTCTTTTAGGTTAATTTGGTTTCACAAACTCTCCAAGCCGCTATATAAAAGGCTTGCTTTGGAAGAGAACAGGGCTCCACCTGCCTCTTGCAACAAGTCTTATTCTGCCTTTATAGGGATGGCAAAACTTTAGCTCTTCCTTAGTGTGATAGCTGCAGGCTGCCTGCTATTGCAGAACAGAAGCTGATAGCTGAGACATGTCCAAGTCATCCTTTGGACCTCCTGTGAGGCAACGCCCCTGTAAACCAAGGAGATCTCCTTCATGCCTAGAAAACCCAGAAAAAACTTGGGTCCAATGCCTTTAAGACAGACAGTAAACTTTTATAAATCTCATTACAGCTCCTCTCAAAACGGGGACAATAAAAACTTTTGCCTATAGTAAGCATATTTTGATTGCTCTACTTAATCAGTTTTTGCATTTCATCTTTGTTTCAAGAGCACAGTTATTTTCCAGACAACAAACATACCTAGTCTAAATCTCATTTTTGCAGGGATTTAAAGTTAACATCAACATTTTGATGTGAGAGCATCTTCTATAAGTCATATGGAAGTATATACAGTAATCAGAATACTGTAGTTACGGTACTATGACAGTTTCTGGCAATTATTGGTCAGAAACAAAAATTACGTTTCATGAAAAAGCTGGATTTTTGGAATTTGCTTTTAAATTAGAATAACACAAAGGACTTTCCTCCCCCCCTAAAAAGCAGAGAGAGACCCCTGATAGCCAGCAAGCTTATGATCAATACAATCATACACCACATAGAAAAACCAGGCTCACACTGCCCTCTCTATATAACGAAGAATTAAAATTACTACTTCCTTTTTAAAAAATTGATGTTTATGTGAAGCTGTCTCCATTTCCTTTAATGATTGCCATGACATAGCAAAAAAAGAGAAAGATTACTAGAATGTGTAATCTTTACTTCTTTTTCATTGAGTTGTTTGGGTGACTTTAGATCTGGAAACCATTTTTTCTCCAATTTTCTCATAGATGAAGTTACCATTGGAGATGCCACCCAAAATGAAACAGGAATGTCTTATGGCTTGGAGAGGCAACATTGTTCATATTTCTTTCCAGAATGATGTGGGGCAAAAGAACAGCAGGTCAAGGGAAATAATCCTCCCCCTCAGCTCAGCCCTGGTGAGACCACATCTGGAGTACTGGGTCAAGTTCTGGGCTTCCCAGTACAAGAAAGACATGCAGCTACTAGAGCAAGTCCAGCGAAGGGCTACTAAGATGATTAAGGGACTGGAGCATCTCCTATATGAAGAAAGGCTGAGAGAGCTGGGACTCATCAGCCTGGAGAAGAGAAGACTGAGAGGGGATCTTATCAATGTGTATAAATACCTAAAGGGAGGATGTAGAGAGGATGGGGCCAGACTCTCCTCAGTGGTGCCCACTGATAGGATGAGATGCAATGGGCACAAACTGAACCACAGGAAGTTCCGTCGGAACGTGAGGAAAACCTTCTTTACTGTGAGGGTGACAGAGCACTGGAACAGGTCGACCAGCAAGGTTGTGGAGTCTCTATCCGTGGAGGTATTCAAAAGCCATCTGGACACAATCCTGGGCAATCTGCCCTAGGTGGCCCTACTTGAGCAGGGAGTTTGGACTAGATGATCTCCAGAGGTCCCTTCCAACCTCACCATTCTGTGAGTCTGTGATTCTGTGAACTCTATTTTATCTAATCAAAGATCACAGTTAATCAAACAATGCTTTAGAACTGGTCAATCTTTACAACTTTTCATCATATGCCAACCCAATGAACAGGAAGAGACAGACTGATTTGTTTCACAAGCAAGACTTTTCTTTCACCTGTATCTGAAAAATAATTATAATGACTCATTATATGCAAGTTGTCACTGAAGTTACACCTCCCCATAACTGAGATCTGAAGCTGAAATATTCTAAGATGATCGAGATCAGCAGTAGTCAGTCAGGCTGGGCTCACAGGATCCACTATTTATTAAAAAAATATTCTGGCATTTATAGAAATAGATAATGAACATTACTGAAAAAAATATCAGACATGTAATCTTTCCATTTCACCATTATGCCTTCAGGCAACTGCTCATAAAGAGAAACTTAGCAGGTACCCTCTTCTGACCATCTCTATTTCACTTAAAAGGGAAATTCATCTCAGAATGATGAAATCAGTGATAGGAGTGGTTCTTTCCTGATCAGCTGCTGTGAAGATGTCCTTAAGTTTATTGAATCAATGACTTTCCAATGAAATACAGCTAAGACAGAAAATAATTTCTACCTTGACCAGTTCTCATGCCTGGGTTCTGAGATAAGCGGAGCTCATTGCTTCTTGGTACCATCACGCTGTGCTCTCTTCCACCCAGCGTATGTTAAATATACTTTCTGTATTTTGAATTTGGAATTCTGAAAAGGAAAGAGTCCCTATCATTTTCTAACTGTCTCTATCACCTTCTTGATTACTTTCTCCATCTTTCAAATGTAACACTTCCTGTTGTGACCCTCTCTGCATTTGAACCTGCTCAAATTTTCCTTTTACAAAACAATCCTAACATCACTGCTTCAGCAGATGGCTCCTAATGAATAGTGCAGCATAGGGTGGAAAGATTATTAAGCACATTTCTCAAGCTTGCATAACATTAAAGAGTTTATTCTCTTTTATTAAGATATAAAGCAGAGATCAAGAAGAAAAATCTCTCATGCCACCGCACTGCCAAAAAAGTAGATTCCAAGTACTAGGGAATAGAAACTTATGGAGATGACTTTGCTCAGAGTCATAGTCAGAACATTTTGAAGATGCCACAGTCACCTAAAAATCTCAGGCTTCAAAATTAAACCAGGGGAAATTTAAATATGAATGAATAGGTGGAGGGAATATTAGAGTGGACAAAGAAAAAAATGTTATGTCACTCATTGTAACATGGAAGAATGGGATGTGAAGAGAAGCAAGAGAGAAGATTAAAGAAGAAACAGTGATAGTTTTAAATAGCTGATCCCTACATCATGACAGGCTTCTGCCTATTCCCTTTTGAGGGACTTTGACTCACTCCTGCTACAAGCATGGCATTGGATGCTTTTGCTATTTAAAATTCTTTTTTTGTGGGTTTTCATTTTAAAGATAAAGCAAAAACACTTGCTATGTCAAAATACTATTATCTTTTAACATTTTTCCTAACATTCGTATCTTTCTACCTAGACTATGCACTCCTGAGAGCTCCTGACTAGTCTGCAACAGGGCACTGTTTATCTAACCTACTGAAGATGCGCTCTTAAACCGGCTACTTCTCTTTCATATATAAAGGAAGCCTACATGACTTCCCTCTAGTGACGATACCTACCTTTAAGGCATCTGAAATTTGGTAATCTTTCCAAGAGACTTCACCTAAAATACTCAGAAAATGTGTGGCAGGACAGGAAATTGATTTGTGTTTTTTGAAGACCAAACAAGCTGATCTTCACTTGACCATCCCTCATTTCCTCCTCTCTCTCTAATATATATGCATGCACACATTGTTTGTGTGTGTATATGAATCTACCAATTTACATTTCCACTGTAACACTTACATTTCCAAAATGGAAAAATAAACCTAGAGCATTCCAGCACAAACATTGTAAAATACTTTTAAAACAAAATGTTTTACAAAATAGGAAACAGAACTGTAATGAGTAACTCAAGACTGGATAGTAGTAGGGTACTAGTGTGCTTCTCAGTTTGAGAGATGCACTTTGAACAGGTAATGAAGCTGGCGTAAATTGTCACAATTCTATATTCAGCTTTGAAATTTACACCAGTCATAAGCCTTTTGCCTTTATGCTTCAACATGTGG